>NC_051191.1:26427593-26739815 GCF_015220075.1 Falco rusticolus | reverse complement strand
ATAACTTCTTTCCTGCAGTACTACCAAGTCCTCGTGTACCCCAGGTCCTCCACCACCCCTCCATGGAAGGACACTTCATGCCATGATGGTGCTATTAACCAACCTCCCATTAAATCAACTGGTTGGGCATACAATGATAACTGTTGAATTGGTACTTTTACTGAGATGAAGCCCTGCTACTCAATCTATTGTCTATGGAATTTCACATTTTGAGATCTCAGTAGCTGGGCAAATTGGTAAATGGGTCTTTAAAGTTATCAGAGGAGTACAGCAAGCAGGGCAGCTGTATAAGTCCTCTGTCTTGGGTTAATCAGGCTCTAAGTACTAGAACTTCATAAACTTTTCAGCAGATTTCAAGCTCAGAAATCCTGACCATTAATCATAGTTTTTATTTAGTTAGGAAGGTGTCCTCGGATCAACTCTTACCCACTTATAAGTGTCATTATGAAACTACCAGCTTGGCTGACACTGAGGATTGAAATACAGACCTCTGCCTTTTTGATAAAAGACATGTTTTATAGGTATGCTTTGTATTAGATTTTCACCCTCTGTGGATTACAAAAAAATCAGAGACCCAATATAAAATGCTGACTTTTGAATTGTCTAGGATGTGCTATGCGGTTGCATTTATCATCCTATTATTTACCTGAGTTGCCCTTACCAAAAGAAACCTCATATGGACAGGATCTACAGCTTATAGCGAGCTCACACCACAGACCGCCTGGCCAGGGAATCTCCAGATACCTACTATAGATGGGGTTAAGCTCACTTTAATAAAAAAAAAAATTAAAAATGTCTAACCAAGTTCAAGGATATGACCTGAAAAGTGTCCCTAATTGGAGTGCTTTCACCATTGCTGTCATATAGAAAGCAGGTGATATTTATAGGCCATGAGAAATCAACATGGGGATTGGAAGTTCTTGACTTCCAGGGGAATTTCTGAGAAACTTCAACTTAAATTCTCAAAATCATACTTACATATTCATGGCAAGTAATTAATTAATAATATTTGCTGTTTGCCTTAGGAAAAAAAAACCCAATAATTTAATAAATGCTCATTCATCAAGAGCCACAGAAAATATTTGAGAATTAGAAAAGTAAGCTTGAAAAATATCACTGTACAACTACTTGGAACAATTCTACAGATTTATCCCAGAAAAGTTGTAATTAATTATTCAGTGTTAGATTTTGTCTCACCAGAAACTGCTATAAAAAGTTTTCTATCATTATTTCCTAGTAATTTTTACAAGACCTTTCAATGTGTTAAAATTTTTCCTCAAAAGTGTGTTAACCCAGAATGACGAATCTCTGAAAATAATTCTTTGATTTGTATAACAAACAAACTGACCTTTAAAAATCTACAGAATATAAATTAGCTTTGGTTTTCAAAGCTATCATAGGAACAGCCTATAAGGGCTGGTATCTTGTATCTAATTCCAGCACATATTATCTAATTTAGTAATTTCAGAGTATCTACTGGATGGCTAAGTGTTTAATGAAGATGTACATTTTCCTATTTTACTTTTTTCTGCCCCTGAGAGTAAAAATTTGCCCAGTGTGTCTCATGTTGCACACTCTTGCATTTTAGGACATTACTTTCTTAAATTCCATTTAAGAAAATTATTTAGAATACCTTCTCCTCTGCTATCTAAGTGAATAAAGAGCAAAGAAAAGACTGATGGCTTTGAGTGAAGCTTTTCAGTTATTTTGAATCTGAGAAACCAAGTACAGTTTTCAAATTCATCTTTGTTCCATTTACAAAGATATGTAACTACAAGAAGATGACATTAGGGCTTTTTTTTTTTGCTTTTTTTTTTACATCAAACTTTGTCCATGAGGGTGGAATTCATTGCACTAAATGTTAGGCATTTAGAGATTAGACACTAAAATCTGAACTACTCAACGTAGGCAGGATGTTCATTTGCAGTCAGTTAATGGAGGAGATGCTTCCAAGGATGATTCATCTGATCTGAGTTACCTGTTTCAAGCTGAAATGTCTCTTGGATGCCTATTTCTCTCCACTGACTGCAAAGAGACCTGCTCAGCCTCAGATGGCAAGCTTTTAAACACTAGATTGCTCTTACATGTTCTCACCTTGATATGTCTTTAAAAAATTACCTTGCTGGCCTAGCCTCTCTAACTTTCAGGGTGGGAATTTCAAAAGTTCTAGCTGACTTCACAATAGTGATGGTAGAAAATCTCCTGCTAGTTTCAGCAAAGAAATGTCAGGACAAGATTATTTTTGAGACTAGGTAATTTACACATTAATCTGCATGTAACTGTTGTGGTTTCTTTCTTGCTATTTAATGTAGAACAATGTATAAACCGTGTGAAAATCAAATCACTGAGTTACTTAAAGCACAAAAAAATATAAAATTTACTGTTTGTATTTTGACTCAGTTCTTCACTCCCACTTCTACAGATGTAAACACTCTAAGCAGATGCTTAGGTGTTAGTAGAAACTCAATGAATACTTAACTGGCTGGATCCTCCATTGTTCGGTGAACTGAGCTGCCATTTCTATCAGTGATTCTATGCATGAAATATTCTCTATACAGAATGATTGGATTCTACCCCCAGCTTTCATAGGTACAGATGTCTGTGAAAATAGAGAAAGATACCTAGTGAAAGACACCCAGCTTCACCCCATGTCACCTCCGTGACCAGTAAGATCACGGAACAGAACCTCCTGGAAGATTTGTCAAACCATATGGAAGACAAGGAGAAGATTAGAGAAAGCCAACATGGCTTGAACAAGGCACATCATCCCTGACTAATCCAGTGGCTTTCTACAATTAAGTGACTGCATCACTAGACAAGGGAAAAGCTACAGATGTCATCTACCTGGACTACTGTAAGGCCTTTGATATGATCCCCCACAACATTCTGGCAGCTAAATTGCAGATATATGGGTTTGATGGGTGAACTGTTAGGTGGATAACGAATTGCTTGGGTGGCCATGTCCAAAGAGTTATAGTCAATGGCTTGATGTCCAAGCGGAAACCAGTAATGAACAGTGTCTCTCAAGGATCCATACTGGGACTGATAGTATTTATGGGTAATTGGCCATAATATCTTCATTAATTCCACAGATGGTGAACCCTCAGCAAATCTGCTGATGACACCAAGCGGACTGGTGCAGTTGATTTGCTAGAGGGAAGGGATGCCATCCAGAGGCATCTATCAAGGTGATAGTGGACCTATGTGAACCTCATGAAGTTCAATAGGTCTAAGTGCAAGGTCTGGCACCTGGGTCTGGGCAATCCCCAATATCAGTACAGACTGGAGGATGAATTGATTGAGAGCAGTCCTGTGTAGAAGGACTTGGGAATACTGGCAGATGAAAATTTAGACGTGAGTCAACAATGAGTGTTTGCAACCCAGAAAGCAAATTGCATCCTGGGCTGTACCAAAAGAAACATGATCAGCAGGTAGAGAGAGGTGATTCTGCCCCTCTGCTCTCGTGGGACTCCACCTGCTGTGCTACGTTCAGTTCTCAGGAGTCCAGCACAAGAAAGACATGGACCTGTTGGAGCAGGTCCAGAGGAGGCCCACAAAGATGGTCACAGGGCTGGAGCACCTCTCCTAGGAAGAAAAGCTGAGAGAGTTGGGGCTGTTCAGCCTAGAGAAGAAAAGGCTCTGGGAAGACCTTGTTGTGGCTTTTCAATAATTAGAAGGGGCTAACAAGAAAGACAAAGACTTTATACCAAGGCTGTGGTGACAGGACAAGGGGAAATGGTTTTGAACTGAAACAGGATAGATTTAGATTAAATATAAGGAGAAAATATTTTATGACGAGTGTAGTGAGACAATGGGACAGATTGCTCAGAGAAGCTGCGGTTGTCCCATCATTAGTTAAGATCAGGCTGAGCTTTGTGAAAAATGTCCCTGTTCATGGCAAGGGGGTTGGACTAGATGATCTTTAAATGCCCCTTCTAAATTAAACCCTTCTGTGATTCTGATTCTATGAATTTATGAATTCCTTTGACATCTGTCAGATGAGGGTGAAAAATGGGTTCCATCCCAAATATCTTGGAAAGTTCACAACCTCCGAGGACAGTGCCACTGTGCATACCTCACTTTATCCAACCCTGCAAACACCACAAGTCACGCTGCATTTTCAGGTGAGGCCCCACATCCCTACATCTGGACACTGTAGAAGCCATCACAAATTTATCCTACTGTCAACAGGTGAGTATTTTCCAAGTGGGATATTTGAGAGCCATGGAAATTAAAATCATCTTCAAAGAGATTTAATGAAGTGTGGCCATCCAACCCACTGAAACATTTAGGTTTCAACATTAGAATAAATGAATCCCACCTTGTTCCAGTTTCTTCTATAGATCTTAAAGGACAGTGAGACAGTAGTGAAACTCACACTGCCCTCAAATCAGATTTCTTAAAATTGGCTCATAAACAGGTCTTCAGTGTTGTTAGTGAGTGGAGAGAACGTGTATACCCCTCCACCACTTAATTTCCAGGCTCTGTTTATGTTTCTCTTCACCTCAGAATGGGAAAGCATTTGAGGCATCAGCATGTCTTTACTTCTTGTCACCACATTTATCACTCTTCTTTCTCCAAATGTTCAGCTGAGTTTCCTTCAGATCATTTCCCCAAACTGCGTTTGTGCAATGCCTCAGTAATAAAAGTCAGCAGAATGACTAGATGGAATTTCATCCTCTTGCATTATCATTGAAAAAGACATTACTATTCCCCTATCAAAAATATCCATCAACCTAATTACATCTCTTTTCTTCACAAGGTTTTAAAATAGGATACCTAAGTGTAATAGGCAATGTAGAGTTATTATTTAATGATCATAGGGGAGATATATTTTGATTCATTTTTCTTATATGTTAAAAATTTATGACAAACATAAACCCCTGTTATAGCAGTTGGATCATTTGTAATGGTAATAATTTTATTTAAATCATATATAGATAAAACATTATGTACATTTTAAAGCATTATGCCGTTCTGAACCACTTGGGGAGACAGTCTGGTAGATTGGAAGTAAAGTAAATGGTAAGCATAATCTTAGCCAAAAAATATGTGAACTCTGAAACTTGGCATCTAAAACTGATTAATTTTTTTTAGCCTTTTTTGATGCAGATTTTTTATCACTTTTACTCATCTTTCTGGAAAATGTCTACTTTCTCCCAATTTAGCTTAAGAGTTTTAATACTGATTTTGTCATTGGCCTGGTAATTGACCTTGCTGTGCCTGGTTCTTCCCCCACCAGTTTCACTTGCCTCACCATTATAGGACTGAAAAAGATAACAAAGCCAATAAACAAAGGAGGAAAAAAGAAAAAAAAAGGCAGGGACAGGTTTTCAGAGAGCATAGATCATCTGAGAGCAACACGTCTCATTCATTCCAGAAGAGGGGAAAGTTTTTACCTTAAACTGGAATTGCAACACCCCTAACACATTTTAAAACAAACCCAGATGGTTTCTGTTCCACTGGGGATTAAGTGAATAAATTCTTTGTTACAAAAAGCTGGTCCAGGGTAGTAAAAGGAAAAGTCTAAAAAATGAAGAAATATTTTTAAAGTTTAAAAGACATCTATACAGGATTTTTCCTACAAATAGGGATGATAGATTTGTTTCCCTCTCCAAACTCCAGTTTAATAGCTCAGCGATGATTAAATCATTGATACTGATGTCTGCTCTTTTGCTAGAGAATTCTGGTTCCAAATATTTTTGATACTTGGGGCTTATTTAAAACAAATTAAAGCAGAGATTGCAAAGGGATTTGAAAATTTTCTTCTCAAAATACTTGTATTTCGACTTTAAAATAACCAGTTGACAGTGTATATGAAAGGGAAATACACATATACAAGGAAACTATGTCTTATAAGTAGTTCCAGGATTTATGGGAGAGCTATCTCACTAGCAAAATTTGATTCCTCTGTGTCATCAAATTAGGCATTATCCCTCTATGGTTAAAAAGATCTTTCTCTTTTCAGAGCCTCTTGCAAAAACTAGATTTTAGTTTCTACGCCTTCACTGATATAAAATGATGTAACAAGCTGACTTGCTTTATAGCCATGCCCAAATTCACCAGGTGAGTATCTGGCCCATATTTTTACTATTTTTAAAACGTACTCTCTGAAATCTTTTACAATGTTTTCACATGACAAGCATCTGCCTGTTACCATGTTGCATGCCGGTCTGAGACTGGAGCATGGTTCTGTTTGTATTCTCGGGAACAGAATTAAGACTCAAAACGGAGTCAAGAGCCAAGGAACTTTATTTGCCCAACAATAAACCTGTGAATGCAAAGGGAGAGAGAGTGAGAGATAAAGAGAGAAAGGAAGGAAAGAAACAAGGAAAGAAAGGAAAGAGTTCAGAGCGATAGCTACCACCCCAGAGCTGCGGCATCCCAACAGTTCGATTCTTTTCCAAGTCCGGTGGGGGAACGTTCTGTCCGATGTTAGTTGGTCCCATTTTTTATAGAGTTGTTACAAGCAGTTGTGCTTAACCACACCTTCCACCCAGCAATGGTTACATGCCCAACATTCCTCAGGGGCCTCCAGGCACCTTGATCCCCCTGACCCCAGGACTGGGTGCATGCACAGGGGTTTGGTTAAGTTTTGCAGGATCAGCCTCCCCCATTGCTCCATGGCGTCAGTCACTTTCCTCCTTTAAACAATGTATAGATAAATCTCTGCGGTGGCAGTGGTGTTATCTTGCTGCCTTAAATCTCTTCTGTGGCAGTGGTGTTATCTTCCTGCCTTAACAATGTATAGATAGATCATTCACTGTGGCGATGGCATGAGCTTCCTGCCATAGCAATATTGAGACAACACACCTGCTGTGGCGATGGTGGGTCTCACCGGAGCAGTTTTTTACTTACAATTACTGGAAACTGAAGGAAGCTCTTAGACTGAAAGAAAGGAGAGTCGTATTAAGGGCAGGAACTAATGGAGCTGAACGGGAAGTAGTTTGAACTGGTCATAAATTGACAATTTCCATATGTTTATGAATGCATACATGTGTTGGCGAGTAGGCATTTGGGCTATCTAATTCTGACTTGGATAAAGTATTGTCTTCCCTTATAGACTCTATTGGGCAATTCTGTAAGGCCATGGAAACTGGCATGGCAATCTACTGGAAAAAAATATCTTTTCATCTCTAAATCATGTTTTTTCCTATCATCTTTTAAATCATGTAACTGCAAATAGGCTTTGAATTTGTGAGAGAAATAATAAGCTTTAAAGTACATCCTAAAAGGTCTCTCTCTTTTCTGTGAGAGACAAAAGAAGTAAGGTACGGATGATCTATGATATATGTTATAAAAGTAAATTATCACCGCTAAAATCTTCTCCCAACTTCCTTTATTTTTAGAGTAATAAAAAACCATGTCCTTAATTTACTCCATTCTTCTGCTAGACAATATTTTACAGGTAAAGGATTTTATTTTTTTCTTCAGGGATTATCCCAAACTGAATGTTTGGGATATTTTTCCTTCTTTCTATTTCTATTATTCTATCATCAGATTCCTTTGGGAACACTGGATCTCTAATAGCTAGATGTTTTGTCTAAGACAGATGACAGGGTTACTTGTCCGTGACTCATGAAAGATTTTTGTGTTATGGCTGAAATTTATTTTGAGGATATGTTTGGGGATTTTTTGTTTATATTTCAGCATAAATTATATGGAATTACCTGAAATAACTATGACAAGTATGAGCTTGTATAGCTAACAATAACAAGAAAAAATGATCAGGAAGTTACTTATATTTGCAATACTTATCTGCAATATATATGAGTCAAGTACCTATATTGCTTGTTTCATTGCCATCAATATTAATTACAGCAATAAAAATGACTCAGTTATTGCTGTCCTGAAAAGATGTTAATGATGTGGTCATCATGAAATAGCTAAATTGGCTAATGTGATAGCACAATAAATTCAGACTATAATTGGGCTGATTCTCTTTTCTCTGACATATGTGTAAATTAGGAGCTCCCTAAGCATAAAACTTGTGTAAATGAGATAAGATTCAGATCCTTGCTTTATAGCTGCGGAGACCTGTTTGTAACAGTTAGGTAATTTTACTTAGTCATTCTGGACTTTTGTACTACATTACCTGGCATTTATATTCCATATACATAGCCACCTGCATATCAGGGTGGATATGCCTTTTTAATATCTAACTTACTAATGTATTAATATTCTTGCATCAGTTATATTTTCAGGAAAATCACCAGAAAGTATTTCATGCTGAATAAATATAATCATAGGAAAAGTAATTTTATATATTGCATATATGAATATTTGTACAAAAAAATCTTTTAACTAAATTCATGCTTAAAAAGCAAATCTTTTAAACCTTAGGAAAAAAAACCCATAACCTTGCCCCTCCTGTTTCTTTTGTTTTAACTACATGACTGCATATTACTTTTCTATGTGGTCCCAGCCTCATTTAGTAAACAGGCTGGACAGTCCACTATTAATGAACAGCGAGGCAATACTTCGGGTTTTTATTTCATTTAGTGTTCTCAAGCTTTACCTACTGTACAATATTCAGACTTTGCTCTGAGTGCAGAATGATTGATTTCTTCCCAGTGTTTCCACACTGCTTGTCTTTTGTAATATCCATGGGTTTCACAAAAATTATTCAATATAGTATTCAATAATACTTCTGTTAGCCAAAGAGATTGACTATTCCCATTTTAGAGAAGAACGGGAGACAATGGTTGACCTGGTTTTACCCCACTTATTTTAGTTACATAACTCTGGTACCTAAGTCAACAGCCTAATAATTTTAGATTTGATCTAAATAATCAGTCAACAGCCTAATAATTTTAGATTTGATTTGGGAAGAAGCAAGACCTTTGCAGAACTGATTTTAGCTGAGTACCTCTCTGTTTCAGCTACCAGTAGAGAATAAGGAAATTATCATTCTAACTCTTATAGTGCCTAAAATTCATGGAGGTAGATTGAGACTCCCGTTTACCAGTGAGTTATGCAAGGTTTAATTTTTCCTGGGAATAAAACCAGGCCCACTAGCAAGTGCACCTGTTTCCATAATTTTATTGTTTTCTTGAAGGAATGAGCCTGATGATCAATTTTGCTTGTGAGTTCTTTGATTTCTTCAAAGCAGATGACCCACAAATCCCATGTCAAGCACCCACAAAGTGTGATGCACACCTTTAATAGCCAACAGTAGGAATTTTGGTTTAAACAACATGCCTAAGAATACAAAGGGTGTCCTGCAGAGTAGCTCTGGACTTGGGTCTTCCGCAGACAGATTTCAACTGTCTCTGTCAAAAGACCACTTTCTCTTCCAGCATTCTACTCGTTAACATGTTATACATATTCCAATTTCTGTTATAAAAAAAAAAAAATAAATCTAACAGCTCATTAAACTGAACAACATTCACATAGCCCCAGAGCCTGGCCTGTTTCTGGACCTTGGTACTTAAAGATATTGAAATGGAGAATTCATCCGTTAGCACGCAGTCGTTGAAATACTTTGGCACTTTGCAGCTTTTCACCACTTGACGCCCCTTGTCAAAACATTAAGGGGGATGTAGAGCAGCAGCATGTCATTATGTAACATTTTTACACATCATATTTATAAAAAGTCAAACACATTTTATTCTTGATCTAGAGCTCCTCTAATTAGATGCCACTGACAGTTTGACTGCAGACTTTGAGTCTGAATACTGTCATGCTGTTCCCGGCTGGCATTTATAGTTGGCTAGTCCATAGAAGCATGGGCCATTCTGCTCAGGTTTTCAAGGCAAGAAAGAAGCGTTGAAACTTTTCACCACTTGTTCATCGTCTCTTGCTTGTTAATTAACGTCTGCACAGTGTTTTGAGCAAGTGCTGTCAGAATTCTGTCTTTTATTTCCCTGGCAAAAAAGCCTAGAAAACACTACTATAGATGCCCTACAAACAAAGATCCCAGCTGGGAAAAAGACAAGCCAGAGACCAAATTGCTCAAGACTAGGGCCTTTAGCAAAGCACATATATGACAGTATTATCATAGCAAGACAGGTGTGATTAGAGGCTGAAGAGCTTGTTTAGGTTCAGCAAACATGGGACAATACAGAGCTCAGCAGCCAATGTAAATACATCCCCAAAGCACAGAAAAGTAAAGCTGAAGTTAGTGACCATTTGAACTAAAAGTACATACCAGGCAGATCTTTCTTTCCCTCCTAGAGACTGTGTCTCGATCACATCCCAGAAAACCCTACTGGTAGCAGGAGCTCAGCTCTGACCATGCTTCTAAATGATCCATGTCCTGTCCATCTTCCTGAACTAAATACAAGTCAATCATATGTTGCAGACACTTTGGGGGATGACAAGGTCCATTACACCTGTTATTAGCAGTATCCATTGTACTTCCATTCTCCATAGTCATAATCTTTATAGATTACTAGTTTTCTGTACAGACTATGTGTTGCATATCTAAACAAAAGGATCAAGTCCCCTTCAATGAAATTAATGAAATCTGGAATTTAGCTGCTTACAACTCCTGTTTATCGTATCTGCTGTCCAGAACCAAATGCCTCTCAATTTACTACGCATTTTCTATTGAAATTTTCCTGGATGACCAAATTCAGCCACTGTAATGAGGGAAATGAGTGTTTTCCAACTAAAATACCACTGCAATCCAGATTAGGAGGAGAGGCAACAAAGCTAGGAGTGATCAGAACAGGGAAAAGCTCTATCCAAAATGACATTAATTCCTGCCTTTCCTATTCATTGCCTACTCATAATGATGTATCTATTGCATTTCCTAAGTTATGTCAGTAGATTGCAAAAGCTCTTGCAAATGTTTTGCTCACTGATTATCTAAAACTTCTTGTGTCAAGGCTCAGTGAAAACAAAGGCAAAAAAATTTATCCATTTCTACTGATTTCAAAAGTAATAATGTTTCATGCTTCTTTCTACCAGCCAGGGTACTCATACAACTTCAGAGATGGCCTATCTTTTATTTAATGCCTAAATACACAGTTATTTGCTGAACATGGAGGCAAGCATAGGGAAACATGGCCAGAATTTGTTATTTAGAGAAACTCTTCAAAGCCACAGAAAGATATTTACAAGCAAAGGCAACTTTTAAAGATGGGGGGTTTGGGGTTTGTTTTTCACTACAAATTACTTAATGTCCCTGGAACACAGGATTGAGAGCTCAAGGTTATCCAATATTTGTAAAGAACTGGCCGTTTCTTTAGGAGAGTAAAATCATGGCTTTATATAAATGCAGACTTCACCTTTCTCAGCTCAGCAGTCTAAATCTTGATCTCCTCATTTGAAGAACTGTGGAAAAGGGTGCATGAGTGGGGAAAAGTGGACATAACTGGATCGGAAAATGTTAGTCTCTTATTTTTATTGCCGTGGTTCTTTGGAAACAAAAATTACTTTGCATTTACTCACAATAAAACAAGATTTTTCTCAGTTGTGAAAAAA
This sequence comes from Falco rusticolus, assembly GCF_015220075.1. Classification (NCBI taxonomy): domain Eukaryota; kingdom Metazoa; phylum Chordata; class Aves; order Falconiformes; family Falconidae; genus Falco; species Falco rusticolus. The sequence goes on along the minus strand of NC_051191.1, from coordinate 26,728,385 downwards.
TTTCCCCATAGAAATCTTACATAGCAGTAGTAAATAATGCAGCACAAGGTAATGATGATGACACATTAGAGCTTTGTTTGAATGCATGCTGTTCTTTGTGCATGATGCAGAATTCAATGGACAGCAATACGGAGCGAGGGAAGAAGCTTGTTGTGTCCAGATTACATAATCCACTCATCTTTGTTGTTCACCGTTCTAGGCATTTTGTCCAAAGATGTTCTGTTTCTCATAAAGTGCATTCAGACTTATCTGGAGCTCAGAAGCCTAAGGCTTTGTTACAATAGTTATTTATAACTTAACTATAAAAAAATGATAGCTGAGTAGGAAAACACTTCTTCAGTCGTAAATAAATAGCTCATTTGTACCTAAGGAGGAGAGGAATAGCTTTCAGAGAGCTTTAATTTCAATTGCAGAATCATGACTTCCAGGTAGAAACTATTGGAAGAAGGCTCTGTAAAACCAGATTGGTGCAGTTTGTTGTTGAAAGCTTATTGCTAAAATTCCAAAAATTACTCTGGGATTTGAATACCTTTGTGGAATTTTAGGTGTCCAACTTGGAGTGAATCTGAAAGGAGTCATTATAATACTAAGCATTTCCAACTCCCTGAAAACCAGATATCCCTGTCAAATATAAGACTAACCATCTAGAAATGGAAGAACACAAAGATTTTGCCTAAGAGAAAATGAGTGGCAGCTGCAGATGGAGGAGCATATTCATGCAGGGTAATTTAGGCCTTTGAAATACAATGGAGGTAAAGAAAAGAAATCTTGAAAAGTTTCCTATCAATTACCTAAGGAACGATTTATGACCTATTATAAATATTGATTTTGTTCTCCGAAGCTTATTTCAGATAGGGGTCTACCTCTTTATTAAAACATGTAAATCAGAAACCAAGTTTATGATGATACTGTTATGACTCTGTTTGTTATTAGTTATACTGGTATGAAACTAAAACACGCATAAAGCTTTTTCTTATTTGCAAAGATGAATCAGCTGTACCCAAATAACTATATCATGAGTGTTATCATTTCAACTATGATGTTCAGCAATGTTGTAACATCATAGTTGAAAAACTGAAGTTTTGTGTGTTTACAAGACCTTACATATTAGCTCCAGCCACAGTGATGTGAACTTACTCACAAGTGTATAACTTCCAAAATCAGGAAAAAAACCCTCAATTATATTTTCCCCATCATGTGCAGGCTTTGAAAAAATGTTTCTCCTTTTCATTTCAGCACACTTTTTGGGGGTTTTGGGGGATGAAAAAAGAAGAGGGCAATCAGAGTTCATACAGTAACATTGAATGTGAATCACACGTAAACAAGGTCTGTTACTAAATTTTAGTGGAGGCTGGTTTTGTGCTAACAGACCTGCTTTGCTGATCTCTCAGATCATCATCCACATTACATGTAAACATTTCCAAACCTCTCAGATGAACAGTGATATTTTTCACTCCTCTTTTTCTATTATTAGACTTGAAGAATATGCTACCAGTTTCTCCAGCATACAAGATTTCTCTAAGCAGCAACAAAGAAACCTCCTGAACTCTCCAAAGCACATGCTGAAATGCAGCATTTCTCTACTCTTGAATTCCTTTCAGTAGGTGTTGAAACCTTTTATAGTAAATTGCATTTTACATGTTAGAAACTTCAAAAAGAGGTGTTAATATAATTGAGACATGATAAGTTTGACAGTTGGTGTCAGTATAAGAGTTTCACTCTGCAGTCTTCAGAAGCAAAAATAATTAAAAAATCTGTCTTCCTAAAGAAAGGAAGCTTATGCCTATAATGATGAAATAACTTCTTAATAACTTGCTTTAATCTGTAAACTCCTTGTCCCAGTCCCAATATTCAACATTTTAAAGTGGATTACATGTAAATATTCTGACTCCCATATTTCTGATATTATTTTTAAAACGGATCTTTTGCAGCAATATCATTGTATTCTGTGGTCATTACTCTGCCTTATATTTGTATGAAAGTACAGGTGAGGGAGTATCTTATTATTAGCTACTTAACACTAATTTTAAACCTCATTGCCCTTCAGTGTGTGTCAATAGGTGGGGGCCCTGCCCTGAATTACCACTTTTACCATGATTTGTCAAAGATTAAGCCAAATAACAAAGAAAAGCCTAGGGACAACCATGAACAGAACTACCAGCGATGTTATTTGGAGAGCCTAGGAACAGGAAACAGTATCAATTACTTGAGATTAACAGAAAACTGAGTATCAATTAATTGATTCATTTTCCTGCTGACTTTGGTCACTGACATGTGATTTAGTTGATTAGCAAATGTTAGGATTCAGATTCCTAAAAAGGTGTAGAAAGATTTTTTTGTGGGTTTTTTTTTTTTGCTTTGGTCTGTTTGATAACTATGAGGATGAGCCATAAAAAAAATCAATCAGCTAAGCCAAATTACACTGTATATATACAATACAAAAAGAACTATCCTTTTGGCTTGCATATGCTAATGCAGAATGAAGTCAAGACAAATCTGACTACTAAATCCTTGGGAATATTCTCAGAATGTGTCATATGTGAAACTGATTCTGCTTTGCAAAAAGCTCAGATAGCTGTTGAGGCTTGCACCAGCTCTCCACATTCCTTGCTGGAACACGTATTGTGCTGTTTAATTTGCCTCTCAATTCCTTCCAACCTGCAGCATTATACACCATCCTGAAAACAGCAGAAAGTTTTATATATTCTAAATATAGAAAAAGCCTTTTATGCAGTCACCCTGTTAGACAGCTAACATTCACTTTGCAAAAAGATCCATACGAAGATCAAACAGAGTTTATGGTGAAATCAGGACTGGACACAGCAGTAGACCTTCTTCTCCACAAACATGGCATTGTATAAATATTTTACAGCTACAAAAATGAGACCAGAATTTTCAGGCCTGCCTAGCATAGCGCAAGCCTTCACAGAAACCTGTTCTTCACCAAAACTCATCTCAGTGTCACTTAGCTGTTACTCTGACCTTGGGGATCTTATTCCTTTTTGATATGAATGAATCAGAATTTAAACCCAAATGCTTGTAAAAGCAGATCTCCAGTTCAGTGCTGCAGGCATGTTTTAATCTTACAATCAATGATTCGTACACCACCGCCATCCCATACCTGTTTTACAAAGTTCCTCTTTCAACAGTTTGAATCACAAAGAGAAGAATATTGTGCACAACTGAAACTGAGGAGGGATGCAGATACCCAGGCACAGCTTATCCCACTGGATTTCACTGTATTTCTGCACTATATGCCTCCTCAGCCACTTTACAAGCCTTCTTATCTTTCCACCTACTTGAAGACAAATGATCCAAGCATGGTAAAACCTATGCTCTGTGAAGAATGGTGCTCCATCCAGGCTGTTGTGAAGCTCATATTCCTTAGACTTGGTACTTCCACATCACTTGGCCAGACAATTCTGCTTCTGTAGGAATACTTAGACTATGTCAGACCTTCCCAAGCATCTCAAAATAGAGGTTTGTGAACTTGCATCTTAAAAGAAATAGAAGTACTGACTGCACATTCTCAGTTTTGCAGTAGACTGCAAAAGGAAGAGAGAGAAGAAAGATTTTGTTGCCAGTATCTTAAATCAGATCAAGCACTAGGCTGAAGGCAAGCTTGGGACCAGCAAGAAGGCCTAGAGAGATAAGTGGAGAGAAGCAGGAGCAGAAACGCTAGGCAGGTAAGGAGAACTGAGCAACCAGGTCTTGGACTGATTTGTAGAGGGACCTCACTGCTGAGTGCAGCATGCCGAGGGAACAGTTTTGTTGTGTTGCAACAGCATTTGTTGGGTTAGTAGCATCAGTTATTTATTATTCTCATGGCTTAGTTGGTTCTTTGAGCCTGATCACCTCAGTGCCAACACTGCCAATTATTTATTCAGTATCCTCTAAAAATGTTCACCTCAGGTATCTCAGATCCCTGACACCATTGGTGGCTCCTCTCATTTGTAATGGTGCTTGCATTCACCTTGCAAATCTTTCTAAAGACCACGTGGAACCATCAATGCATTTGTCAAGGTTTTTGTGGGTTTCAGGGATGCCTGTAAGATCTTCATCATAGCCTTCTTCATCATGTAAGCTCTGGACTCCATGCACAGGATGTCAGTCTCTAATAGCTCACAGGCATCATCCCCAGGTTTCTAGCCTGGTCCCCAATGTCCATGACTTGCTGCATTTCAGCTTATGCACTTATCGTTGCATTAGTCACCTTTCATTGAGCTAGCTTTCCAGTAACATTCCCGTGGTGCTTTCATCAACAGCTTTCCTTAGAGAACCTTTTGTGTTCATTCCCCTAAAGCAGTTTCACATAAGGCACCTTCAGTGACTCAGGACTCTTCACTGAATACTCTAACCTGCATGATCTACTCTGCACAGCCCCAAAACCTTTTCATGTTGGCTGGAGATTAAAGCTACCTTTTCCAGTCTTCATGTCTTTCATCCAGATCCAAAGAGAAAGGAAAACCAGAGTGCCACAGGGAAAACTTGCTCTGTCATGGTGAGGATATGACACATCCTCACATTACAGTGGGGGTAGTTGAAATATGATGAGGGAAGGCCTGTGTTATAACACTAGCAAATTAAATGCACTTTTCTACCTTTTTGTATCTTACACAACCCAACAGAAATGACATGAGGGAAGATGACAGGCAAACACATGCCTCAGCCAAGGAGAGGGGAAAGAAGGTGAGGAAGCAGGAGGTAGTGATAGAGCATGAATATCATCACAAGGCATCCCCAGACAATCAAGCTGACAGAAGGAGTGGGAGTTTGCAGGCAAACTTTCTGCAGTCTCATTAGATCGGGAGCTGGCTGATGAGAGCTGTAAATAACAGGTGCTTTTTTTTAACAAGGGAGAGGGAACATGAAAATTAAATGAAAGAAAAATTATTAGGACTTAAGTTTCACCAACAGTGTTGGAGGCTGAGGCTATAACAGGGAGGCGTGTGGTGGTCCACCTCCTTCTGTCCCTTTGGCTGTGTGTAGGCTCAGATGCAGGAGGTCTGAAGGTCTCCTGTGTGCACTAACCTCCTCCACCCTCCAGGGATCTGCCATAATGTGTCCATCCTTGTGAGAATCCGTAGCTTGCCACAGCTTCAGCACCTACAATATTCCTACAAGGACAGACTAGTACTATCACACAGGGCTTGGGACAAATGGTATTTCAGGGGGAGTTACTGGACCAGGCATCCAGTGCAACAGCTTGTGAGCTCTGTGTTGTGATCAGCATGTGACCTCATTAATGGTCTTGGCTCTGTTTCCTGGAGAATCAAATTCTGAGGTGGCCCAAAACCTCTGGCACATAGAACATCTCTGAGGGGTAAAGATACATTTCCTTTCTGAGTAAGTCTTTTCTTCTTCACCTTCCCAAAACGTCAACAAAACTCATTCACCAAAACAGCTAGTTCCACCACCCCCAGGAACAGAACACGATTCAATTTTATAAATCTGGTTTTTGATAAATAGGACCTTCCTATGAGGATTTTAGGTCTGTGTAGTTAACCAAGGAAATTCTTATCAAGTTCATTATAAAGCTGTCACCAGAGACAGCATAGCATATATATTCAGCAGATACACAAGATGTCGGGTGGTCACCAGTTTCTTTACTTTTCTTCTCATTACATCAAAATATGTGAATAGCAGTTGTCTTTCCTTTTCATATTTCCTTTCAATACAATAGCAATAAAGACATGTTAGCCTTCTCTTGTCTTCACCGGTCAGAACGGGATGGACGTGTCACTGTCTTAAAATTGCCAATTCCACAATTTTTTTAAGCTAATCTTGAAAGAATTTGAAACTTTCCCTACTTGTTTTCAACACTTCATTGTGGTCACCTTGCTGAGAAATGGAAATTTACTTTAGCAGGAGACAGTTTGTTCAATAGCAACTGGCAGACTTCAATGAGTTATACTTTTCCTTGGTATTTGGTCATAGTACCTGTTTCTCCCTAAATTCTTGAAGGCAAAGGAAGCAAACTGGAGGCTGCTTCCTCTGCCAGAGGCAGGGTAATATTACTAAGTTCACAAGCAGTTTCTAGTCTCATTCACATCGGCATACAGCTCCCACAGGTACTGGGACTCTAAAGAAACTAAAAGCTACTACTTCATACCACCCTAAGTTACCACTTTGTGGCTGGAAAGCTGTATTTTTGGTTTGTGGAGGGAAGAAAAAAATTAGATATAATTTTTCACTTGGTGTTTGATACAGATATATATACTCCTATAGAGGCATTTCAAACTTCATAACAGGGAAACACTTCAAAATCCTGAAAATATTTAACTTTTTTGTTATGTTACTATTTTACACACTTGCCTGAGAGTAGAACAGGTTCACTTGCCTTTTGCAGTCTGCTTTATGTCCACACACTACTAGATATATGGGAAAGTAGGGATTCATGTCATATGACTTTGGATGTCTATTGCTCAGTTGTTTTGGCTACCTGTGGCTCTCTTCGTAGTCACATCAGAAATCAGAGGGCTTTAAGGTACAATTCATTTGACCTATATTAGATGTTGGCTTTAGCATGAAATAAAATGCACTGCAGAAGTTCTAATTTCTCTCCAAAGGGGGCCTCAGGTGACCAGCTCAACCATAGCCACTTATGGTGTGGCTGTCTACTTCTGTGTTAAATCAGTCCCACCCATGAATGTCACTCAGTGCCAGTATCCCTGAAAGTAATGGTGAAACTCCCTTGGGTAGAGCTCTGCCCCATTTCATCTTTGAGAAGAAATGGATGTGCTTGTGGATGTTTTAAACACATGGTGGGCTTTCCCCAAAGATTTAGGATAGCATCTTAAAGACCCATTAAATATCTATATTGAGCTGCTCCTGTTCACTGACCTGTTTGAAATGAAAATTAAGTTAGTGTGATAGGGTTGCAGATGTAACATTCTTCTGCAAGTTTGAAATTGTAGATGTAATTGTTTTATTAAAATATTTGCTCTTTTGCTCCCTACCAGGTTTTTGATGGCCTGGAAGTCATTGTATAGCACCATGCTAGCTGTTAGTGCTTTGATTTCCACAATGCCTTTCTTTATTTAATAGGCCTGAAATATTGATTAACATTTACAGATTCAATTCCAAGCACTTGCCAGGGGTTACAGAGAGCCAGAGAGAGCTGGTTGTGCCAGTCAAATTCTGAGGTGTAATGAAATCCCCTGCTGTGCCTGTCAACTTATCCTGTGTACAGGTCATTTCCCACAAGGTCTGCAGTGTTGAAAGAAGCAGTTTTCACTTGAAACATTTCATAGGCAAAAGGAAAATATGTCTCCAGTTTTGTATGCTTTATCCCTTTGTCTAATATTGAATAGGCTCATTGCTTCACACAATTTTTGCCCCCGAAGCTTTCTGAGTCAATAGAAGCAGAGTGTTTCAGGTGGGCACGAGTCAGGACTCTCAGCGTAAATGCTTTATTACTGTTGTCAAGGAATTTCACAGTAACCAAGGCTAGAGACAGACAAACGTCAAAAGGATTGGAATCTCAATTCATTTTAGTTAAGTTTTGAACAATTATTTTATTCTTCCAAATGTTACAAAGCTCCCTTTGAAAGATACTTGCATCCTTCTTCCAATAATGTCCTCTTTCTTCATTTGTTCTAAGACCACAATTTTCCTTCAAATTCAATCTCTTTTACTTATTTCAGTCCAAGCCCAAATAGAATCTATTCTATTCCATTCAAGTCTTTTTTCTGATGATTTTTTTTTTTTCATGATCAGGATGCTTTTGTCTTCTCATCTTCTGCAGAGAAGAGAAAGGATGTGCAGCAAAATGTTTTGTTCTCACAGGGTTTCAGTTTTGCTTCTGCTATTAAGTTTTAAATATCTGTTTTCAAAAAGGCTTTTTAAAAGAAAGATATCTTGTTCCTTGAGTGACAATCTGGTGAAGGTCCCTGTGATGGTCTGTGATCAAATTCATTACATAGATTAAGAGGAGTCCCTAGAACAGTAATGTTGCTTTCAGGATCTAATTTTAGATAGCAAACATCTTAATGCCAGAAAATTTATGTCAAGTTGCAGATCCTAATCTGTCATGAGAGGCAATATTGTCTCAAGATCAAAATTTCTGAATGGTGCAGTAGCAGAGTATTGTTGTTTGCCCTCTGTTATCTAGCAAGGGGTACATATATATCCAAGCTAGTAAATGCTTCCAGCACCATGTCCTGACCTGAATTCAAAATTATAGCTTTGATTTACAAGTTTACAGTTTACTTTGACTAGCTTCTCTGCCAGCTTCATTTCTAATGGGACATTTGATGCTGATGCATGGCTGGGTAGAATTACTGATAGATCCAAAAAATAGTTTCTTCAGTATTTTCTGTGTACATTGTAAAAAGAGGGAAAATATCTACCTGAGAATGATGCATTGGATATTTTATAAATGAGTGGCACTGTTTCAGGAGAGATCAAGACCAGTAGTTTAATTGAAAATTTCAAGCTATCTAAATACAATGGATACTGCAAAAGTCAAAGGGGCTTTCCATCACAAATGGATGAGCAAAAGCATACTAATTGGCATTCCACAGGAAGTGCACATTTTCTCCTTCAAATATATCTTTATTTATTTATTTGTTGTTTAGGAGCTTTGTGCTAAGATAAGTTGCAAACATGCAGCCTTCATAAATAGTTTACTACCAGAAGTTGGTTTCCCATCACCAGGAATGAGCTTTAGTAAAGCTTTGGCTACAAGATTCCATTGACGTGCAATATACATTCAGTTCTGTTGCTGAGAAATTAACTATGGTCTATATAAATATTTGTTTCAGTCATTATACTTAAAATTCTACATTCTTCACTGAGATCAACATGTCTGAAACAAGACCTTTGCTGTAAAAGGGAATGGAAAGGATTTTTTTTCCAGTAACCAGCATGCTCAAATTTAACATTTAAAATTATAATGGTTGATCAGTGACTCCTAGGAATGGGATCCCATTTAAGATTACATAACCTATATTTAGGTGTCCGTATATGAGCCAAGTATTTAATTTCCTGATAGGTGCAGTCAACAGACATTGTATCCAGAGAACTATTTAGCTGACCAGCCATTAAGAGTAGAATACAACTGTTTAAGCTTTCTGAAGCTTAAAGGCCTCTTGAAATGCCTAAGGCATTGCTACTAGACTGACAAATGTAACATCGGATTTTTGGGAGATGACACCCTTGTGAACCAGCAGCTACAGGACAAGCAAGTTATTTCTCGGAATCTACAATGACACAAGACTGTATTTAGACAGTCTGGATAAGTACTGACTGGATGCCACCCTGGATAAGTACTTCAGGGTGAGCTGATAATCTCAGCAACAGATATCTCTGCTTTCAGACAGGGAGACACCCTAGAGCATTTGAGACTTCTACATAGCTTGAGCTAACATGACACAGGCCCTGTAGGAGACACAAGCCCTACTGAAAATGCAGGTATGAGCCAAGTGGGATCTGCAAGAGAACCTTAAATGGCAATAGACACATTAATTTGGGCAAATTAACTGAGTTCTAGAACCCATTGACTTTTCATTACATTCCCTTTAGCTATACCAGGAGTTTAGACACTTAGCAGATATGTAGACACCTGCAGGGAAACTAATCTGGACTTTCACATTTCGTGATGTCAATACAGGTATTGAAATTTCTCAGAGTACCACATCTGAAGTGTCTCAAGATCAGATTAACAATAAGAGGTGGTTTTATGGATCCACGAGTCTTTAGTGGACTCTAAATCAATATAAAATCCAAGCTACATTAACTCCATTCTCTGTCAAGAGATGAATTAATCAGAACAAGTTTTCTTAACTTGAGCATTTTTCTCCCATTCAGTGTTTTCAGAAGAGATGACAATTTCTCCCCTTGGTAAAAGGAGGTGTGTCCAGAAGGAAGACTTACCTGATCCTAGACTGACTGGGTTCAGATCTCATGTACACTGCACCCCAGTGATCCAGTCAACATGCGGCAACAGATCATCTGTGAATTTTAAAATCAGAGTTACCCTGCATATCATAGAATCATGGAATCATAGAACATCTCAAGTCAGAAGGGACCCATAAGGGTCCTTGAGTCCAACAACTCCCTGCTCCTCACAGGACTACCTAAAATTAAACTAAACTAATAGCATTGTCCAAATGCTCCTTGAACTCTGACAGCCTTGGTGCCATGACCACTTCCCCAAAAAGCTTCTTCCAGTGGCCAACCATCTTTCAGTGAAGAACATTTTCCTAATGTCCAGTCTGAACTTCCCTTGATGCAGCTTCATTCCATTTCCTCCTGTCCTATCACTGGTCACCAGAGAGAGGAGACCAGCACCTCCCCTTGTGCTGCCCTCCTTCAGGAGGTTGTAGACAGCACTGAGGTCACTCCTCAGCCTTCTCTTCTCCAAGCTGAACAAGCCTATTGACCTCAACAGCTCCTCATAAGTCTTGCCCTCAAGACATTTCACCATCTTGGTCACCCTTTTCTGGACACACTCTAATAGTTTGATGTCTTTCTTATACTGAGGTGCCCAAAACAGCACACAGTACTCAAGGTGGAGCATCTATTAGCAAGGAAAGGTAAGTTTGACCTCTCGTGTAATTGGGACTATTGCCCCACTTCCCTGGTTTTTCCACCTGATTGTCACTCCTTGTTTCACAGGCTGTCAGCTGGCTCCCCACACCTTTGTTGCCAAGTTACTCTTGAAAAAATTGGCAATACTTTGCACCAGTTCCACTCCTCTTACCCTGGATAAATGCATCCTTGTCTCCTTGTTATCAGTCTAATGATCTTATCCAGAGTAAATATGTCTGCTGGATGAAACTTGGTCTATCTGTTCTGTGTGTGGTATGGGGACCCTTGGCAGAGACAATTTAAGGCAGTCAGAGTTTACTCTTTTTTTTTTTTTTTTTTTTTTTTTGGGGGGGAGGTGTGCGGGGCACACGCCAGATGATCTTCACCTTTCTTCTAGGGTGGCTAGGACTCTCTTTTGTTTCTACTTTGCAATTCTCTATTCTCCTCTTCCCATCTCTAAATAATTTCAGAGAGAGTTTTCTTAGAAAGATGCACAACGCAGAGTTCAGCCTTACCTCATCTTGATGGAAAACCTTGACCCAAAGGATCTGTGACTCTGTAAACCTCTTCAGATTAATTGGATTTCTTGGTATGACCACTTACTTTGACCAGGATGGCTGCTGTTCCAATACTGATATTATTTTGCTCTGTATAAAGTCCTTAAATATGAATTGTATGAGAAATGGAACGCATTTCTCATACAATGATCCATTGTTGCAAACATTGTTCCAGTGTTCCTGCCTGTTTCCAAGAAACTCTTGGAAAGTCCGATCAGCAGCATGATGGAAGTATCTTAGTTTGGGTTTTTCCACTGAAGTGTAGTACAGTGAAAATGTCATTCATGCCAGTGAAGGAAAGCAGTAAGAAATTAAGCACAGCTGGCTTAGCATGCTCAACTGCACGGGTGGACATGTCCCTAAGTGGAGGGACAGGCTGATTCAGACTAGTGAAGAAAAGGAAACAAAAATGTCTAATACACTGAGCTTGCAAGTGGAAGACTCCGATAGTCTCCCTTTTCGGATAAGGCTTTCATTTTAAAAGGAAAATACTGTGGTTTTAGATGAGGCAAGACTTTTGATTGACTTTAAACAAGAAAGAAAAAAACCCAAATCTCATTTCAGATCAACTCAAACATTGTGCTTTTCCTGAAAAAGGGTAAATAGAAAAAGCAATAACTAGAAGAGCCCTAATGAAAAGGAGATAGACTCCAATGAAATTTAATTTCAACAGAATATCTGTGCCTAATTCCCTTCTCATTTGAACAATCTAGGTTACAGCTGTTGTCTCCTACCATTACTATATGTTGGCTTCTTGTAGCATCTTTCCAGCATGTCTTTGACACCTCTCTCCTGCACCATTCCGTACCCAGCTCCAGTCCTCACAGAAGCTTTTCAGCTATATACCTCTAGTTCCATCTACAAAGCTTTATTGTTCAAACTATTTTCACAATTTCTGCTTTCTTTACATTTTCCTTTGCTTAGGAAAATAAGTTCTATTGACTTAATTAAGCTTGAAAATTTATTTTTGTTTAAAAAAGTACTATATTTGCTCTCTAAGATGCATTTCTTGATTCTTACTAATTTTATCACTCTACTGCCAACATGAATGTAACCCCCTCCAGTTAAATCATTGTCCTTTTAGAGTAACTTTGTAGAATTAAAGGCAAATCTGTAACACTTTCATCATGTTGACATGATAGCAACCCAAGATATCCCTGACTGCAGAAATGCTAGGGGCGTGAATTCTAACAATTTGCTGTAGGCTAAATTGTAAAAAAAGGCTTTAACAGCTGTGATTGACCATATCTGGTATAAATCAACTATGATGTATTTAAACTAGTGGCTTTTAATTAGATGTACATAGGGCTGGGGACAGCACTGAACACGATCGGGAGAAATCTCCATAACTCAAAAATAATGCTGGCATTTGTATTTGCTGGTTTTTAATAGTGACACCTTTCAGGAGGGTCTCAGTTTTCTGTTTTCCTTATACTGGCCACACTTTAAGCTCACTCTGCCTCTCTGACCCCCAGCAAAGCCGTATGTTGACTTCTTGCTGAAGCTGTAAATAGTCTTCTCTTTTTCTGTGGTTTTGCCATAATCTTTTTAGCAGTCTCCTCCGTCTCTACATTTTCTGGGTCTATTCATCACCTTTCTTTAACTGTAAGTATAACTTACAGCTAAGTTTTGGATTTGAGCTTTTTGAAGTTTTAATGTAAACCAGCCAGAGATTTAGAAGCACAGATCCTACTGACTTCTGCAGTGGTGTTGTGCTCCTACACAGAACAAAGGTGCTTTTGAAAGTCTCCCTCTGGGTGCCTCAAATAGCACATACACTGTAGAAACTTAAATGGAAGTGAAGATATAAAACAAATGATCACCCACAGTTTCATTTGGCTTTAGTAGTTATTGTAGGTGCTTCATCACTTCTAAAATCTGCACATTTTTACTCAATTTGGAAAGACCACCACATTTGCAAAGGTGAAGTCTCCACCCTGAAGAGTTTTGTGTTTCATTAAATGTGTTACCAAGGGAAAAAAAAAGATGGAGACCTCAAGATACCTGTCTAATTTCAGCCTTTTGTCGCAAGAGCCCTTGCTTTAATGCTTCATGATAAATTCAGCCTATCGTTGACCAACGCCTAAAGCAGAAGCAGGGAATCTATAACATCAGGACCAGACACAGCCTGAGATTTCTTTTTACATGGCTCATGTTCACTTTACAGTGCATGAGGGTGTGTGGTGCAAGAAAGGTGCCTTAGAAATCGACTACACTTTGAGCAGGGGAAAGGTACTCATGTCTGACTGAAAAGGCCCTCTTGCAGTTTCTCCATTGACTTCTATGAAATTATGTTAAACACTGAATCCTGGCAGACATTTTTAAATCCCAAATAAGCTGCTAATAAGCTGCTATGGGTTCAGTTCACAAAAATGTCGAGGCATCTACACCTAATTAAGAGCTAACTTTTTAGAAACGCAATAGTAGTTGAAATTAATTCTCATTTGGTGATCCAGTGTCCCATACAGCTAAGAAGTTAATCTATCATTTAAATATTTCCATTTGTTGTTTTCATGGATCATACCCTGGCTTTTTTTTATTCTTTTTCTTTTACTTGTGTTTTTTTTGGTGGTTTTGGTTTTTTTTGTTGGTTATTTTTTTTTTTTTTTTTAATAGTCCCTACCTTAAAGCATATAGATTTTTGGACATACAAATTTAATCTTTTGAAAACCAAGTGAGAAACCTGAGAACACTTTGCAGGGTTTAAATGAAGCTAGGACAAAGCCCCGAATACTTCTTTCCTAGTGGTAAGCCTGGGTCTATTTTATAGCAGAGAGAAGAAAAACATTCCTTGAAAAGACACATTCTAATTGAAAATGAGCTAAACACATCTTTAGGTAGGCTAGCTCTTTATTTTTCCCCTCTGATCTTAACGGAAGATTATATGCATTATCAAAATTGTATTAAAGGGGTTTATTGAAATGAATGTTACTGATTATAATAGCCTAACCTCCTTGAGTACCTGTTCACAAACTAAAGGAAGGTCAGGAGCTCAGTATTGCTAAGCCACAAGTTCAGACATCGGTTAAAGATTAAAAATAGGGCTTAAACACAACTTGTATGGGACGTTTCAGTTTGTCTTTTGACTTGTTGAGACCCCAAGAACACACTTTTTCCAAGTTCTCCCAGTATTCAGGAGGGCCAAGAAACCTAGTTCCTTTGAAAACTGAGAAGCAGAACCTTAGGGGGAAAAAAAGGACAAATAAACTGATATTCACGATGAAATCTGGAGATAAAACAATGTTGTGATCTGGACCTTTGTGATTACAGCTGCAGAGGCATGGTCTCCCCTCCTTTATCTCAGAAGAAGGACCGAAGTTCTCTGAGAGAAGATGGTGTCAAAAATAACAAAGCCTTCAAAGATGATTCTCTCACCTCCATCAAAACTTCTGCACTCTTTGAAAGGGAAGCTTTGTGCTGGTTAACACGATGTCATTAACAAATACTGGAGTGAGGGTGATTCTGATGGAAATGTGTATTAAATGACAAGTTTAAAAGCCTTCAAGTGACTGTCCCAATAATAGGCAATATATGAATGTAAATTTAAATTTCAACATCTGCATATCTCTTACATACTTCTTTTACTCAGATATTCCAGTATCCAAGAGTGTGAAGGCTAGCTGAAACTTCTTTAGCAAGTTATATTTTGTAGTCAAGAGATTACATTTTTTGAGAATAATTTCTTTTTACTTGTTGTTAAAAATTTTACTTTTCCTAAGTATGTATAAAAAATTGTAAACTTTTGAGACAAGTGAACCTTTTCTTTTATTTTTCTTATTCCGATTTTTCCTAACTTTAAGGTAGAAAAATGAGGAAAAAATAAAAGGGAAAAGAACAAAGGATTGGACGTTGGGGAGGAAGTAGCAAACTTTGCTTAAAATTTTGTAATTGCGTTAATGAATCCATTTCATTCTATCTTTGTCCTCCCCTTTTCAGACTTCTTTTCTTTCTAGTCATATCTGGTAAGTAGTGTGGCCCAAATGATAGATCATGTATATTGTATTAATACTCACCATTCCTTATTTTGACAAAACACTGATAAAAGTTGTTTGCTGGAGAAATACATCAATATTAATAAGTGAATAATGAGTTCACTTAAGACTTTCATTATCTGTACGCTCAAAAGTTTGAAAGATGAGTATGACAGCTGAGCAAAAAAAATTGCTAATTATCTCTTAGTTCAATCACCAGAACAGCACAGCTTTTTCTAGAGATGCACCAAACACAGATATCAAAATATCAGCCTTGAACTTCAAAGTGGAGCTGAAATCCAACCTGAGATCCATTGCTTAGTTCTAGCTTTACTCTTTATCAGGCCATAACTTTCTAAATATTTGTTGAAAGAGCTCTTGGGAGTTCCTATGTTTGTTACAAAACACTGGCCATACTTACTCCAGTAAGGGAAAACATTGCCCTCACTGTAAACAAAAAGCAGCTGGACTGTGCTGATGAGCTCCAGTGAGAGCACAGTTTATGCACATTTTGTTGTAGGCAGGCATTTGTGTGTTGTCTGCTTCTCCAGCAGAGTTTTGTTTTATCTTGGAGCTGGTAGTCTCTGCACCAAAACGCATGCAAATAGTCTTCCCACGAGCTCTTGCAAAAAAAGTGATTGCAGCACAAATCAAAACAGTCACAAACTTACTAAGCTGCCCTAAAATTTTTCTGAGAACCAGTTCAGGACCAAAGAACAGCTGGACTGGCAAGTGATGGCCACTGAGGGCTGAGATAACTCCCTACGGGAGTCCAGGATTGATTGTTTCCAGGAGACCCAGGAGAGTGAAGTCCACCCCAAGAAAATTTTCATCTTGCTCCTGCTTTGGAAATTGAATTGCACAATATTTTTTGCAGGAAGAAAGAAACCAAACCAAACCAAACCCTTCCACAAACCAGTTTTACTGTACACTTGATGACAAAAATAAGACCAACTCAGTCTTCAGTGCCAAGTAAAATTGGGAAGAAAATTTTCTTCAACGTTTTGCCTGAGTCTGTTAGGTCCTTCTCACTATAAATCTCCCTGTATTGTTTACAGTGGGAAACATGATTCCACACTTACTTCACTGTCAGATTTGTTCTGGTTTAGCAGCATGAAGATCAAATCTTTAAACTAATGTAGGAAGTAGAAGAGTGGAAATGGCTGAAAGATGTTTTACCTGTTATACATTTATGCTTGTGGAACCTAAATCTTGATGTGTTTTTTGTTTATTTTGGCATATCTAATTGCTGGGTCAGCTGGAAACTTGACTTAGCCCAACTTAGTTGCTCTCTTAAAATCTCTATGCATCATCTGTAGAAGGAGATTTGTACAAATATTGCCCTAACTTGCATGCCTTGGTTAAATACTAAAAGATTGGTGAGATGAATCTGTAAATCTGTGTCCATGCTAACTAATGTTATGAAATCACGTCTTTCCAAAGAAATCCTTCTAATTTCCTTGATGTGATATAAACAGATTTTTCCCAGTGGACCACATGCCTATTCCAAAGGGCAAGTTCAATCACCAAATAGTCCATTGACCACAGGGAATATTATAGTCTGATTTCTAGCCTGTGTGAAATGCTGTGATTTAAGCACTATGAATGCCTTCCAGTATAATCACTTCTTGGGTAAAACAGGCAAAGTTATGGTATTTTGTTTTAAAGAATTATTTTTTTTCTTTTCTTTTCTGAGCTGAAGTTAATATGAAGGTATTTCAAGATGAAGGCATTTACATTTTGAGGAACAAAACAAAGAGACGCTGCAATGGCATATGTGAGCTACATTTACCCTGAGGCAATTACCATAAAGTTCAGTTTAATTTTTATTACATCATTCTGACAGCTGTGAATAGGAAAAGTGAACATATTGGGATTGTCACTGGGAACTACCATTTGCATCTTTTGATACATGTGGGAGAGGGAGTATTAGGAGAGGTATCAGCATCTGTGTGCATGAACACGGGCACATAGAGCCAGAGAACTCCCTTAATTTCATTTCATTTGGAAGTCAAGAGGGACAAAACAGTTCAACCAACTTGATTTTTTTACAGGGAAAGGATGGAGGGAGAGAGTCTGGGAATAAGGAAAAAACGAGGAATGGATGGAGGGTGACAGAGGAGGGAAGAAGGGAAGAAAATAGCTAAGAAGGCAGGCAAGTGTACAGGAACAAAAGACAAATAAAGAAAAAGCATAATAAAAATAAAAACCTAAAGAGAAAGAGTGAAAGAAAGAAAAAAAAAAGAAAAAGAATGAAAGCAAAAGCAAAAGTAAGAGGGAGGAATGAGAGAAAGAGAAAGAGAAAATGAAAGAAGGAAAGAAAAAGAGAAAGAAAGAGAAAGAGAGAAGGAAGGAAGGAAGGAAGGGAGGGAGGGAGGGAGGAAGGAAGGAAGGAAGGAAGGAAGGAAGGAAGGAAGGAAGGAAGGAAGGAGGGAAGGAAGGAAGGAAGGAAGGAAAGAAGGAAGAAAGGAAGAAAGGAAGAAAGAAAGAAAGAAAGAAAAGAAAGAAGGAAAGAGAAAGGAAAGAAGGAAGGAGGAAAAGGAGATGAAAAGCTGAACTCTTTCTAACATGTTTGCCTGGAGAGGTACACACAGGTATATTTGATGTGCAGGCACAATTTAAAAATGACCTACAAAAATCCCGGTGCACAAAACAAGAAAAATCCATCACTTTAAATGTCTGGAAAAGTTCATTATGCTTTCTGTAGTCTCTGTGGATCATCTTTAAGCAAAAGCGTGGTAAACAATATATCAATTTTATATCGCCACCTATGAGTGAAAACACAGAACTGCAAATTATTCTTCTGTAAAGATATGTGATGGCGGTAGTTCAATTAATTCAAGACATTTATATTTATATCTGGGCTGAAACCAACTGCAATCTTTTATTTTTGAAGGAGATACCTCAATTTTCAGCACATGTAGGGTTTAGCCATTTATTTGGGTTTACTGTTATAAACATTGAGATTTATTTCAGTATTTCTGCCATCCTGTCCTAACTGAAGCCAAAATGTGAGTATTGTGTTGTTCAAAGATAGAGACAAGCTTCTGTTTCGGACAGTGTACACCATATAGAAACAAGGTTAATTTCAGACTCCTGTACCTACCTTGTATTTCCAGACTCTGAGGTCTAAAATATAGGTAGGCACTTAATGGCAACTGGTGCAGGAGGGGAGGAGGAAATGGGAGAGAAACATGGGCAAAGATTTTCTAAAATCAGCAACAGGCTGAAAGTGGGATAGACCAGAACTGCATGAATGTAAAACACTGAGATACAGAGTGGCTGAACAACAGAGAGGAGACTGAGGTGGAACAGGAGGCGCAGGGTGACAGGACTGGGGAGGAGAGGGGTATGGCTGCTGAAAGTACACGGTTCATAAGGTCACTGGGCAGAAAGGAGTGAACCCTGTGAGAAGGCAGCAGCAAGACTTGAGGAAGACTAGGGCAAATCGAAGACAACACAGGATGTGTTGAGACGCTACTTTAGGATTCAGGAAGTCTGGATACCATATGTAGCTGTAGCTGAACCACAATCTTCCTATGTGATTGGCAAGAGAAAAAAAGAACAAAAATTAAAAAGGTAGGATAAGTGTGAGCCCAATTTATAGAAAGAGTTGTTGTAGGATTCATTAAATGAATGAAACATTAAAGCAGATAAATCTTTGAGCTAGTCTCCTTCAGCTCCTGAACAGTCACTGAGGAGAAGCACAGATAGGGTGTGCATCATCTGTGTACGCTTGGTTAGATGAATTGCGTTTGAAAAGGGTCTGGTTTTCTCCATCGTCTATGAAGCGAGTCAAGGGTGATTAGATCACATGGACACCCATTGCTTGCTTCAGCAATCATTCAGCCCTCCTTTTATGAATGGAGATAAATAGGTACTTCCAGCATGGGATTCATTCCAGCTATCCCAAGTACTTGTCTAAATTGCCTTCTGGAGTGCCTTTCTATTTAAAGAAAAGCTCAGCCTGTTATTCCTGAGTGGCAGACTTCAGTAAATCACGCTTCCATGTCTACAGTTAGGTGAGGTGAATCCCACTCATGAAATGTGAATTCCCAATGGATTCCTTCCTGCTGGACAGCTAGTTGCCAAAGGTCTAGAAATCAGCTGAAGGTTTACATTACAGCTCTCTGTTCTGTTGTTTTTTTTCCCCACCTGCTTTAGGTAGGTTGTTATCTAACATGCTGGTGCTGAGAGTGCAGCTCTCAGACACACAGGTCTCTCAATCACCGCATAGAGGCGGTGCTACAGAGGTGGTTAAATATTCAACATTCTAACAGCTCCAGAGACATCTCTGTGGCTCCAGCCCTCAGGTCCCTATGCCTCAGTTCTGGGTAGTAGGACTGTCTTCTTTCACAGTAAGGATTAACACATGGAGGTTGCTAGCAGGGAGGGAAGAAGGTACAAAGGTTACAGCAGAAGTCATAAATAAAATGCCTCAGTGTAAAATGTGGAGGAGTTTATTGAAGGATGTGGTGCAGTTGAAGCTAGGTAGATAGCAGCGTTGCAAAATGACTATAACAAAGTGCTCATTAGGCATATGGTGAATTTCTGCTTTGAAATATCTGTGTGCTCCTCAACAGGGTACAGAAAACTCTTAGGAAAGTTGGGCACTCTGCATATACAGCATTAGCCAAACTGAAGCCTTTGTTCCAAGAAATTAATATTTTTCCTCATTACCACTGAGGATACAGAGGAAGCTTCCAACAGGCAAAAAGACCCTTTTATTAGATCCAAGAGCAATGGACACTTCTGATATTTTACTTTGCTTTGCACTATTTGAATGGAAGTATAAAATATGAATGTTATATGATATGTATTAAAAGAATCACTGAATCAAAATCACAAAATGGTTGAAGTTAGGAGGGACCTCTGGAGGACAACTGGTCCAACCTCCCTGCTCAAGCAAGGCCACCTAGAGCCAGTTGCCCAGGAACATGTCCAGACGGCTTTTGAATATCTCCAAGGTAGAAGACTCCAGTCTCTCCAGGCAACCTGTTCCAGTGCTCGGTCCCCCTCACAGTGAAAAAGCACTTCCTTATGTCCAAAGGGATCCTCCCGTCTTTCCAGTTATGGCCATTGTTTCCAGTCTTGTCACTAGGTAACAAATGACAAGTACAGTTGCTAAATAAATATACTTCTTGAGATGGTTGGTTTTACTTCATAGGAAATATGCCAGTTATCTGAAAACTTTCTGTTTCTTAGATTATTTCATATGAAATTAATATTTATCACAAGCCTAGTGAATATTCCCAAAATATTACGGAAAAGTGCATTTTCAGAAAGTCTGGGTGGAGTGTATGAAATATTTACCATTTCATATTGATTTTGGTAGTATCACTGGTAAATATTTTAACTAAAGAATTTCACAAAACATGACATAAAGAAAAGCTTTTTTCAGCTTTTTTTGATATCCCTTTTTTGATGATCCTTAATTCTTTTATTCCTCTGATCAGTTATGAAAGACATGCATCAGATTATAAAAGCTGGAAGAAGTAAGCAATAGAAGAAAACCTGATGCATTCTCCAGGTGTTCATTTTTAAATGCTGTAGCAATATATTTAGGACCTGAACTTAAACAAATCATTTAACCATCAGAATTCTAGTTTTCATCTCTTACTGATCAGTACAGCCATTTAGGAATTTGGGGTATAAGCTATAGAGAATTTTCAGATATCCAGCACTCATGCCCTGTGAGAAGAAAACTCTTAAATTGGTCCTATTGGACTATCAAGAATTTATATTTCCAGCAGTTATTTTTACCACTGAAAAAAGATAATCTGTTATTTAAAACAAATTTTGTTTGGCATGAGATACACTGTTAAAAATGTCCAATTAAAACTAGTGCAAGTCTCAGAGTATTTCTAGTGCACTAAAGACATAATGGAATGTATTTTAATTTGAGTGAAAGGATGTTAAAGATATAATAAGAGACTTGACAGGTTTCCCAGAGAGCAAATGAAATTTAACTATGCAGATCCTACAGGCAAAAAAACAATTGTTCTCAGAGATCTGTTTAATACACTTCAGTTCAGCAAATACGGCTTCACTACTAATGCAGGTAAAATAAAAGCAATATTTTAAATTATTACTCTGCAGTCTAAGGTGGTTGTCCTGGGATTTTTGAGGATAAAATAGAATATGGAAAAATCCATTCAACATGGATGTGATGTCAATAAAGCCTTAAGGGAAGAACTGGAAATTCAAATGACCTTGCTTCAAAAAGACAATTATTAGACATTTGAATAGCTAAAATTGCCCTGACTAGTCATATACTTTTTTCTTTTAGTATCTGTATACATGTCAGAATAGATATGTGCTGTACGCAGCATTTGCTGTGAAATGTATTTAAATCTTAATCCCTAATCTAACAAGCTAACCCCCCAAAAGGGGCCTGAAACTCATGCTGAAAAGACAGTTTGGAGATTCTACTGTTTCTTTGCTTAACCTGGTAGCAAAAAAAACCCCCAAAACTGTAAAGAGGAAAACAGGCCTAGGAACTGGGCACAAATCGCTCAAAAAATTGTTTTAATCAATTTAAAGCTGGGTACGCAGTGGGTACTAATTGGTTGAATTGACTACCCAAGCTGAGGGCTAGCTTGCAGTCTTTAGAACTCATTAGAATTAAATATAAAATTATGATCAAGCTGAGAATCCATTGTGCCAAGGATGAATTGTTAAAATCATTAGGCATCCAGAGGTCGTTACATGGCTACAGCTCCATACGTGTTCCTGTTAGCTAAAGTCTTCAAAAACCTGGCAGCTTGTACCTCCTAGGAATACGCTTGTATCCCTAAATTTCTCCTAAACGCAATTGACACATAAATGTCTAATTGTTTTCATTAGTGGAACGTAGTCTCTTAAAAACTTTAGGTTCCTTTGAAATAGACTTCAGGCTCTCTCATCTGCTGTAAATGTAATGATATGATGTTACTGATGCTCATGAAGCTCAAAATTAGCTTTATTATTCCAACACACCTAGCTCCAGGAGTCCTGTTATGCAAGGATCAATTTTTATTTAGTAAAAGATTAGCTTCTACTTCTTGTCATCCAGAAAAAAACTAGGAAAATGTGAAACAACACAAAGCTAGATGGAAAACCAGTAGAATTAATTCTGTGGTTCTGTTATACTTTGAAAATCTGATTTTTTTTTACACTGGACCATGTCTTCCAAGATGGGGACAGACTCACCACTTCTCAAACGCTAAGGTTATTGATGCTGAGCTCCCCTGATGTACAGAAAGAAGCCCACAGGTAGTTCTGACAGTGAATAGCAAGATCAGCATTACTGTGTCAATAAGTAACACAGAGTGAATCAAACTGAGTGCCTGTACGCTATAAATACCTCAAAATCAACAGAAATGTCACTCCAAAAAAAAGGGAGACCCAGTTCTGCAGAACTGAAATAAACAATTTAACATGAATAGCCCAAAGGGAGAGATGGGTTACAAAAGCACCTTTCTCTGCTCTGCTGCTTTCTTCTTGGCTCTTCAGCTGGCTGGTGTTTTCTCTCCCTCTTTTTATCGCTCAGCCATAACTCAGTCAGGCAACTCGCTTATTAAGTAAACAGCCTTCAGAGCAGCTTGTCTGAGGAATGTGGTTCCATTAAGTAAAAATATGGAGTGAGAAACTCTTGAGAAGCAATGATCAGAGATCTAAGAATACAAATGAACAAATGCATTTCCTGATTTAAATATGTTATTGTTATTAGCATCATTATTCATCTTCCAGTAGCTTCAGAACAAATGCCTTGCTGCAGTAAACTTTCATAGGCATAAACATTCATTCTGCCCTAAATAACTTCCAGTGTAATTGAATGTTAGTAACATAAAACACTTACCAGGAAATGAGACTGACTTATACAGAGGCAACTCAGTATGTGACAGGTGGGTTCCAACCTTTTTTTAAGTTAGGAGAATGCTCTTTGTGTTGATAATGGAGTTTCTCAAAGACTAGTTGTATTTTTAACGTGCCCCCCTGTGGTGATGGATGCCAAAAAGGGTGTCTTTACTCCATCCAGCACTCAGAGATCCTGTTTCGTAATGGTCTTCAAAGCTTTTTTGCACAAGATGAGGGGAGGTCTGTGGAGCCCTGACTCCACCTACGAGGGCACATCTTGCTGCACCACATGGGAGACAGGAGCAGCACTGGGAGCGTGGTCCCCTGCAGCAGACAAGTGACGCTTTCCCACTCAGCCCTCATCCCACAGCATCCTTCTTCATCACAGATCAGCGCAGGAATCCACTGCCTTTGCCACACAAACTTAACACTTTTTTTTTTTTCTTTTTTTTTTGTCCAAGGCCTACAAAGCGCTTTGGAAACAGAAAGCATTTCAAAACATGCCTGGAGCATCACTTTAGAAACAAGCAGACGCACAATATCCCTGTGAGGCAGAACAATGCTATTATACTAATTTCACAGATGGCTAAACTTGAACGCAGTAAGGTAAAGGGCTAGATCCTGTTTGGTGCTGTGCTTTGATATTTTAGGGGATTAAGCAGCACAGAGAGCCTTTTTCCCCTAGCAGAAAAGCTGAAAGACAATCTATACAAGAAAATAAAATAGGAGTGCAACTGTAAATGCATTTACTCATACAACATATCCATGGAAGGTGGTTTGCCAGCTAGAGGGCACGCTCATCTTTTCTACTGAGTTGCACAGGTAACGAAGACCCTGATGCACATTTTCGCAACAAGCCCGCTTATTCTTTTTTAAACAGCAGTAAAACGAGTCCCATGTGCCTCGCAACCTCTCTTCTTCCATGTTCCCCAAGCTGGCACAAGTCCAAAGCAGATGCTGCCTCTGCTCCACTCCTTTCACCCTCACCTTACCAGCAGAGCAGGATTTGCCCAGAATAACCTTGCTCAAGCGTGCAGAGAGCACCCAGATGTCCTCATGGCCGTGCTCAGATCTCTACCTAGACCCTCCCCTGAATATCAATGCTATCTTCTTGCATGTTCCCTGGAAGAGACTGCGCTTTGGCAGGCTGAAGGATCTTTTTTTGCACCTGCTAGGCGAGAGGATTGCTGAGTTTGATCTCACTTTTTCACTTTGCACAACATGAAATTTTTAATTGTCTGGTTGAGGAAGGGTGGCAGCTGACAATTGTTTTGTTCAGACTTACAGAGCTGATAATGCTCTATTCATGAAACTGGGGCTGTTAATGATTCATGATCTGATATTTTCTTACACTTGATTGTGCACAGTATACTTCATAATTTGAGCTTGTCATTTGCAGTTTTCGGGGGAAATAAACCCAACAAAAACTCTCTTTATTCATGGTAGACTTCTCTATAAGTATGTAATTACATCGTGATGTTCCCTGTGATTTGTGCCTTGTTCGGCCCATTGAAAACCTCTTTTAATACATTTTTGTAAAATATTTTCTTTGTCAGAAAAAAACGCAATTTTTCCATGTGACACACAGTGGAGGTACTGTTTTCTTATATATAAGTACTTTACATACGTATAAAATGCTTCAAAGAGCTTTTACAGAATAGAGAAGCTGTGACCACTCCTGAGAATTACTGCAAGAGAAAGTGACTTGTCAATTCTGTAAGCGACTGTCACTTCACTGTATGCAAGCATCTCCCTATCCATCTCAGGTCCTCACCACAGAGACGATAGGAGTCTGCTAAAAGGAGCCTTCCACAGCCAACAAAGTTTTAATAATCAGACCTTCCTTGTAAATGTAAGGGCTGTTCGCAAATTCATACAGAAATAAACCATTCCAAATCACGCGTCATGCAACTGCTGCAGCTTTGGCTATGTGAATTAAGTGGCTGAAAGATAAAGTACTTTCAGTATCTTAGCAGGCTTTGAAGATTTATTTTAGCAGACATTTTGTTCATGAAGAGAATTTTTTTCTCAGTATTGCAGGCCTAAATATTAAAAATAGACTGTTGGCTTTAGGTCTTTCCATTTTTTAGATTGCTGTGAAGTCCTGTTCTCTGAAAAGCAGGATACTGTCAAGTGTCTTTGTTTAGAGAATGCAAATTGCTGATAATTTTAAATCAATATATTCTATAATTACATTTTTTAAAATGGCAGCCAGAATAATTTTAAGAGACATATTTTCTAAACAATGTGTGAGACAGCCACTATTAGAAGAGTACCTAGTCAAAAATTACCAGATTAAGTTGAGTGCAGAACTGAGAAAAGGGAAGGCTCAGAGTCTGTCTAGGGTATGTAGCTTGTAGTATCAGGGAACCAGACACAAAAGGTGATTTCAGATGTCAAAGAATGTAAAAAACTAGTTAAAAAAAAAAAACAAAAAAAAAACCCAAACCAAAAAAAACCCACCAAAACCCAAAAAACCAAACATATATGCCTGTCTCATATTTAGTCATATTTATGTATGAGTAAAATCCTAGTTTGCACCATCACCCATGGTGTTCTGGTATAATAAATACAGGCAATTTATTCTCTGTAAGAAGCCGGCCAAGCCTAGAGACAAGGCTTCTTGCAATTACTTAATACCACATGTACTTGACTTCCCATTCCTTTCTAGAATTCAAGCACTTGGCATGAGAGAAAGGGAGAGATTTTTCTCAGTGTCTTTAAACTCGTGCAGTCCAAGCTTGTTACCTGCCAAAACTGGGAGTTTCAATTCTCTTTAATTTAGAAAAACTCATACACACCTGTTCCATTCACCTTGGAAAAGGTGCTTTTCCAACCTCTAGGCTATGAACTTGGGACAAGGCTGACTGAAGAAGCAACAGTCATGAAGCCAGCATGTAGTGAGGAGCCTGATTTTTTTAACATGGTTGTTAAGAAATCTCTTCTGGGAGAGAGGGAACAGAACTGTAACTCTTGATAGCGCAGTAATTTCTGTGTTATAACCAATGACTGTCTCATGTCAAAGACAGTATAGGGCTGAGGTTAAAATACTTTTGTACATATGTGGGTGTTGGGGTCAGTATGTAGAGAGCAACCACAGAGCATATGTAGCTGTATGCCCTTTCTCCCTCTTTTAGGAGCCAAACAGTGAACTTCTTAGGTCTCATTCAACAGTACTTGCCAGAAGTTATCTGAAACCTGTGAGGACTTGTCCTAAGGCTTACACAATCATTCACATTCGTATTATTTTCTTAGTCCCAGTAACATTTCTCCTCCTTCATGCTCTGAAAATGATACCTTGAAAGGAGAAAAAAAAAAAAAAAAAGAAAAATCAGTATGCTAAGAAAAAGGGGAAAAAAAAAAAGAAAAAAAATCAGTATGCTAAGAATTATTTCTTAGGCATGAACAATCTCTCCATGGTCCATACTCTGAAAGTTGTGTGACCACCATTATTGTTAGCAAATGTGTACCAAGTGCATAACCAATGCTCCCTTCTCTGTCAATTTTATGCTCTTAGAAATCAGTCATGCAAATACCGCTCAGACAATATGATTTAGCAAATCTGATCTGCCCTGTTCTAGAGGTAAGCTGAAGAGCGGTTTAAGAATCATAAGGACTGTAATCCCCATTTCTAACTGAATGCATTTCATTAAACAGGTAAGGTTAAATACTTTTGGACATTTAATTCTTCGTAAACTTGTCTGTTTTTAAAAGCACTGAAATACTCCAGAGCAATTTTCCAAAGTGCTACAGCTAAACCACCGTTTGCTGTGATTGTTACACAATAGGGAAATATACATAATATTATCTCAATTTAATAGATTCAGATTTATCCCACCTAGCTTTATCCATTTAAAATTTAGACATCTGCCTAGTTATCTGGGGTTTCTCAACAGCCAAAGGAAAAAGACACATCTCCAGAACGTGATTCATCCCTCCTATCTTAAATGCCTATCTCACGCTGGAAGCTGATGCAATTTCTCCTAACTGTTAAAATGGATGTCTTATTTCTAATCTGAATCTGTCTAGTTTCAGCTTCTGGCTATTGGACCCTGGCATGCTAGATTAGTGAGCTATTTACTGTAAAAAAAATTATATCTTTCTGTGCATGAAAAGTGCAAGTAATCTACTCTTCAAAGAACTAAATAGATGGAGATTCCTAGTTTCCCACTATATGACATTCTGGTTGCTCTTCAAATAAGTGTTGAGAGATAATATTTCTTATCATCCCAATAGTCACAGCTGGAAAAAAATAGACAGGTTTTTGGGCACATAAGCTCTTCTTTGGGTCTCACTGAGTTCAAAGCTTCTCAACTGAAAGCGAATTTATTTTCATTTCTAAAAAACTATTTAACTGGACAAATTAAAGCTTTTCAAAGGAAGAAGTACTTCTTACACATAATTGGCACTCTAAGGTTTTAATTTAACAAAAAGCATCACAATAGTGAGCCAATTTGTCTTCTATTGCCAGGAGTCTCTTTCCAGTATGTACACAGCAAATTCCATACATAAATGTGGTGATTTAAGGTCACACTCTCAAAGTTTGCAGGAATCAGTGAGATTGTTTCCACCAAATTACTTTCATTTAGGCCTGTTTGCTCAACTCTCTATCCTCATCCAGGATGAACATTTTCACAGACATTGAACAGCAGTCAGTAGGAAGGTATGGGGTGCTTGCAGGAATAAAGTTCACATAAATGGTGAGAGAAAGCACATTGTTAATTTGCGCTTTACTTTAAAACTCAAAGTGCATTCTAGAAACCCATGACCCTATTATCAAAGGCTAGAAGAAGATAATGAGATTCTAAATAAGGCTCTGAATAAATGAAGGTTTTCTCTCAATTATGAATGGATACATGCTTACTATTATAGAGGTGTTCTCATGTCACTTTTCTGAGGTCTTTGTCAAAACTTTCACTTTGTCAGATGAAGGTCGAGGGGACATTTTTCTTTTCACAATTACAAGATCACTGTGGAAAAGGTCCCTAATAAAAAATAAATCCAATTCCTAAGCAAAGAGATTCTGACAACTAGAGGGGACAACTTAGGAACATTTGACATTGTCATCCTCTTAGAAATACAGAACAGTTACTTCATCCTTACTTTCCAGTCACATCCTCAATAAATGGATTAAGACAGATATCCTGAGATCCAAGAAATTAATAGGCAAAAGAAAGAAAATAAAGCTTAAGCCGTAAAAAAAAGTCAAGTTTTGCATTTAGTCACATATACAAAATTAATCAATTTTTCTGAAAAATTATTCATGTTTTTTCCCTTTTTTCTTTTACTCCCTAGATTTCACAACTTGATTTTAATGCAAAAAAATAGCTACTTCACTAAAACACACAGAAAAACAATATTTCAATGGTAGCAAACTTCCTGACATGAAACCTAGAAGATATTCCAAAGGTTTTCCCCAAATCTGAGAAATAATAAATGAAAGCAATAGGTTATTGTAAATTTAATTGCACTAATACTGTAAGATGCATTGTCTACAGGAAAAAAATGTTAAAAGTGATTCAGTCTATTAACTGAACTATTTTGAACAATATTAAATATCTGACGCTTCACAAAATGCCAATTGCCTTATGAATAATACTTCTGTCCAAATGTGCAGTAAACAAAAAAATTTGGATATTAAGCAGGAAAATCATTCTGTCCCTATAGTAAATAATATGTTTCTCTAAAGCACAAAGCCTTTTTCCTCTTTTGTCGGGGCATAAATAATATTGTTGGCATTGCTTCACTATTTCTTGAACCTACATTAGATTTTCCCTGGGGCGTGGCAGCTGAGACATGCTTGATCCTCATTACGTGCCCTGTTACTTGTCAACAAGCTAATGCAACTAAGACTTTTCCTTCCTGGTGGTCCTTGTGTGTGCCTTGAATGATTTGGTTTATTTAAGACAGACCATATTCACCATTCTCCAGGTGAAGAGTTCCACAAACCACAGGTGCAGCTCCAATCAGAGCCCAGTCACAATTAGTTTGGCATATTTAGCATTTCTTTGAACCAGCTCTCAGTGGAATTCTTGTGTTATTTCGCAAATAGTTGCAAATGGAATTTGGCTGTTGGATTAAAACAGAAATTCATAAGCTTCTTATGAAAGTATCCCTGCTATGAATAAGGGTTGTGCTGAAAAATCAAGCTATTCATATTATACACAGCAGACATCTTTCCACCTGAGTGCTTTTCTCCTTTTTTGATAATAAAAGACAAGCAAGAAAGCTTCTTCTGAGTTAGAACAAGGCTAACCCCTTCAAATCCACCAATTTGAAAAAAAGAAAGAGCAAGTAATTAATTTTCTATCCATTTCTGTTTAAAACTGTAACATTTATATCTCTAATGAAATAAGCAGTTTTGTTTCATTGGCAGTTGCAAAGCCCTTTTGTGCTGTTACCTTATTCTTTATATTTATGTATCTTTTTTCCTGAAAGATAACAGATGACAAATTTTTAAACTGCCTTAAACCTTTTAGAACTCCCACACTTTCAAGAACTTTAGTCACTTAAAACTGTAAAAATTGGGAACGGTGATAGATATTTGTCACATATGGAGTGACGCACCTCACTCATAAGAGAGTAGTAGCAATATGCTTATTGGTATAAAACAGTGATTTAACAAAGTTTGACAGTATATGCGACACTGGTTCAAGAAGATTCAATGGCAAGGTACACTTGGTTACTTACTACATGGAGGACAGGGTCAGGCAAAACTGTCAGGTGGGCTGTCCTGTCAAGCCATGAAGTTCAGAAAGGACCCCCTTGCATTCTAAACTCCATCCCAGAGGGGTCTTAATGCAGCTGCATTCAGAATTAGTCCCAGACTTGGTCAGCAGTGTATGTCTAAAGGTTTCTATCAGTCCTTTTCATCATTTAGCTAAGATTTCAAAGTTTAGCATGCTGTTAATCAGTTCCCAAAATTCTGTTGCAGCAAGAAATGTCTCGGCCTTGAGGAGTAACCTTCAGAGGTGTGCAGGACAAGGCCTCAAGGACAAGAGTCCAAGTACTGTTAGCCTGATGAATAGAGACTTGTTAGAACTTGTAGGGCACAAGCCCTGGGAACAAAGGAGCAAGCTAACTGCAGACTCTTGAGCCCTTGCAGTTGAGATGGCAACCAGATGGACAAAGAGGAACAAGTAGCCTGATAAGGGAACGGATAGTGCCGATAAGGAACTTTATTAATTAAGAAAGTCACGTAGGAAGAAAGCCCCTAATTTTAGAATAGAAATTGTTGCTATGACAAGGTAAACTAATCAGTTCCTATTGTTTTAACGGTGTGCCTTAAATGTCAACCAATCAGTGTTTTTTATTTTTAAGATTTAACCAATCAGTGTGTAGTATGTAGAAGATAGAAATGTATATAATTGTAAGAAAATCACTAATAAACAGACAACTTGCTTGCATGAAGCTGTGTCCCATCTCTTCATTCACCGCAGAGGTGTCCCTACTCATGGGGAGATCCTGGCATACATCCCACTGCCATGCAGGAGAGCACAAAGGGCCCTGGGTTGCCCACTATTTATGGAGTAAGGTAATTGACTCAGTCATATTTGCATACCGACTACAGATGTTAGTTTCTTCCAAATTTGGCTTGGGTCAGATCTTGACCAGCACTACAGTTTAGTGGGCATGTTGCTCAAATTAGCCCTTGGCTATTGTGCTGTTATTTGTCTCCCCAAATCATCTCTGAGTCAGATGCATCCATGAAACCAGACACATCCATTTGAGCAAGGGTTTGGGAAGGGGGGGGTGTGCGGCGGCACACCATCATGACATTTTAAGTGTACTTTTGCAACTTGAGTTTCTGATTTTCAATACAAATCTCATTCTAGCATCAAAAGGGGGTTGGCTGAATATAGCTTAGAAAATACACCTTAGATGCATAGCTTAGTCAGAAATCTTTTCCAGTAGCTCCTTTAAGTTTAAGTGAGACTACATAACCACATGTTTAATTTCAAAACATGAAAACAAAATCAAAATCAGATTTATTTACACTAATTCTTGGAACTCAAAATCAGATTTTTATATAGTCATTGTTATACATGCATTTAATTTTCTTGTGCTATAGCTGAACACTTGTGAGTCCTTTTTTGGTGATGTTCGAATCCCATCTGCAATACATTCAAGAGGAATTATCCTTTTGACTTGGACAGAATCAAAATTAAGCTGTAAGGGAACAAATCACATAGTGTTTTAGTTTGCAACAGTATGTGATCACCATTACCCCCTCAAAGGCAACCCCCCAGGTTATATGATTTCTGAGGAAAACATTTATAAATCCTCAGAGTGTCATATTTTTACCATGGATATAGATGCAATTACTCATGTTCTGTCAGACATATACTCACTCTCACAGTATTTTTGCCACTCATATTCATTTGTGGCTATTGCACCTGTTGTCACTGAGACAAGACTTATTTTCCTAGGAATGCTCCAAACAAGGAAAAGCCATTGCCAACTCACCAAAAAAGTGTTTGGGCAGAAGAGAAGGTAAACACAGAAAGGTGAAGTGATTAGCCTGTAGTCACAGGATGTGTGACTTGAACATGGGAGGTGTAGAGCTAGGAAAGGAATGGTGATGCCCAGTTTGGAGGACAGGGCCAATGTACGCTCCATTCACATCATCTGTGTTGTTCAAAGGGAATAAAAGAGAAAAAAAGCACCTCTTGAGAGGTGGTTAGGTTAACTGTACAGTTCTGAGGACACTGCCCATAAAGACATCCACTCCAGATGACGAACATGAATGGAGGGAAAGGAGATACAGAAGAAAAAGTGTGCAGTGTGGAAAGCTGACCAGATCACATGCAGTGAGAAGTAAAGCTCAGGCAAAACTGAGCTAAACTTATATAACAACTCCAAGTAAATCTGATAATTTCACAACAAATATAATAGCAGAGCCAATCACATCTCACCATAAGACAAAACCACATTTGTGAAGCAAATCATCATTAGTTTCCAGTGGGACACTGATAGAATATTGTGTAATATTGATTTCTAACAAACTAGATTTTTAAAAATAATTCTACATGTGTAAGAAAAGCTTTTCATATTTTTCTGAACTGAATTATTCACTGACTGTAGAACTTCTGTTTTTTCATTTGGAAAATATCTTCTTTAAATATTTAGAAAAAATATCTATAAACAGCATGCAATTTTAATTACAATTTATACGCTTGCATTTTAATTGCCTTTTAAACTAATTTAGCTTGTTCTTAAAGTTAATTAAACTCATTGGGGGGAAAATGTTCCTTAATTCAGTTGTGAAAATGGAGCAGATGTGGAGATGTATTTGTGATTGTGTCTATCAGTCTGAACTTACAAGAATCCTTCTTATCTTAAAATCTTTGAGACGTTTAAAACAAAGTGTTTCCTGTATGAGCAAGGTGCCCTGTGCATCTCCTGTGTGCTTTCAACATTAAAACTGTACACGTGCAACATGTTCTTTTTTAATTAGTTTGCCCCTTCTAAAATACATTGAAGTTGGCTATAGGGGAGGATGCATCAGTGTCTGTACTGCTAGAACTTCAGGGTTTGGGGAGTTTTCACTCTGAGCTTACACCCATTTAAGTAATTCAAATTCAGGGCTTGATTTGAACAATTCTGAGTTTTGCAATGAGCTTCTAGGAGGCCTGCGAGCATTCTAGCAACGAGTTGAAGGAAAGCACATTCTTCAGAGAGAAAAATATTAGAAATACATATCAGTGGAATCAGAGGTCACCGTGATACCTACAATTCAATTCTTGATATAGCGTTGAAGTGGCCAACCTGATGTTCATGGCTGTTCTGCTGTTGCAGAACTCTGTGTGGGCTGGCTGCTATGCCCACAAAATCCAGAGCTCGGAGCAGTTCGTCCACGCTGAACTCAAACTATCTGTTTCCAGATGGTTTAGGTACCTCTACTCCAGGCACAATTACAGCTGTCAACCCTGAAAATGAAATTGTTTAGAAAATGATATGGGAAAAATTAAAGTCCCAAATATCAAGGGAATTCCCAATTTCTCAAGGGCAATTCCCTACAATCTTGCTGTAGTAGCCACCAGCAAAGAAACTCATAGCCCATTTTCCCTAAAGTGACCTGTTCGTATTCCTTCCCTGAAAGAATTTATCTGCTAATCAATCTAAACTAAACACTTACTCTCCAGCCTGTCATGAAAAGAGTCCAGTGAGTATTTCTGGTTACAGTGATAGTATCTGATAGCTATTAAACAACTAGGGTACTGCAGACAATTGATCGTTTGCCAGATACAGAACATTAAAATCATAAAATGAATCCAAACCTTCAAAAAGACCATAAAAATGATCAGAAGCGACTCCCTCACAATGCTCATTAGGGAAAGTCTCGAATGGTGTTTAACCAACATAAGTAAACAAAGAGGGATTCATTGGGAGGGTTGCGAAAGAACAATAGCCATCGTTGCAGTTGCTTGAGAATGGAGTGCTGGACACCCAGAAATTAAAAAAGAAAAAAAGAATAAAGAGAAAAAAAAGAAAGCCCTTTCATGCTCACTGTATACGAGCATCTGTGGGTCAGTGATTCCGAGGTCACTGCTGTGGCCTTACAGGTTTTAAAAAGAAAGCCTCAGTTAGACTATGGTTCTGTTATTGCAGCAGAAACAAGCTCACTGCTGGTTTGTTAACTTGTTTTGATTCTGCTCTACTCTTGTTTCATTGACATACACAAGGCTGACATCCAGAGACACTCTTCTTGGGCAGTCATGTGTATCAGGCCCCGTACGCTCACTGTCAGCTTGATAGGACTACTAAATGGCTGTGCGCTGATCCAGAAGCAACTATTCCTCATACTGTGCAACTTGTTGGAGCTTTTATGCATACTATATAGTGTGTGACAGCTACTTTTGTGCATGTGTAACTACTCATTATATACACATTTAAATTCCTTTGCAGTAATGCCTGCATGTATTTCACTTACAGATAAACTTTATTATTTATTTTTTCTCCTTTTGTCATGAGTCTTTATTTTCATGCTCTTGGGATTTGAAAGGATTTTTTTTTTTCAAGCTCTTTCTTTACTGACCATCCGTGTTTGCAAGAACCATTTCATTAACTGTTGCAGCGTATAAACCTAACGGAGTTAATCCATTCTTTCACACCCAAAAGCAAATTGAAGTTACCTCAGCAGCTTCCATAAAACGTGGCCGAGCTTGTACTTTTTAGAAGATTAGTGAACACAGAGGTGGGTGCATGCCCTGTTGGACGAGCTGTACATTCCCACAGGCAAAATTCTTTTTTACCATATTGCTGTCTCCCTAGTTTCTCTTCTCCACTGCTGCAGCCCCAATCCCAGAGAAATTCATACTGAGAATCATGATGGTACGTAGCTGTGTCTGTGGCAACTAAACACAACTGGGAGGTTCATATGGGATTATCTAACCTGAAAGGACTTCTGAAAGTAGGGACCATGTATTTCCTTGCCTGACAAAACGCTGTCAGGTGTCGTGGATCACATCAGTCATATTATGCATGAGTGAGAAATTACAATTTCAAATTTTTATCTGTCATGAAGATTTCTCTAGGTGTTTAGCTACATTAGGAATATTCCCCACTGGCTTAGCACACTTGGTTTCATGATGGCTCCTAGCATAAACTTAGGGCTGTGTGTAGGACTTTCAAAGCCTATAGCCTAATGTCAGAGCATGAATTTGCTTTGCATTGTGTCTATTTAGCAACTGTGGTCTCTGAATTACTGATAAAACCTTCTCATATATGTTCATCACAACCATAGGTGTTATTTGTCAACCATAGCCTTCTAAAAGTTAAGCAACACATTTAATAACCTAGGATCCTTCTATAGTCAATAGGCACTTTAAAAAGTTATTAATCTAATCTAATTTAAGCAACTTCTTGGGACCAGGAAATTGTTATTTTCTCTACCTCTAGAGGTGTGTTTACATTTCATGGGAAATCTAAATCAGAATTCTAAATACCTCCTGTTCACTTTTGAAACCAGTTTGTAAGCCTTCTATATCCATTCCAGATTTGGAGATCTACTACCTCACCTAAGACCAGCACAATAAAACAGTCCCTTCCTCAGGTCTGTATAAACAATGTAAATCATTTGGAAAATATTAGTCCAAGGTGCCTTCATTTTGTCATCATTACAGACTTCTTTTGAATCTTCTGAGATGCCATGCTGCTAGCATCCACATTTACCCTTGGAAAAAAAAAAAAAAGACTGTCTTAACCTTGCTAATACCTAGGTCCCAGAGCACAAGCTGTCATGACTATGCAAGCAGTGAAATAACCACAAGGTCTTTGTAGAGTTTTAGATTATTCCCTGTTTGCACACAGGTTAAGTGTGATATGAAAGAAGAGAGTAGGAAAAAAATTATGCTATACTGATTCCTAAGAAAGAGCTGGTGAGAGTCAGCAAGTAATGTCACTCCTTATTAAAAAGCAAGTAATAAACTTTCCTTCTGTCATCCTTTAGTGACTTCAGTGATGTTTTCATTTTCCTTTCTTTTCTACTGCTGGTTACACAAGTTCTGAGCCAAGTCAGCAGTTCATGAAGTACAATGGCTAGACTATTGCAAAGGTCAAACGCAAAGGGAAGGATGAATCTCATCTAACTTCAGCCACTTAACATCTGTCTGAGCTATACAATTATGCTCATTTCTAACAAGTGAGGAGGAATTGCTGTTTTTAGGAAGCAGTTTATTTTCATCCTAATACATGTTATGTAATAAGGCTAATAAATGTGCTCCACAAGTGGGTTTTTGTGTGTGAATAGTAAATGAAGTCTGAACATCTAGTTCAGCTGTAGGTATAAGACATCTAAATTAGTGGAGATTAATTAACCTTAAATAACTTAAAATCAAACCAGAAGCAGCACAAATCAAGTATTGTAAATCATTCAGAGAATAAACACAAGGGTTTGCCACATATCACCTCTGTTTGAATGGAGATAACCTACCGTCATTTGAACGGAAAAAAACTGAACTAGCATTTTCAACAAGCTCATATTGCCTAATGTATCCTGGGTCACATAGGAAATGTCAATATGTTTTCTCTCTCCATTAACTTTAGAAGGCAATTAGAGGACTAGTTTACACTAGACAGACCACTTTTTGAAAACTAGAAGTAAAAGACATTAATTCTACCCTATATGTTTGCTCTGAGGATTTATTTCTTCTGAAAATCAGGCTCGTGCTCCTACCCACTGTGTAGTCTGGCTAGCTCTATACCACTGTCTGACACTTGTAACAGTAAGTGGACAACACACTGTTCCAAATGCCCAGGTTCCCCTTCAGATGCAAGTGACTATCATTAAAGTAACTCCATTGCTGCATACTGTCTTTCTCCTGACAGTTCAGCACAGAGCTGGGCATCAGAACCATTTCCAATAGTCTCAGAGAGCAGTCTGGAGACACTAGTAGAGGCAGTTCTGCTCAGCGATGTCATTTCTCACCTCTAGCTTTCCTTACCATGAGATGTGGATGCTGCATTTCCACTTTTGCAGCCAAAGGTTTTTATTGGCTCCATGGTAGGAAGAAAGGATTTTTCTTTTGGAGGGATTTCAAACAGCAAAAGGTAAATATCTAAGCACAAAAGTTATTGTCTGCCTTTATTCTGTTCTGCACAACCTATCTTCACTGCCACCACGCTCCTGATGCCCGATAGGATGCCATCCACAGGCATTTATTAACCATGCTTATGGGCAGCCTAAGGCACCCCAGAAGGTATTAGGAGCTTTCACTCAGCATATGATCCAACTTTTTGCAAGCATCCATCGCAGATCATGGACAACAAGCATAGCTGTTCACAATGTTACACTGCCCTGTCATTAATTGGGCTTGAAAATCTTTCATATGTAATTCCTGAAACTACTATTAATTTATTTTTTCTGTATGGCTAACAGTTTTTCTTGGTTTGTAAACAATTTTCCAGTAGATCAGTAATAGAAGAGTTATACCCCATATTCCAAATACATTGTCATTCATCCGTTTCAGAGAGAAAAGCCACTCACTTGTATTTTAGCCATAGTAGATGTCAATAATTGTAAGACATTGCAAAGCCCATATAGAGGATTTCCATATAGATTACTGCTAGGATATTTTGTGTTATGATGGAGATTAGCTGTGGCATATCAGTTACAATCCTAAATGAATCTAATTAGCAGGAAAAATTATCTTGATTCAGTAGGGGAGATTGTGTAAGGGCAAGAGTATAAAAGGTTTGGTTTAGTAGCAAAGAATGAAAGATGCCCACTTCCACCCAACACAAACTTAAGTTTGATTTTTGAACAGCCTGTTCGCTTTAAGAAGCTGATTCCAATGTTCCTGAGCTAAATCAAACCACTTGTGATTTCTACTGAATCCAGACAAAAGCAATTTTTTACAGTTTATCGTCACAATATTGATTCAGTCATATTTGTTATGAAACAAGATTGATGTGGATGTTGAAAACTGCTAAAGGGAGTTCAAGATGTTTCAAAGAGTGGTTTATAATAGATAGTGAAAACTAACATATTGTAATGTGTCGTAGCACTCTCCAAACCATCAAGCTGCAACAAGGTCTTTTACCATCACATACCATCATACTCTTCATACCAGTCCCTCTGCTGCCTTCTCCTTGTCTCTCCTCATCCAGGGCACATGTTCTCTCTCTTTTTGCTTCTTCCTCCTCTCTTTTCCTTGGTTTCTCTCCATTGGCTGCCCAGCCTCTTAACAGAAGCAGCCACACCTGCACCTTATCTACATCAGCCAACCCCACCACTACCACCTCCCCCAAGCGAGCCCACAGCTGTATATTATCAATGTTAATTAACCCAGCTTCATCCCTCTGCAGTAGTGAATTAAAAAACTTACCTTGCCTTATAGAGAGAGAAGTGATCGTAATCCAGAAACAGATTATTTCATTACTTTAAAGAATGATAGAATGAATAACTTGGAGCAGACATCGGGAAAAATGCCAAAGAAAAATTGAATTAAATAAAACAGAAAAAAAATAGAATTAAGATGATGAGCTGGTGAGGTTATTATAGTAGTTCTAACACCCTCTAGTAGTAAATGCAGATCAATATCAAGCAATTCTATAGCAACCTTAACTCTGATCAGCATGGTTTTCCATTTTTTCACTATATAAATTTGCTTAAATATTGTTTTCAACCATTATTCATTTATTTCAACTTTTACTGCAATAATTGTAGCTATAAATGTCACCACACCACTTTAACAAAATCTTTCAGGGACATGCATGCACACTGCTAATACTCTCTTTTTAATTACCATATTACGTAGGTATTGAATAAATTCATATGTCATTAAGATACAGATACTTCCTTCAGTATTTTTAATGTAATAAAATAAGAGTATCCCAAAGCATCTCTAACTTCCTATAATTTATCAGAGTTTTTCTAAAAATGTTCTAAAAAGCCACCATCCAAAAGAAAACAAATAAATGAAAAAGAAGTCAAAGTTAATATTGTAACCTGTATAGGTAATAAACTCTCCACGAGTTGATATTTTTTGTTAGATAACAACTAGTACAAAACTTAGGTGTATGCAAATGTTTCTTTCCATGGAAATATAAGTCAAATAAAGTTCTTTATCTGGTGCAGTTAAAAAATTTCTAACAATGTTTAGAAATTTTCTAAGTTGCTCCCTAACCCTATAGTTTTGAAGATGGTTTCCATCAGTGAAATTGGCTTTCCAGCCTACAGGTCTTCTCCTTCCCCAAACCCTTGGTGTTAGCTTTGTGGGTAATAATGTAGGTGATCCTTTTGTCTTATAGGAATTCATATCTTTAAAGTACATATTGCAAATGCATAGCTCTGTATTCACCCTGTGTACTTTTCAGCACCCAGCTAAGACCCAAGAATAGGGTTGATAGAGAAAGATATCCACTTTAGGAGGGATGATCATGGTTCAGTTAGCCGCCCACCACCAGAACAACCTTATCTGATTAAACTCCTAAATTGGGCATTTTGGTTATATTTCAAATCAGATGAGAAAGGCAGGCCTTAGCATACTAAATATAATAAATAAGCAATGTTCTCAGGAGGTTAGGGTATGAAGCTCAAGATAACTATTTTCTATTCCCAGTTCTTCTGTTGGCCAACCTTATCTCCTCCTGATTTGGTAAATAAGAATCTCTATCCTAAAACTCTTTGAAATTTATTTAAATTTTAAAAAAATAAATAAAAGGGGAAAAAAAAGCCATACATGGGAAACAAGCATTATTAACTTATATGTTGTTTTTATCTTAAAATGTGGTAGAATCTTAACTAGCAATTTTCTTGGTTTTAAACAGAAATGCCTGGTACATAAAAGGCATAAAATGTTCTTTCAGAAAGTTTACAAGGGTTACATCAATGCAATAAATGATGAACACAAAACATTGTACAAATGGTCCCAGTCATCTTCTGGCTCCAAGATCAAATCCCTCTCACTAGAAAAATAATGAATCAGAACGGTTTCTTGTCCACACACGCTCTCAGAAGACTGAGTACATGTGGTGCCTTTAAACTGTACAATGCTGATGGAGTGACAGATCTTGAAAGCCCATCTGCCCTAGTATTTCAGCTGCTGACAGTTTTGTTTTGTGGGAGTCTATTCATAAATTTTTGTTTGCTGATGCTTTTCATCATAAATGTATAAAAGTATAAGTGTATAATCATTTTCCATTTTAAAAGCCTGATTGAAATCTGGCTGAAGTCAATGGGAACTTTTCTTCCTTTGACATCAATAGGCTTTGGATCAGATCCATACAATGCAATTTAGTGCAGCAGTTAAACGTGTACTACAGTTCCATGGACTACAGAGAGACTTTAGACATATTCTCAACAAATGCCCTCAATATTGAGCTGTCAGGGGAAAAAAGCATTTGTTTGGTGGTTTGCAGGGGAAGGAAGGCAAGAAGTAGAGGGGAACTGAAGTTGACTCAGGATAATAAAAAAAATAAATTAAAAACTAGTGGGTTTCTTACAATGTCCACTAAAACTGAGATGGTCACAGGCATAAGTGGGCCAGTAAGAAAGTTTCTAAATCACAGAAACCTCTTCTTTTTTTACATAAGACCTACTTCTCTTAAGAAAAGACAACCTGGAGTGTTCTGGAAGTGGTGTGTTCTTCTGTGCCCATAAAATACACCCAGGGATGTTATGGTGCATAATACAAACTGTCAGCCTCAGTAAATATTTGGGACTGGGCCTTATAGAATAAGTGTGCACTAGAATACTTGGAGTCAGATTCTCTTATGTACAATACAGCCCTTCATGTCTGAGCAGTCATGTAAGCCTGAATATAAACAGAATTCCTATAAGTGCATTGAAAGTTGTCTAATGCTGTTGGATGGCAAAAGTGCCATTCCTTAAAACCTGTGATCTAAACTGTTGCACTTTCTTTGCAGCCGGCACTTACCTGGTCACATATGTACCTCTTTGGAGCAAAGTCAGGAAATGTGCATGAATAATAATTACACAGCAGGTTTTGGGACCAAATCTGTAGATCCCCAAGAATCACAGTTGCAATGTCAAACAGAGTGGGAATTGGATACAATGAGTCACTGGACAGAGTTGGATATCCAGTCTGATTATCCAACACATAAGTAGGTGCTCAGAAGTGTCTCCCAATAGGAAACATTGATGTTAAACTGTGCTTTTCTATTATATCCCCTAACTTCAGGCTGCTGCAGAGAATTTTCAGGCTCCCCTGGAACATCTACATACTGCAGATCCACCTTCTCATCTTTATACATTATTCCATTGGTCACTTCATTTATTCACTTCACGAATTTAAGTTCTTTGGGCTTTGGACTTGTTCTTTCACTGTCTGGGCTTACAATGTTGAGTAGTTTCATTTATACAAAAGGGTATGCGCAAAGGGAAATTGCTGGTGTTTAGGGACCATAGGCATGACTGCACAAGGCAGTTATATAGAAAAGTAAAATGTTGAAATATACACAAAACAGTGGTGGTTTTGCAGTATCTAATAAACTGGTGTTTATGAAAGGTAAAACTCAGGATATTTAGTTCTGTCTCCTTCTCTTAGTACTTTAATCAAAGAAATATCAACCTCTCCCTGGAAATCCCAAGCAAGAAAAAAAATCAATTTTTTTTACAGAAAACTTTAAAGTAGACCAGGAAAAAAAGCACTAACCTTTTATGAACTCTTAAAAAAGGGAAGATTAAAAAATGTGTGATCAATAGTAAAATGGATCTTCTGTGAGTCTCACGTCTCTTCTGCTTTTAAGACAAAAGCATGTTAACAAGCACACAAGGACGGGCAAAAATACAGAGGGCTATATTTACCTTCAACTTATGCTGTGAAACGCTAATGGAAAGCATCTGACTCCAATTTAGTTCCTTCATTGCAAAACCTGAAGATGGAACTTAAATACTTCTGACAAAAGTACAGCTCCTCTGGGTTATTTTTGTTTGGTGTTTTGGTTTGGGGTTTTTGGGTTTTTTTGAGGGGGAGGGGGTCTGTGGTGCCGGTGTGTGTGTGTGTGTGTGTGTGTGTGTTGCTGTTTTTCCCCCAGATCATCAGGTCTTAAATACAATATAAGGAGGCCATCCAGGCACAGTCAAAAAATAATATTCTCAGGAAAGATTGAGTCACTGGAAGCTGGAAACCTAATTCGTAGTAGAGGAGGGAAAAAAGTCTTTTGACAGTTTATTAGTTCCAGGAAAAGGTATCAAGGGTCGCCAACTACTCCTTTTCTGCTAAAATATTTATAAGAGAGCATAGTGGAGAGATGTGCTTATTTGACAGCGTTTTGGGAATTGTTCCTGAAGATGCCTATGGCCAAAGATCTTTTTTGCTGTGTCGTGGTTTAATCCCAGATGGCAACTCAGCCCCACGCAGCCACTCACTCACTTTCCCCACCCCCACCCCCACCCCGGGTGGGATGGAGGGAAGAATCAGAAGAGAAAAAGTGAGAAAACTCAGGGGTTGAGGTAAGGACAGTTGAATAAGTAAAGCACAAGCTGCACACAAGCAAGCAAAGCAAAACAAGGAATTCATTCACTACTTCCCATCGGCAGGCCAGTGCTCAGCCACCCCCAGGACCACCAGGCTCCACCACGTGTGGTGGTGACTCAGGAAGACAAATGCCATCACTCCAAACATCCCCTTCTTCCTTCTTCTTCCCCCAGCTTATGTATGCTGAGCATGATGCCATAAGGTATGGAGTATCCCTTTGGTCAGTTGGGGTCAGATGCCCCAGCTGTGTCCCTTCCCAATGAGTGGCATTCCTCAGGGGTTTGTACTGGGACTGGCACTGTTTAACATCTTTGTCAGTGACACAGACAGTGGGACTGATTGCACCCTCAGCAAGTTGCCAATGACACCAAGCTGAGTGGTGTGATCAACATGCTGGAGGGAAGGGATGCCATCCAGAGGGACCTTGAGAGGCTTGAGAGGTGGGCCTATGTGAACTTCATGAAGTTCAACAAGGACAAGAGCAAGGTCCTGCACCTGGGTCAGAACAATGCCAAGCACAAATACAGGCTGGCAGAGAATGCATTGAGAGCAGCCCTGAGGAGAAGGACTTGGGGGTGCTTGTGGAAGAGAATCCAGACATAATCTGGCAAGGTACATTTGCAGCCCAGAAAGCCAGCTAAACCCTGGGCTACATCAAAAGAAGCATGACCAGCAGGTGGAGGGAGGTGATTCTCCCCCTCTACTCTGCTCTTGTGAGACCCCACCTGCAGCGCTGCGTCTAGCTCTGGGGCCTCAAACATAAGGACACGGACCTGTTGGAATGAGTCCAGAGGAGGGCCACAAAGATGCTCAGAGGGCTGGAGCACCTCTTCTAGGATGACAAGTTCAGAGAGTTGGGGTTGTTCAGCCTGGAGAAGAGAAGGCTCTGGGGAGACCTTACAGCACCTTCCAGTACCTAAAAGAGTCTGCAAGAAAGCTGGAGAGGGGCTTTGTACAAGGGAAGTAGTGACAGGACAAGGGGGGATGGATTTAAGCTGAAAGAGGGGAGATTTAGATTAGATATAAGGAAGAAATTCTTTACTTT
Source organism: Falco rusticolus (assembly GCF_015220075.1). NCBI lineage: Eukaryota > Metazoa > Chordata > Aves > Falconiformes > Falconidae > Falco > Falco rusticolus. The sequence goes on along the minus strand of NC_051191.1, from coordinate 26,685,496 downwards.
GAGGGTGGCGAGGTGCTGACACAGGCTGCCAGAGAAACTGTGGGTGCCCCATCCCTGGAATTGTCCAAGGCCAGGCTGGACGGGGCTGGGAGAAATCTGGGCTGGTGGAAGGTGTCACTGTCCCTGGAAGGGGGGTTGGAAGTGGGTCATCTTTAAGGTCCCTTCCAACACAAACCATTCTGTAGTGCTGTGATTCTATGAACTTCTTGTGCAGCCCCATCCTACTCATGGGTGGGAGTGTGTGAGAAGCAGAAAAGGCCTTGACCCTTTAAGCACTGCTCAGCACTAACTAAAATATCCTGTGTTACCACCACTGTTTTCAGTGCAAATCCAAAACATAGTCCCATACTAGCTACTGTGAAGAAATTAACTCTATCCTAGCCAAAACCAGCACAGCCTCTACCTACCTATAGATCTGATGAATCACTGGGAATGTCACCTTTTCCTTCAAGTGTCCTTGGTCTCTAACTGTCCAAATACACAGTGAGACCTTTGGGATTTTTCACCAGCTTTATCATGGGGTTTGGAAATGTGCTTTCTCCTAGGCCTTTCCAAACAGAATGTGTATCATCTATGTAGCCTGAAAAAAAGTGGGAATATTTCTTTCAGACCGTGACAGAGGCTGTTGATGGTAAGGAAAATGCACGGGTAAACCATTTATAGAGAGGACCATGCAGCATCCTGATATAGTTTTATTCTTCTTCAAAAATAATAAATATTCATTAACCATTAGGGAAATGCCTCCACATTCTTTTTTGTGTGGGTTTTTTTTTTTTCCTTGCAAAGTGCAGTAAAAGGACTCAGAATGTAATTTAGCTTATTAATATTCTTTATTTGTATTACAGTAGTAATCAAAGCCTAGTAATCCAGTAATCACCCCACCATCATTGTGCTCTGACAAATGACCTTTATCTGGCTGTCACTGCAAAATGTACCCATAGCTGAGAGCAGCAGATGACCAAGTACAAGCTTCAGAATATGTACATGTGGAAGCTTCTGCAAACTCATCCTTTCTTTGGTAGTGGAGCACATAAGTGATGATGGGAATGGAAGACAACAATATGCTATAGAAACTATTTGATGTCCCCTCTCACCTCCTTTTTCTTTTTTTTTTTTTTTTTTTAAAGTCTGCACTGGGATGAGAACGACATTTTGGCAGAAGATTTTCTCCATATACAAGAGTCTATCCTGAAAGCAGAGGAGGTCAGATTCATGGCTATTCACTTTGCCTGAAGGTTTTTTTCACCTCAAGTTACTGCAGATTAGTCCAAGCAGTGACTTAACCTGTGTTCCCCAGAGCTTAGACCACTGCCTGAAACTTTTAATTATTGTGTTTTTCTTTCCTTCACTTTTGCTCTTTCTTTTCTTACTTCTTCTCCCCCATATCCTCTTCAATAAGAAAAAAAAACAACCAAAAACAACCAACCAAACAAAAAAATACAACAAAAAAAACCCTCAAACTCCTATGGAGATTAATTTATTTCTGTGCTTTTTCTAATTGTTGCTATTGCTGAGAAACTGAGCAGAGGTCTGGGGAAGTACACAGGCTGGTGGCTGAGGCAGGAAACCGGGTTCCAAGGGACAAGATTCAGTTCCTGGCAAAACTGGAAATTTCCAAAGTGTTACTGCTCATTAATTGTTCTCTGTCCTTTTCCTCTCTCTGCAAAAATGAAAACAAGGGTACTTCTTTCCTCCTGCAAGTTTCTTTATTGATTTGTGATGAGATTTGTTAAGTTTTCAGTTGTGGACATTGTTTATTATCTTGTTTGGAATTAAATGGGTAAACTAAAGTCCCCAGTGAAGGAAATAAAGTGATTGGGGAAGGTGATAATCTTCATTATGTGACTATGGTTATTTAACCTGAGGAGGCTCTGGGAATCTACTATAATAACGTTTGGATGAGATCATCTGTGGTGCTCAGCACTGGATAATTCTGATCTTGCTGATAGAAAGGTAAAAATGGATTTAGGCTAAATGCCAAATACATAGGAAAGTTCCACACAAGTGGAACGTGGCAAGACTGGTTCCAGGACACGAAATAACAAACAAAAAAAAAGGAGTTCAACTCCCTAAATATGGAGGCTTGATGACATTTAAAATGTCCCAAAGTGGTCCAATTTAGTTTCTTACCACCATGTCCTAAGTACCCTGTGCAGTTCAGCTCACCTAAAACTAGACACACAAGGGCAGGGCAGGGAATATTTATCTCTTTATGCTGTTGCATTGACTTGATCTGCTCCAGCAGTGATGCAAGCATACACACCATGCCAACATTTAGAGAGCCACATGTAGACACGTTTACATTTCCTCGCCTTGGAGATAGATCTCACCCCAAATGTTTGAATAGCTGTATTTTAAATATGTAGGGCTTAAAAGTGGTTCCTTTAAAAGGAAGGAGCTTGCCAGTCAGTTTGTTTCTGCTCCAATGCTCCCTCTCCCTCACAGTGACCCGAACCAAACTCTGAGTTTATAACGGCATCTGAAGCCAGGTGAGTTTCCAATAGCTTGAGGCTTTCAAATGTCATGCTGCTCTGCTAATTGCTTAAGCAGCTGTACTTTTATATCTTCAATCCTTTCTGAAAAGGTAATCTATGTGAACTTGTTTTTTTATACAAAGAAACTAAGAAAACAACAACAAATTTGGTTTTCAGAGAGAAGCAGACAGGTGCAGGAACAAGAGACAATAGCAAATGCATAAACAAAACTCCTTTCTACCATATTGGAATGATAAAAAGCAGCAGCAGCAAGGTTGTTATATCCCAATGACAACAAATACACTGTTACTTCTGTTATGTTGGAGATTATGTGAAGGTTAAGTAAGAATAATTGAAGAAAAAAAAATAGGGTAGAACTGATACGGAAAGTTTCATGGAAAGAAGTGGTTAAACTTTGCGTTGATGAGTCGTATTTATTGTCCGTGACATGAGTCCTCAAACTTTGAGATGTACTTTGAGAAAGGAGGCCGTGGAAGGTAGGAGTGAACTCAGGGAGAAGCTCTGATGCCAGGGCGTTGCTCAACATCACATTCCAGATTTGCCATGAAGCTCCTTGTTATTAACACTAATTTAACACAGTTTACACCTAAAAGGAAATATGTGTTCAATTTATTTATTTATTTCTCTAACAGCCAAAACCCTCTAAACACAGCAAGAAGCTAGCCATATGCTCATCTAATGGAAATAGGGAGATAAACTCGGTATACAGACTAAAGGAATCTCCATTTCTGGATCTTTCTTGTCACCTACTGAGCTTGATGCACTGCAGAATTCTTCAAGATTTTAAGCTGCATAGCACCACTGGCTTCAGTAGCCTTACTGCAGTGTGTTTCTAGAGTAACATGGCAAATCAATTTGCCCACAATTGCAAAATTTTCTTGAATTTTGATGAAATCTCTATCCCATTAAAATGTGTATATCTTTTATTATTGTCTATTTGCAGTATTTTAGCTGGTAACAACCCAAATATATCTCTTACCAAAAATTAATAATAATAATAACTTAAAAAATGAAAAGGTGGGTCAGGTAGATTCTGTGTCTTAATCCTTAAAATTGTCCTTTTTCAGTCTTGACTATTTTCTAGGTCATTTGTACAGCATGTCAGAACCTTAAAGAAACTCTTGCACATCTGATATAATACTTATCATTGCTTGCTGGCTTTGGAGGTGGGGGTCATGTTGGGCTGGAAGGGACGTTTTGTTGTTTGGGGGGGAGGTGTTTACATATTATTATCTTGACTCATTACAATCTGTAAGAGACAATGAACATTGTGAGTTCAACAGACAGGATCTGTACAGATTGCAATTGGACAGTAAAGTAGCCGTGCCTGCAAATTGACTAGATTAAAGGCTCAATTTCCATTTCAACAGAGAACATAGAGTATTTATTTGTGGAAATACCCTTTGGCTTATCAAAAAGAAGGTTAACAGGTGGCTTGATCTGAGAGTACCTAAAAAGCAGCTAGAAGAGAGCTCTTTAATCAAGTAGCCAGACACAAGCCAAGATCCAACAGCTAGAAATTGAAAATGAAATTAAATAGGAAATAAATGCAGATTTTTACTCTGGACGGTAATTAGCTGTTATTGGCTGTTAGGCATTAGATTACAGGAAGAAGTGGTTGACCACAAGAACACAAGATAGTTGAGGTTGAAGGTGCCTCTGGAGATCGTCTTGTCAGACCCCCCCTGCTCAGAGTCATCCACAGTAGGTTGTTCAAGGCTGCATCCAGCTGGGATTGGAATATCTCCAAAGGCAGGTTCTCCACAACCTCTCTGGACAATCTGTTTAGTATTTGATCACCCCTACAGTAATATATTTTTTTTTCATACATTTAAATGGAATTTCCTGTATTTGAATTTGTGTTGTCTGCCTGTTGTCCTGTCACTGGGCACAACTGAGAAAGGTCCAGCTCTGTCTTCTTTACTCCCACATCACATATTTCTATACATTGGTAATACCCCCATAAGCCTGCTCTTTCCAGGTTAAACAAGTGAAGCCCTCTCAGCCTCTTCTCAACTCCATCATTTCAAATTTTCCCACCAAGAACAGAGGTCTTTCCACTACTCTTTCCTCAGCACTAGGATGTGCTCTAGTTCAACCACAAATTATCAAGCTTAAGTACATGGGTTATAAAGTGTTATTTGTAATGTAGGAGGTCAGATAACTAGAATAACACATTTTGCCATTAAAATCTTTAGAATAACACCTTTACCTTTCTGAAAGAACAACCTTAATTGAAGGCACTGATGGATTTCTTCCTGCCTCAAAATCCTGTGATTTTCAGTCACAGGAATAGATTTATAAAACATGAATAATTTTCAGGGCGGGGGGTGGGGGGGGGTGGGGGAACAAACCCAAAGCATTTTCTTGGACCAAATCTTTAATGACTGATTGGGCTGTGCTGCTGTGCTGTACTCACAGCGTCCTCCTGGTCTACAGTCACTTGAGGATCTTGTTATAGGCATTTGTTTCCCTCCTGGAAACACTGACATTTTGGATTTTGTGGGTCAGCAAAAAGGCAACGACATGGCAGGAAATCCTAGACAATTATTGCCTTTATCTCCCATTAGTAATGTGGCTGCAGCAGGGCTGCACAGCTTGACATGCTTTACCAAATGATTTTCAAAGTGTGGATATTTTTCTGACATGACTTGTTTCTTTGCTTGAATAGGCAACCACCTTAGGATCTATCACTTTTCTTGGCACAGGGTTAATTGTATTACATATCTGATGTTCTCAGGGATTTTTTGTTTGTTTTTTTTTTAAACCTTTCATTAGAAATCAAGCTCTAGATTTCATTCATTGGTGTGTTTTGCTGAATCTGTCCCCCTTCAGACACCGTATTCTTCTAAAAATGGCCAGGGATAGATACAGGAACCGGATCACAGAGATAATTACTTAAATCTACTTCAGGTATATAAAAATTGGAGCATTGAATGGGAAAAACTCTCCAAATGGTGTTTAACTATGAGCTGGCAGCTCTCTGGAGGTGGGGAAGATGGACATCATCATGAGGAAGGCCATGCACGGGTCAAGCGTGCCTCTTCCTTGCTCAAGTATTTCACTCGTTATGGCCTCAGCTATTTTAAAAGGGGTAGTGAAACCAGGCATGGGGTCTGGGTACTCCAGGACTGTCCTAAATCAGGACATAACCCAGATACCAGAGTTCAAGGAGCTGCAGTGGGAATCTGACAGTCCTTATGGTCTGAAATGCATCCATGCATGTTCTCAGTCTCTAGGTGCGTACTGTTCTCTGGCTGCCTCCAGGCTCGAGCTGGTATGCAGCTTGTTTTATTTCTCCCCTTAGCTTCGAGTCATCTCAAGCAAAGGGGTCTTGAAAACCTTTGCCTTTGCACTGTCAGAAATTAACGCATTGGGAAATGAATTACAGCTCCCGCCAGCTAAATAAAAACATAGACTAATCTAAGAAAGTAATTTATTGATTTTTTTTTTCTTTGGTTAAAGTAGATTTCAGGGTGCAAAATACTAACTCAGCTAAATCAATATCTTTTTCACTAACAAGTTTGTCTTTAAGATTATGGGGCTATTCTGAAGAATGGAGTTTAATTTCAAGACATGTCCCTCACAGACATTGCTTTAGTTAAGGCTACGGGACATGTATTGGGAAAACATGGAGGGGGATTCTAAATAACAGTGATGTGTGGATCTTCTACAACCAATTCATTAAGATCACAATGACATATGAAGGCAGAGCAAGGTATATTGTTGAAAGGTGAGCTTGCTTCTAAATGCAAAGCGGTTTTAAATACCCTATTATAAAGTATAGTTTCAAATTCTGGTTTAGTGATCTTTTCCTTATCCAAGTCCTTAACTGGTATATATCAGCATAGCTTTACTGAATTTGGTGGAGTCTCATTGGAAATTTGGCCCTTTTTTTGATAGCAAGGAAATACTTCTAAACATATCTATGTATAAGTTGTCAATGAGATGTTAATTTATACAAAGTTTGCATTTTACAATACTATTTTATAGGAATCTAAACAAAGCTTGTTAGAAAAATCATATATAAAAGCATTATTTTAGCTGTACTGAGGGACTGCTAGGTATCAGCTGTGACTCATATCTTACAGTGTTGGGCATGACTGCAAAATGTGAAGTAATAATGCAGTATACAGTTGGAAAACAGTCCAACTAGAGAGAGAGGACTCAGGCAGCAAGTTGTTGCAGTGTTGTTTTGTTTTGTTATGTTTTTTTTGCCCCAGCAAATTATCCTACTTTACCTGGAAGAATTAAGAGCAACAATCTAATCACCCTTTCTAGTTTATTCTTTCCTACTCCATGATTTATAAATTCTCTGCTTTTTCTGCCCTTTTTTTTTTTTTTTCTCTTCTTCCCTGCAAGGAAAGTTTAATGAGGCATATTTGCTTGTTTCCATGGTATTTCAAAGAAAGATTACTAGCTGAAAGCAAAGAGATATATGGAATAAAGAGGGGAACAAATGTCTTTTCTTTAGTAACAGAAATAAACCTTACTTTCAGAATTAATTATATAAATATATTTTTCTATCCTTGTAATAAGTGAAACCACGACAGTCATTTTTACTTTTATGTAAGGTCTGATGTTTTACAGAAAAAAATGTTACGCAGTACTTCTTTGTTCTATGGTCAGAAGGGCATAGACATCTCTGGCTCTAAAGAACCATTAAAACCACCTGTTGCTATCGAAAAATTTCAGAACTAAGTGACAAACAGGATCTAGTTTGCACTATTCATACAGCACAGCACTGTATTATGCACTGTTGATGAAATCTGAAGTCTGCGAGTAACACCTGGCCAAGAAAAGCAGGAGTGTCCTTATATACCTCCCAAGCAGGCTCAAGTCCATAATTCATTGTGCACCCACTAATTCCCTGTGTCTAGTACAAGGTTTGCACAAATGGAGGCAGGAAAATACAGTTATCATCAAATCCAACCTTTGTTAAAATTAAAGACAGAAGTTCATGAAGCTCAGAGCATTATGTATATTGCTCGTTCATGGTCAGAAAAGAATTACCCCTCATTTTATTATACTGTTGATTATTTGACTTATTTTTAAAGTGCCCAAAAGCTTAGAGGAGGGATAGGATCTTGCCCTGCTGCTCTTGAAGTCAGTGCTAAAATACTTATTAATTTCAGTGGTCAAAATTCAAAGGCACTCAAAACAATGAAATTAAACATAGATACTACCAACAGAACTTGAAGCAAGCATTACATTACTGCAACACTTAATGAAAAATATAAACAGGTGATGCACAAATAAAACATAGAGGTTCATCAAGAACCTGTGACCTGTACAACCATGAGCAATCCACTAAAGACTAGGTCTGTCATTTAAAATGACTTACCTGAGATAGGAGCCCCAGCTTTCCCTCTGGTCAACAGAAAAAAGATCAGTAACTTCAGAGGACAATTTAATGCACCTAAGACATGAACTAGCCTCATGACCAGGAGTTTAATCTAAGTGCCTAAAGCTAGATGGGATGAAACAGGAACAGCCAATACACAAAATAAACAGTAGTAACATTTGGGACAAAACTGCTGAGGGCTTTGCAAATCCCCTTGAAATCTAATGTGTCTTATTTCTTACCTTCAAATCAAGTTGGAGTTACTACAGCATCTCTAGAGATTTGTTAATACTACATGCTTTGTTAGTGTCCTAACCACAACAGTTAGCATAAAGGGAAGAAAAAATAAAAGAAAAAGAAAAGCTGTTTATTCAATGAACACTCTTTTGTTTTAAAAAAGAAGAAAAAATCCAATCCTAGGAGTACTATTTTCCAAAGCGCCGGTTAGTTTACTGTTTGAGGTTTTGTTAAACATCTTCAAATGTGTCTTTGAACTACGTGCACTCACCCTTGCTGGCACTTTCGTGGTTTCTGTTTTGGTGGGGCATCTAGTTGTCTTGTGCAGAGCCCAGCTCCAGCAGGTAATTATCCAACCACAATAACAGCTATTCATTTGATTCCGTTGCTGCTAATCAACTAGATCTAATCCGCAACAATTTTAATGGAATCATTATGAATCAGCCAAAAAGACTTGCCTGCAGCTTCAGCGTGAAGGTATGTCTATGCTAATAAAAAGCCATAGGTTATAATACTGTCAACCTAAGTACACAATTTTATGAAGTATGATTATTTCAATACAATCAAAAGAAAAATAAGGGCTCAGCAGTTTAATGAAAACATACACAGAGTTCTTCTTACCTATGTGTCAGAAACAGTTACTTCATCTGCCATTCTTTTACCCACTTCCACAATCTCATAAAATTAATACTTTTTTTCCCCACTAGCTTTACCTAGAAGACAAAAAGGAATTATTATCTTCATTTTTTAGCTAGGAAGTTAGTGGCTAGAAAAATAAAACTACTTCTTTCAAGTGCAAAGGGCTGAGAACTGCTTTCTCTTAAATCCTCCCTGCTGCTTCACCGCTCAGCTATGAATATTCTCTCTTGCACTTTGCAAATATTTGCATTTTGCAGATCGGTGTGTCTGTGTTTGACAATGGGTAACATGAACACAAGTGTCACTAGGGCAATACTCACTTCTGCGTGGATCGCGGACACTATTCAGGGAAGCAGCCACATTTTAGACAAGATGTTTTGGTTTTCTGCAGGTTAAACAAATTTACATCACCGGTTTTGGCCTCCTAGATCATAATAGGAAATTCAGTTCTTCAGTCTCCAACTATGAGGTTTAAATCTACTTCCATAATTAATCTAGAATTTAGGTATATGTGCATAAACAAACAATGTGAAATAAAACCCAAAACAGAACATATGCCATTTTTGCATTCAGCAGAGTTTGATTAGCATTTCCTTATTTTTTAAGGAAAAAAAAATATTAAAAAAGCCCTGTTCAACTAAAGTGTTAAAATATTATCCTATATATACTTCCAGCAAGCAACTTCTCGGCATGGGTTAGGCTCTACTTCAAAAACTATTGTCATCCAGGAGACAACCTGTAGTTTTAAATGACTAGGCTGTCAGTTCTTTAGCTCTCTGCACTTGCTTTTTCTGCTTTAGTGAATAGTAACAATTACAAGACAAACAGCATGTTATTTCCAACTGTGTTTTTTTGACAGAAATCTTTGTGATACAAATATTGCAAACTTACATTCGTTTGCATGATTAATTTTTATGCAGATTTTTAAAGCCTTAAGAAGCTTTTCATAAAACCCTACAGTCTTTAGAATTTGGAAGAAAACCGAGGAATCTTTAAAAAAAAATATTAAAATTGAATGTTTTAAATAGGGCAGATTTGGGAACTTTTTAAATTAGTTTTGTTAGATTTGTGTTGAGATTTGCGTAGAGTACATTTCATATCCTGAAAAGGGTGTTGCCAACAATGAGAATGAACTATAAAGTAATTCTGTCCCAGAAAAAAATTACAAATCCTATTTTTTCTGTATTTACCAATAAACATATAATATCATACCTAGTAAATAAACATGGAAATATTATACTTGAGTAAAGCTTGGATGTCATTCATGAAGGCTGTTAGAAACCATAGACCCTACTCTAGTTTGGCAGAAAGCATTCTTAAAATTTCTCTTAAGCATCTAATTTTTGAAGGACAAGTAGGGATTTAAATCATTCATCAGTGTCAGATTTGAAAGATGGTACTTATATTTCTTTCCTTCCTGTTCTGCCTTCTCTCCCAACTGGAACATGAGATGTACTTCAGATGTCATTTTCTCCCAACCATTGACAAAGCTGCAACCTCTGCGGCTCTGTAAGAGCCTCCATCATTGCAAGGTGCCATTCCCAGAATGACGATCCATGCCCAACATTTTGTGATATCCTAATTACCTTACCAAAATTTCATGGGTTCAAACAACTGCGGAACAAGGCAGTGGATTTCTGTGAGGTTGTGTATTTTGACAAAGGAGAAAGTGTGACCTTAGCACGGGGTTGTGTCACTAACCCATAATGAAATTCAAGCCCAGATTAGTTTTGCAGTTCTGTTCAATTTTTATTTATCTGCCCAACTTTCTCTTAACGTGCAGGCACCATTGCATGCATGAGAATGAATTATTCCCCATCACACCCCACACCACACCCCTTAATAGATGGTCTTTTATTTCCAAAGCCTGTTTTGAACAATTCTGGCCTTCACATGCATGACAAAGTCTGCAGATGCAGTTTTTATGAACTGAATTCTTTTATGTTGTGCCTTTTATGCAATGCAATTAATGAATGTTACAATAAGTAAAATGAACTTTGAATCAGGGTTAGGTTCCTTATTAATAATTTTGTGCTTTTATAGATGCAATTTAACCAATGAAGAGGACTCCCTGTATCTTTTGAGGCTCTTTGATTTCCACCTAAAAATTTCACTTAAATCCATTCTTTTCCACATATACTTTTACATCAAAGATATCTAATTTCTTTATATATTACCTCTTAAACATACACACTAATTGACTTTTTTATTTGAAATAAAACATTTGTTATCCTGACCACCTTTAGTGATGGTCTCCTAGCAACCAACCCTTCTCAAATGACGACCTTATAAGATATCCTTTATCATTCAAGAGGCTACTTTTCTGTATATTTTTTAAAAATTTATTAAATTCTTTTTTTTACAACTCAGTTTCTGTAAAATAGCTTTATTATTTTTCTCAATGTCTTCATAATCATGAAATGATAGATTCAGAAAAGTATAGTAAAACTCAACATAAAAAGAAGCTGTTGCACTCTGATACAGAAGCCAAAAATTTGAGGTAGTATGGTCTTTTTTTATTCCAGGTTGCATGCAAAAAATTGAAACAATTATATGATGGCATCTTAACTAAAATGAAATGTTTTATTCTAGAATATCACTTCAACTGGAATTAATGTTTCCATCACACAATGTGGTTTAATTGATTGATTTATTTATTTTTCTGTTCTGGGTTGCAACTGAAAAATTCAAAACCTATTGCTTTCCCTAAAAATAATTAAACACAATCTCAAATGGCATTGTACTTAAAGCTGAAACAGCAATATTTTGACTAGCTGGAATTTTCAGGTTATGGATGTTGTTTTTCCCCATTCATTTCTGTTTTGTCACCTCTTTCTTTACCAAAAATGCTAGGCAAAAGGCAAAGGACTGTAAGGAAAACCGTTTTTGTTTTTTTGGTTTTTTGGGGTTTTTTAACATAAGAAGCCTTCCCACCACCACCCCACCACCCCACCACCACCCCCCCAGGGAAATACGGGGAGAAAGACAGAGAAAGGAGAAAGGATAAAATAAAGAAGAGAAGGAAAGGGAAAAATACTAATGTCCTAAATTGTATTCAGAAAGTTACATGATTTCTAGGTTGTTTTTTTTAAAAATAATTTATGCATATAACCATTTTCAATAACAACAGTTATTTACAATACCATCATATAATTAAAAAATTTGCTGCCTTTAACTCTTAGCTAAATGCCCAGCCACTCAGCTGAGTCCCAAGTGTTCAAGTGATGCTATTTTACCTGCATGGAGCTAGAAGTACGCACAGATCCAAGTAAAATGGGGTTGAGAGACCCCTGCATTGCAACCCCCTAGCATGTTTCCTTTTCCTGTATTAGTACTGTGGGGATAATTTATTAAAACACATTAACAGAATTGGGAAGCAATCACTGAGTCATGTCCCCAGTCACAAGGCTTCTTTCAAAATGTCACTCAAACTGCAATAAGTATATGGGGGAAAGGGGTCATTTCAGTGGAAACTAGAAAATTTAGCAGTCACAGTAACTGTAGTAAACAATTTTTGTCCGATCAATTTCTCTGTCAATGGAAAAATGTCAGGCAGCTTTAGTCTGATGTTAGCAGAATGACTGTTTCTCAGATATTAAAATTCCTTCTATGTAGGATTGCAAATGCTTTCTGTTATTTGTATGGGTTCAGATTTTTAGTCCATTATTATTCACAATGTTTTCATTAAAATTGCTACTTGAAGGTTGGTCTGCTTATGGGAACTGGCCTCCTTTTTGATAGCATTTTCTTTGTATTATCAATGCATCTGTGCCCCCACCTAAGTAATGCTGGCAACACATTAAAAATCCTTTTCCACAGGATTCTGCTCCAAACCAGCAGAAAAAGTGGAAAAAGGGGTACTTAGCCCTGATTAAAGAACAGCTCCCCACTTTCATAGACTTAAGTGAGCTGCTGCATAAAGCCTTTTGATATCTGTACAGAGCAGGAGGTGATGCACATCTGCTCATGAAGCTGGAAGTGCAAACCCCATGGCTCATTTTGACATCGTGTGACAGGTAGGACCCCAAGGAACCTGTGGGGAAAGGCAGGATGGTTTCCTCTTCTCTCCACAGCTCAGAGAGGTCTAAGTCCAGGAAACTGCCTTGCTGAGAACACAAAAACCTGGAAAACTGCTTGCACCTGTAGAAACTCCTAAAGGCTCTGACTGCCAAGTGTTGTGGCAGGTACCAGTAGGGAGGATATGTTTCATTGCCTGCCCTCCCACCTTCCAGTTTCACTGTCTGTTAAATATTTTTTTTCCCTCCTCAATTTAAAAAACAAAAAAAACCCCAAAACTAAAACAAACAAAAAACCAAAACCAACCAAAACAACAACAAAAAAATAAAACACAAACAAACAAAAAACAAAACAAAACAAAACACCAAAACCTCTGCTGTAAAAAAGCAAGGAAGCAAAGACCTGAACTATCCTCCCAGAGTTTATACTGCAGATCTGTTGAGACTTGGTCCAGACCTGTTCACTAGAGCAGTTCACTAGACCTGGCTTCTCAGATATAAAGGTTTCATCTAGAATTCTAGCCAACTGGGAGACGTCAGGTGCCTTCCTTTATCTCTGAATTTTTATCTCTGATTTTCCGAACCCTTTGGTATTGTGCCAATCTGTGATTCTTTTGCGTTTATAACTCCAGTAAAAGGACACAGAGAGCATTAGACATTTCAAATCTTAATTAACGAAATACCCTTATTATGCATAATCGAGCTGCTGGGTAAAATTAAATAAATGGACCCTATTTGGAGACAGAGCAGAGAGCAAGAGATCAAGAAACCAGATTAGACTAGAAAAAACGATCCATCAATTATCAGTTACTAAAATTAACTTTGTCAAATGTCAATATGAAGCTTTTCCCCCTTGAGAACTTGTGCTAGTGAAACAGACTTACAGGATTAATCAGCTTTGAACACTTTTTTTTGTTGTTATTGCTGGCTAAATTTCCTGTTCATTCTTCTATACATTAGCAGAAGTTTAATTCCAGCAGGTTGTTCAGTAAAACGGATGCTGTTTATCACTCTCCCTTCTTTTCCCAAGCTGCTGTTGGTTTCAGAGTCAATGAGGAATATTAGTTTAAAAAGCTAAAACCTTCATCAACTAATTGTGGCTAAAAGGACACCAGAACTTTGCAGGAGTATATCAAAGTGCATCCATTCATTGGCTCATACTCTTGATTCTTACTGTAAAGATCTATATTTATGCATGTTCCCTGTTTGCTTACTTAGAAATCTATAAATTATATCCATATCTGTCAGTCTAACAAATGCTTTAGCCAATACACTGAAGGGAAATTTGACCAGTAGGAATTTAATGTGAGTAGGTATTGAAATACACAGAAAGGAATGCATTAACCATTTATTTTAAATTTTGACAACTGTTTTAAGCAACATAGAATATTACAACTGGAAAGAAAGAATTGGTGACTTCCTTAATAATTGCACACTAGTCACAAAGAAATACAAAATTAGGAAACTAAAGGTTACTTCTGCAACTGACTGTGTCATTTTGAGGTCTTCCACGTTAGCAAATTCGTAAAATCAAGTACTAGCATACACACCAACATACAGAATAAGCAATATTGTATCTCCTAAGATGACTATAATTGCAATTCCATGCATCTGAACACAGTCACTCCAGCTGAGTGTTTAGTGCCAAAGATGCTGAACTGGTACCCAAGAAACCTCATTTTCTAGTGAATTGCAGTAAGACAGGTTAAGAAAATTCCAAATACCATTTATCTTTTGAGGGGTAAGAATCAAAATCTTTCCCACTGTTGGACTGATGCTTGATTGACGTCACACTTAGATGAAACAGGCAATGTTAAGCACTACTCTGGCCTAGAAAAAATAGGTAGGATATTATAAATCAACTAAAATATGCTAAGTTTTAAAGAGTGCTCAGCATTGAATGCAAGCAAAAGCAGTAATAAAGATAACCCACCAACGGTGGGCTGCAACCAGATCTAAAAGATAGCAATCTAATAGGCAGCAAGACATGTCTATTCTACACACAGTGAAATGAAAGAAAAACCATAGTACAGAGAGTCCGCTACACTTAGTTAATCAGATAATTAACCAATTGTTTAATTGTTAGATAATTGGATAACAGCAGCAGAGGAAATGCAGCTGCCTGGGTTTCAGCATAGGTTTGAACCACAACAGGAGTTTCTGGGCTGTTAGTCTGCTAAGGAAAAGGGTGGTACTGACTCTTCAATTGTATTTTTAGCAACATAATCTGAAGTAAAGCTAGAACAGATGCGCCTATATGTGGTAAAATCAGGTCCTTCTTCTTTTGCTGTCTATACCTTAAGCAGAGGTTAGCCAATGAAAACACCAGCTCCCACAGTTTAAAACATAGGAAAATCCTAAATGAAGGGGGATCTTTAAAAGCTGGAAGATAGTAGTATATAAAATACCATTCAATATCATGAATATATCTCACCCCTTTCTAAAATGTAGTACAACAAAATACTCCATGATGTTATGCCAGATGTAAGTATGGTTATGGATCTGCAAACAATTGCCTTGGACAGCAAAATGGCTTTATCAAAGCCACCACCACCCTCACCAACACTATTATTCAACTTTGCTACTTTAGTTATCTGGGCATTTTGTAGAACAAGTAAATATTTCTTGGCCCAAGGATCCTGTCATATAATTTCATAGGTGATGTAACAAGTGACAGCAATTTGCAGTAGTAGAGAAAGAGAGGACTGAGTATGGCTGTGATTATCCAATCTGAGCTTACAAACTGAGTGATGCACAGTACATACACTTTTATTTTGTTTTTTACAAAAGAAGGCAGAATTCTGAACAGTAGTTTTTCTATGCCTTTGCTACTGAGATTTTCATAGCCATCTCAGTATAAATCTGATTAGCATACACAATATAAATAAATTCCATATGACTGCCAAATTTCCAAAGTATATTCCAGTAAGACTACCAGGAAGGAAACCATAGGAACACTGTGAAGTGTGTAACAGTGAAATGAAAGCCCATTAAAAAACTACTGAGAAAAGAAAAAAGAAAAAAAAAACCAAACAAAAAAACAACCAAACCTGAATTTTTTAGAAGTTTAAAAGTTAAGGAGCAATTTCTTTTTTCGAAGTATGCCTCTTTTTGGCTACTTTCCTTTACATGTTACTCTTGTAATGTAATGACTTTCTGTTCAAGATAATAAGGAGTATCCACATAGTGTTCAAAGATGTAGACCTTGGGGTAGCCTACATGGAGGGATCAATGCTCACTAAGTAAGGATATGAAGTTATACAAAAGTAGCTACTCTGCACCAATTCTTAATGCAAACAGTGGCCTTTGCCACATCTCCCTTCATGTACCTAAGGGAATTAAATTAGAATCATGGTTGTCTTAATTTCCTGATGTTGTGAATGGGTAGAAATATGTGTGTCCAGAAGGAGACACAGATGTTAAATGGACTGTACTGTGCTGTTGAGATGGTTTTATCTCTCTGCTGTATTTATAGGGAGAAACTAGACTGAATGGACTTCAAAGAAACTTACATTCCTTAAAAAGGGAATAAATTACTTTTTTTTTTTTCACCAGGAAGACTCAATTGTACCAAGAGGAGGGGATGCACCTCCCCTGCCTATAGATATTTAGAAGTTGGATTTGATACAAGCCTTGTGGTACGGAGGACTTTGTCATCATACTTTTTCATGCTATTTAATTCCAGTGGTGTTCATGCCTGAGATCACAGTGTATATTCTCCACACATAATTTCTAAAGAACTTGTCTGAATGTTGGATTTCCTGATGGCCTCTGTCAGGGATGAGCCCACAGGTTCCTGATACAATAGTTGAATTGTACCTGTTTTCTAGTATTAACTTGAGCACCTCCCTGATATCCTTCCAAGTTCCCTCAGCTTTACAGGGGGCTTTATCTCATTTAACCTAATCGTGTAGAAGTTAGACATGCAGTCAAAGATAGTCATGGAAGCCCTCTGTACTTGTTGAGAGGGGCAGGCAAAATAGATCCTGGAATCACGCAGTACTGTAGGCAGAGAGGACCTTTGTAGTTCATCTAGTCCAACCCCCTATAGAATGGAGAGTTAATTACGACACTAGGTAAGGTTGCTCAGAGTATTTTCCAGATAAGCTATAAAAATTTCTGAGGATATAGATTCTATAAACCCATTCAACCTGTTCCAGTGTATAGCCATTCTGACTGTGATTCTTTTTCTCCATATATCCAAAAACCTCACTTATTTTTACATGCCATTTGCCCCTGTCCTTTAGCATGGAGAGTTGCTTTTGTTCTAAGGGACCGTGTGAAACATCATCACTCACATCTTGCTTTAGCAGAGCCAAGGTGATTTTCCAGTGAGCTGTGAAGATTTTCTTTTTCTCTCCTTCACTTGGGCTAACATGACTATTGTGGTTTGTCATGAGTGTCTAGATTGTGGTTGGATGTGGAAATACAGTAATAGATGCTTTCACGCAAAGATGGAAGGTTGTGACACCAGTGTCAAACCAACTATTTCAGCATTCCCCAGTGATGCATCAAAATGTCAAAATAGTGACAGAAGTTGAAAAGCATCTCTAACAGGGGAGAACCCTGAACACACCTTCCAAAGAAAGGAAAAGGCAAGGCAGTTTCAGAAACTGTATTCTGAAACTGTGTCCTCTTAATGACATGGCACTGGTTCTCGTAATGTCTAGTTTAGAAGGGCAATCAACTGGGCAGGCAGCCATTATGTAAACTGCACATTTCTTTGTGGACAAATAATCAGTGGATGCAAAAGGACTGAGATAATTAACAATTATATTATTTAAGCAAAATGGAAGAGGGTTATGGAAGTACCAAATATACTGGCAGAACAAAAGAGAATTAAGTATCTGGCAAAATGAAGTAGAATTAAGAATCAAGAGCACTTGCTAATTTTTTAGTCTTCTTCTGGGGATCTAAAGTACCTGTAATTATGCTGTACTTTGTTTATACTGTGGTAGCACAGTTATGGCCCAATGTGCCAGATGAAAAGCACATAATAATAATTAATCCTTGCACTACAGAATTTGCAATACAATTAGCTAGGATGAGGGAAGAATGGAAGACTTGCTTTGGGGATATGTAATCTTACTTGGGACTAAAACAAGATTTACCCCCAGTTACACTTACAGTCATTAAGACACAGAGAATCAAACAATCTGCTCAAGTCTGCAGAACAACAGATGCAGCGATTGCAGAAACTGATCATATATTTCTCAGTCCTATAATGTGCTTCAAACTGACTGTAATTTCCTATTTTTTCTTTTAATAACTAAGTACTTAGTGCAGGGCAAGAAACTGGATTTCTTTTCTGCTAAATATTCAGGTGGAAAGAGGAGGCCTGAAGTCCTGAGATTCCTGCTCCCTAAGGAGATGTTTCGTACCTGAGCTGCTGAGGTGTTACTATGCATGGCCAAAGAAACTAGGAAGGCAAGAGGTGAACTCATTTTTTAAGTGCTAACCCATGGCTGAAACCCTTTCAAGCATGTTTTGTCAATTTAAATCCCAAGGTCCTTATTTAAACCCATATTAGCTATCAGTTTAGATGAGGGTCTCAATAATACTTCTTAGCTTTGCTAGCTTTGTGTCAGATGGGTCATCCTGAAGTCAGTGTAGAGGTCAGAGACTTATTTAAGTAGAAATGAAGTCAGTGTTCTTTATTGCTGAAATCCACGTATTTTTTGTTGTTTACCTTAATATTGCCTGGCAGAAGCAACAACCTGCGAAAAGCTGCAAGGGTAATAATTCCATTAATTATGCCATTTTTAATTTACTTAACATGCTGGTTTTAAAATAATTTCTTAATACTATTTTCCAATATATTAAGGTGTCAATTATGTTAGTTTCAGCAGTTAGTTCCATCGAATTTACATTGTCGTTTACTTACTACTGTTGAGCACTGAGTTATATTATTATGATAACACTGCCATTCACTGCTGACCAAAGTTGGTTCTAGCAAACAATTAAAACCTCCTATTTCAATAGAATTATCACATCTTCATTCTCCTCTTTATCTAAGAAAAAAAGGCTCATCACAGCCACACTGTTAACAGGATGATTACTAGACCAATTCATCACTTTAATCCACTTATGCCAAGCAAGCTTCTTAGGCCTACAGTTTTTCTGGTGGCCTTTCCAAAAAGCTGAAATACCTCAGTAAGGTGAACAAATGACTGTCTCAAAATAGTCTTGTCAAAGGCAATGTAAATTCCTGTTACATTCAGTAGAGGAAGAAGCTTTTGGCAGTTACCAAGACTAATCTGACACTTCTCAAATATCATACAGGTACCTGTGTGTACCTGTTTCCTACAATTATTTTTGATAAACATGGAACAGAGCTTTCAATGCCAAAGCACTTAAATTTCTGTAACCTTTATTTTTTGAGATGTCACATTGCCCGGTTCTCTGCTGAGAGATTCCCTATCTAAAATGCAAGTGTTGCTGGATGATGCTGTTTGCATTAGATGATATTTGACTTACCCAGCCACACAGAAGAGGAATCAAACACTCTTTTTGTTGTAAGAGCAAGGTTCTTTTGGACACATCAGGGGGTGATTCACTGTGCACCCATCTTCCATCGCTGAAAATTTCATCTATTTTAAAAAGAGGCCAAAGTGCTTTGTCTATTTCACAGTCAAAAACTACTGTGAGATTAATTTTTTTCTATAAAGGTATAAAGTTCAAGTTGCTAAAATTAGCAATTGTTTCACCTGAGCCTCTTCTCTATGGTCCTATTCAAAGCAGTATTGTTTAGTGTTTCAGTGCCTGCTGCTTAAAATGTAATGTTCCCCATTTGATGTGTCAAAAAGCTATAGCTAATTATTCTCATAGCAAGGATAATTGTACCAATTATGATTCTTTAAAAAGAATGGTGGAAACAAAGAAGTAGAGATAAGATTTAACAATGACAAGACAAATTGGGGAAGCAGGGAAATCTTAAATGTTGAAAACCTACCATGCCTTCTTTTTTACAGGAAAGAATAAAACTACAGCTTTATGAAAGAGGCAAAGTTATCACCATTCAATCTGTGGAATTATGGATTATTATGATAAAGTTCCTGTGATTTGGAATGAATCTCATAGCTGTCCCTCCAGACTCAAAATCTAGAGGTATAGGATACAATATAGAGCAGGATCTAATGTTTGTACCATCTCTACCTTAGCCTGATAGGTGGTGGAATTTCAAGTGCATAGTCCTGAAGGCACCAGTCCACCATTTCCAAGACAAGCATTGTTTTTCTCAGGATGGTCTATGAAGAGGCAGACGGCCATAGGATTATGCAGTCTTCCTATGTCAAGTATCCAAATCCATTGATTGCCTCAGGAACTCACGTATTGCTAAAGCACAATTCCAGCCATCTAGGTTAGACCTCTGTTTCCCTTTATTAGTGTACAGGGTGCACAGGCTTTTCCATCCAGCTGGGATACAGGCTGCATACTCCCCTTTTAGGGAAAAGTAGCAAAAAGAACAGAGCTGAAGCTCGGTGAGGAAGGAAACAGTGGAACAGTGAGACCTATATCCCCAGCAAAGGTGAATAATCAAGAAGTAGAAGATATATAGGTTGTCAGCCTAGAGGGTGAAGAGCTCTTCTTTCCCACATCAAAAAGGCCACAATAAGATGAGGGACACCATCAGGGAGGAGCACTCTGTGATCCTGCTGAAAATGACTCTTTATACTGGTAGAAAACCAAGGATCAAGAACACAGTGAGGAATTTTGCTCCTTCTGCTTCCCTCCCAGACCAAACAGAGAATCTAGGAGCTTTTCAACTCAGTCAGTGGCCTGCTTCTCCAGCTGGTACTTCAGGAGCAGATAGTAGGCCTGGAAGTAATGACTTCTATCGTTTACTTGTGGGTATTGTTAATCACTTTAAATGGCTTTGTGACACATTTGGATTTCTCTGAACGCAGTCACACTTTGGACAGAAAATCACAAAGCCCTTGGTTCTGATCCAGATCACACAGGCAGTTAGAATGCACCTACTGTCGCTTCAAAAATGAAGAGTAGCACTGCACAATTGTCCTCTTGTGTATGGCAAATTCAAAGCCACAGATTGAGTTCAAACAAGTGTTGCCCTGTTCTGCAAGAGCTGATAATAAAAACACCATGAAAGTTCTTGGCACAAAGGAAAACAAGTCAATATACACATCAGGACACTACAACAGATAATATTTAGCTCTATTATAACCAAGTATTCAAGCACTCTTGGAGAAATTTAATCTGCCTGCTGCCATTTCTGCCATGCTTGCTCTAAGCTATTCTCTTATCCCTCTCATTGACTGTTTATAAAACAGAAGGCATCCTCTGGGTACTAAGGAGACATTCCACAATCAGGCTGAAGTGTGGCACTCTCCAAGAGGTGTCACAGTAAAAGGTGCTGAGAGATGGGAAAAGTATAAAATCTTTTTGACTCTCCTCCTCCCCTATTGCAAAGTCCTTTTCTGAAATGTATCTCTGTTGCTATCAGGCAACTTTTATAGTAAAAAAAAAATTTATACCAAGACTAGGGAAAGAAGTGGATGGGATGAAAAGAAAATCTGTAAGCATAAAGGTTGCCAAGACATTTAGTAAAACCTCAAAGAGGTTATTAGAAAGGTGGATTTTTGCTTAGCCAATTTTAAATGAAACATGGTTACATTGGGCCACCTTACTTTAAGAAAGACTGTGATTTTCCCATAACACAGTGGAATGAACACCTAGCAACTGCTCCAGGTTGATCATTACTGTGGGAATTACCCTACATTCCCACCTGCCATCACCAGTATTGTTGGCAGGAAAACTCAAGAGACAGTCAATAAGGCTTGGGCTCCTTAACATACATCTGCTCATTGCATGATTAGACTTACTGATCTTGGAGCAAGAGCACTGTTGGGCTGTTCTCAGTTATGCATAAAGGTGTGTAGCTGGCATTCATATTTCACACTGAGAAAATCAATGCTGCAGCACTGAGTTCTGGATATTCAGAGGTATTAGAAAATATCATAGTTTCCAGAATCCTTCCTTGTATTTATTCCATCTTGCTACACAAATCTTTGACCATTTTTTTCCGTTATGAATACCATTTTTCTAATCGATTTCCTTTACATTGTATAGATGCAAAATACTATCACTGACATTAGTTAATGTTGTGAAATGCCAGTTTGCTTTGAATTTCCTTTAAGATGTTTCTGTAAGGCAGAAGGGAACTCATGACCATGATGCAAATTTTGAGGACCTATGGGTGACTTTCACCACATCTCATATAAACTATCTAAAAGTTGTGGGTTTCTATTTTATCTGTGCCAATTGTCTGTACTCTTTCTTTAGGAAATGGAAAGGATAACTACTTCCAGAGGGCAAATGACCCTATTCATCGTGAACACTTATTTTAGATTAAGACATATACTCTGGAATACCTCTTTGCCTCTCCATGAGTTACAAAAGGAGCTTAAACTAAATGGTTCCCTACTGGATAACTAAATTTAAGCTCCTGTTGCAGCTAAATATAACAAGAATGCTGTGAGGCTAAGCCTAAAAGCTCTTTCTGTACTACAGCTGGTAAACAGGCCACCTGACAGCAAGGTTACACGCAGGTGACAGACACTTCCTCTTAACATTACTTTTTTTAAAAGCACTGCTCTCTGTATCCTCTACAATACATCTCAGGCCATCACAAGCCATCGTACACATGAACAGTCCAAACAGCCAGACAGTTTTGAATGGTTAAGTCACTGTTAAGTCTATACACGGATCTTACTACAAGCTCTTTGCAGGATTCAGGAGGTATCAGTTAAGCCAGTTCTGCTGATAAGAAACCTCATGTTCTGTCAGTAACAAGCTTATTTTGAATATGCAAATAGCTTCACTGAATTACCTTCGCTTGCTTTTGCATACTGTCATTTTGCGGCATGGTCTGACATCTGAGGGTATTAGGAAACTGGTAGGTGAAGCATCTAATGATGCCACAGTCAGGACATGGTTCTGCAGGGAGAACAGCCCAAACAGCCTCATGAGAGCATTCAGAGATTCTCCTCCAGGACCTGAGGGTTTAAACTACAGTGAAAACAAAGCCTTTATTTTTATTATAGCAGAACAAGAGGGGAAATAATTTGGTTTCCCCTCTGTTCCCTAAATGAGAAGCAGCAGCCCATTCCCAATGCTCCTTTAGAAATGGCAAAGCATGAGGAACTGCGAGGTGTGAGATGGGATTTTTCAGGTCATTACTAATCTGGTTGACATGCAAAGTGCTGAGGTAGAAATTGAAAGCCCCGTTGCACATCCCAGCCCCCTGAGACATTCAGTCTCCCAGGAATCATTATTTCCCCTGTACAATCTATTGTTTCATAAAGAATATCATGTTTCAGCAGAAAAGTAAAATGTGTCCTCTCATAACTCCATGTGGCTGTTAGCTTACTGCTGAGTTAATACTTTGCCACATAAATAAAACTGTACAAAAAAGAGAGAGCAGACTTGCAAAGAAACATGGGGGTAAATATAATTCATTGACGCTCAGGGCTGAAAAGCTAGTGAGCTTCTTTCCTTTCCTTTTTTCTTCACTTTATCCTTACAAGTTGATGTGTATCCAAACAGCTTGAAAAGTACTTTGAAATCCAACTTCAGTCAGCTACGATGAAGACATAAGAGGAACTGATTTTTCCTTTGTGATGCTTTGTTTTCTTCTCTTTTATCCAGTGTTCACTTCAGCAGTGGCTGCAGAAGAGGAGCCAAGTATTTTTTCTTCAAACTTTTTTATTGTTTGTTGCAGTTAAAGATATATTTCTTGAGTTACACTGAGCACTAGTCACTACCTATTGGTATCAAGCCAAGCCCAGCTAGTGAGCTGAGACAGGACTTGAACCAAACTGCAAGCCTTCTCAAACCAGGGATACCATAATATTTTGCTTAAGGGTTTTTTACTCAGGTTAAAAAATGCTGCTTTTTGTGGAAAGATGTCAAATAACTTTCATCACAGAAAACAATAAGTATTGCTATATTTATCTTTATTTTTTATGACAACTGTACTGAAATCAATTTGACAAACATTCTAAGGTACCATTTGTATGAGCTTTCTCATCAAACTGGGGACCAGCCATTGCACTCAAGGGCAAGGCTGCCACTCAAAGGTGACCTAGAGAGGATGGAGGATAGGGCCAACAGGAGCTTTATGAAATTCAAAAGGGGAAAAAAATGCAAAATTCTGTGCCTTATGTGAGTTATCACTGCACAGCTGGGCAGCAGCTCTGCTGAAAGGCACTTGGAGTTCCTGCTGAATATGAGCCAGTGGCATGCCCTAGCAACAAAGAGGAACAGTGTTCTGGATTGTTGATGCAGGAGCAGAGCCAGGAGTTGGAACGAAGTGATTGTTCCTCTCTAACTGACTGTCATTTGCACACAGCTACAATACTGCATCCAGTTTTGGGACACCCAAAAAACATAGGCACTGGTAAACTGACATGAATTCAGTGATGGGCCACTAACAAGTGAGGTGGCGTGGGGGCAGAGCAGGAAAAGGAGTAACTGCCCTTCACAAGACGCTGGGGGACCTGGGCTTGTTTGGGCTCGAGAAGAGACCACTTCAGGAGGGTATAACAGCATCCTGCCCATACCTACAAGGTCATCAAGAAGGCAAAGCCAGGCTCTCTTAGAAATGAAGCATGGTGGGAGGACAAGGGATCATGGGTGTAAGACAAAGAGAGGTTCAGAACAAATATATGGAAAAATGAGGACAGTCAGGCACTGGAAGAAGTTGTCCTTGGAGCTTTTCAAGACCTGGTCGGCAAAGTCCCAAACCTCCTAGTCAAATCCCACAGGTGGCCCTGATATGAGGAGGCAGGGTTAAAACAGAGAACTCCTGATAGTCCTATGTACTTGAATCCTATGAGGTCTCTGCTAACCTTATCTTCCTGTGTCCTTTGTCAGCATATTTGAAAAAGCCACCCATCAGCTTGTCATTCTGCTAGTGATAAGGTCATTTTGGGTGGGAAAAAAAATCCAGAAGAGCAGAACAATGGGTAATGGTTTTAAACCGAAAGAGGGTAGATTCAGACTAGATATGAGGAAGAACTTTTTCACAGTGAGGGTGGTGAAACACTGGTACATGTTGCCCAGAGAAGTGGAAGATGCCCCATCCCTGGAAACATTCGAGGTCAGCTTGGATGAGGGTCTGAACAACCTGATTTAGTTGACATTGTCCCTGCTTATTGCAGGGGGAGAGTGGACTAGATGACTTTTAAAAGTCCATTACAGTCCAAGCCATTTTATGATTCTATGATTTTATGAATTACTAATGTTTTTTAATACTGAGTTAGTAGAGTAGACCTATGCAGACAACCATGTTTCCTCAAAATTAATTATTAAACCCTTAGTTCAGCAAAGTACTTAAACTCACATTTAAATCTAAGCATATCTTTATTTCCTATTCATTATAGTGTCTCCATTAAATTTAGATATTTCTGTCTTTTTTAGTCTGATCTCTCTAATAGACTCACATATTTGTATTTTTTTAATAGACTCTAAACACCTGCTTGAAGGTGGACAAATTCCCAACATCTTTCCTGTGCTGAGATATTTTGTAATATTAAAATGTGATTATCATTCATCCGATTGGTGGATTAGGTGTTATTCCATTTAATTTTTACAGCTATATGCAGTATCACCGACTATCAGTGTGTAAGAAAGAAACGATGAAATTAGCTGGCTACTGCATAAAATGTAATGGTACTGAAATGATGAGGTTTATCTGGATGATTTTTAGAAGTAAAAGGCTCCAGTGCTGTGATACTCCATTGGCAGGGTGTCTGCCATGCCATGGAGTATGGTGGGTACCCTGCACAGTGCTCGTGTTGTGCACACCCTGGCCATGGGAGCTCCCCACTGACTGAAATGAGGACATGCACCACTGCTGTACCTCATCATTTTGGTTCACAGGTGACTCCATATGAATATGTTCTAGCATATATTGTGAATATGTTCTAGCATATACTGCAGTTTCCACCCTGACCCTTCAGCCTGGTACGCAGCTTCTTTGGAGGAAACCCCAATGCCTGACGTGGCCTTGGGGCCAGGAGAGCCTCAGAAAACAGGAAGGAAAACCACAGTTGAAAACCATTTGAATTATCTTCATCCTGCATAACAAAAGAAATGCTGCTGAGGACAGAAGACCCTCCAAAGCATCGGCTAGAGCTGTTGTCTCGTTCACATCTGAGAAGAAATAATTCTCAAGGTCAAACAGAGGCTGAAGTGCTCCTGGCCTCATTTTAGGAGTCCACCAGATAAATCAACATTTTTAAAGTGTCAGCAGCCAGAAGTGATTGCTCCTGCTTTATTGATTTAAGGGACTGTATTCTTCATGTTCTGAACTGATCACAGTGACTCCTCATTTGAGGTCTCCTAATAACAGCGCGGTAAGCTACAGCTGTGGTTGAC
Source organism: Falco rusticolus (assembly GCF_015220075.1). NCBI lineage: Eukaryota > Metazoa > Chordata > Aves > Falconiformes > Falconidae > Falco > Falco rusticolus. The sequence continues at coordinate 26,659,364 of NC_051191.1, read as the reverse complement.
CATAAAAGCTACATCCCTGTGATGCAGTGCATGACTCTCTCATCATGTTAAAGCAGCACTAGAAGACAAAAACAGTCCTTTGGAGCTGGACAAGGAACAAGATTAACATTATTGTCTTTGCAAGAATGCCCTGTATACTGGCAAGGATAAGAAAAGTTACATAAAATAAGAGATATGAATACAAAAGTCTAGCCAGCTTCTCTGAAGTGTCAGCTGGCAAATGACAAACGAATCCAACAACTCTGTGTAAATTTATAGTATCTGAGAATCCTACGTTGTTTTCTTAGAATAATCAAAAAAATAATAAAAACCTTAAAATTAAGGAAAACAGAATGATGTAACTTCACCTTGGAATACTTAAAAAAATTATATCCAGTATTAATACAAATGAAGATGACAGGAAAAAGATTTTCAGAATATTGGTTAAATGCGAAGCTAAACAGTATGTGCTAATATTAATTACTGTTTTCACCATTATTCTCTTGATGTTCTAGGAAGGATCAAGAGAAAGACTAGCAAGAATTTTTAACTTACATTGATATGCAAATTAATTTCCCATGTAATATCATGCATTTTCATATAGTAAACTTCATCTTTTATGCTTTTTCTGTCAAAGAAAAAAATGATACTGTGTGCCTTAGGTATTTAATAAAAATTTGTGACCCTTTTCAAGCTTTATTGATCAAGTACACACAGTGAAACCATTAACTGCATGTTAATAGGGTGACTCCACTATGTTTCATGGTGGGATTTGGATCTCTTTTATTGCTTTTTACATTATTTTCCTAATAATTCTTAATTACTTTTAAAATGTACTTTTTGACTGCTGCTAGACACTGAGCCAACTTTTTCATAGAACTATTAATTGCAATTTCAAGATCCAGTTCCCCAATGACAACTAATTTTAACATTGTATATGGAAAAGTTAAGGCTATTTTTTTCACGTACATCTGTTAACATTTACTTTTATACAGTTTTCTTTCCCTGCTCTTTACCTGCTGATCATCACATGCTATACATGTACCTTATTGCTAGAATGTACTGAGTTGTAGAACTAGAGGTCAAGGCGAGGCTCTCATTTAGTTGTTAGGCTGTGTCTCAGCATTAAGATCTTAGATATCCCAGAGAACTTTGTGAAGCACTTTGCTGTGTGGTTTTCCTTCACAGAAACTAGTGTATTGGAACTTCAGCACCTCTGGAACTGAACCTTTAACTCTTGTATCTGTGTTCTCCATGTATGAAATCTAATATTATTCTATGCCAGAGATAGCAATTTAATCCTGAAGAACAGAGGCTATAAAGAAAATTTTATTCATGTTTTTTAGGCACCTTAGGCAGTTTTCAAATTGCCTAATTTTAAATGTCTACAAATTGTCTATACCTGAACTAGGTGGGTTTTGGTGTTTGGGTTTTTTTCCTCTTAGAGACTGGAAAGAGATACGGGCACTTAAAGAATCTGATTCATCTCATCCTGAGGCAGATATCCAAAATAGGTCAGATGAAACGTGTAATTGAAGTTCCTGTTCTCTCTATGACTACAGAAGAAGTTCAGCTGCATACTGGACCATACAGTTCAGATGTAGACATCTGCACATCTGAATAGCTATACATACTGAAGTAAGCTTGACATCCTGAGTTTTCAGTGATGACTGCTGTTTCAGATCCTACATAGATACCCATTGGAAAGTTTGTGCAATATCTATGTCTTTGGGCTATAATCTAATCAATATTTTAATAACTAAACTTTTCACAGTTAGAAAAGATATTTCCCAAAACTATATGCACATGATTTTATTTTAAACTATGCTTTGCAGTCTGGTGTGAACTGTAGAAACTCTGAGAGAAAAGTGCCATGATTGCATGTAGCATCATGACCCAAAGGGTGCACAGAAATTTGTTTGCTAAATTCTGAATAAAACAGTACAAATACAATGAGATTACCCTGTAATTGCATTTTCACCAAACTATATGATTCCTTCTGAATTCAATTAAAGTAGCTCAAAGCACCAATGGAAAACAAATACAGAAGGAAGCAGGGATAAAGAGTATGTCAGAGTGGTAATGCAGGTTAGGCCAGTGAAAACGTTTTGTTCTGTACCCAAGGTAATGGGTAGGAAAACACAGTTTCAGATTCTTTGAGTATTTAAAACTTCAGAAGTAACCAGGAAAGGTTATACGTACAAACAGGAAGGATGATAGAAGCCTGAGTGGCCTTCATTAAGGTTGTTAGCATAGTTTCACCATAATTTTTGGTACAGCGAATCTAACAACAGTTTTGTTGTTAGTTCTACCTTTACTTCACATACATGTTCAGATACATTGTAGAAGTCAAACTAAATTCTCTTGAGCATCAAGAAGGCATTTCCAAGAAGGCATTTCCAAGAAGGGCTCAAGAAGCCTCCTAAATGTTGTGAAAAAAGTGACTTCATAATAGTTTAGTAAATTATCTTCATTAGGCCTGGAAGTGAAAATGGCACCGTCTTTTCTTGGGTTCAGTCTCTGTACTAGCAGGGTGAGAAAGACAGCTTTGAGGTGTCCTGCTTGTTCTTAGGACTGAGACCATTCTAGCATAACAAAAGACAGTATTCTGGGAAAAGAAAAAACATTTGCTCCATTCAAAATATAAATACATTAACAAAATAGACCTAAATCAAAGGGAGATGAATTCAGAAATGCATCAATTTTTAGCAGATACGTAAAGTTAAGGTTCAGGTTCAATGCATTAAGAGAGTCATTATGGCTGAGGAAAGCACACACAGTTCTGTAATGGATCGAATGGGAAACAATAAATAGTTTTCCAAAAGATAACTTTGTACTACCTAAAAATGTTGGAAAATTTAAAGTCTAGAAGAGAGTTGTTGCATTATTACTTTCTTGGAATCAAACATTGCCTTCTCCCCATGTTTCAAGGGCTACCTATATTACTGCCCCATTATCCTTCAGGCCATGGGACAATTTTCTGAGTCCCCCACAGCAAATGCTTTCAACCAACCTCATCTGCAAACCCTTAGCCTGAAGTTCCAAAGTTGTTTTGGAGGCAGTTTAATGCGATTCAATGAATTAGCCTTTAAAATCACAGCTATTTTCCAAACTGCCTCCAGTAGGTCCCCCATTGTCTCTTCACCTTTTTCTAGTCATGAACATTGAAAGTAGCGTTTTTTTCTCCAGAAAATTTGGGTTTAACAGCTTGCTGCAAAATTATCCCCCTTCCACAATCTATCCTAGAGAGCCATAATACCAAGCTTTCTATGCTGCAGATTTCTAGACTCAGTTTCCCATGGACTGAAAGAGAGCCGAAACTGGAATTACAGTTCCGGAAACAGGAGTTACAGATAAACTGAAAAACTCAAGGTCCAGGCTTCCCGTCTTGTCTTTCAGGAACTTGTTAGCCATTGGGAGTACTAACCTGGCAATTTTTTTTGATTCCTTGTCCCCTTTTCTCAATGAGTCTCAAAAACCATGTGCAGCTGTTGAATGGAAGAAAGAGAGACTGACTAATAACTGTAATGATTCTGCATCTATTCCTCCACAGAAAACAGTCTAGCAATTCAGGGAAGCAAGGCTGACAGCCTTTGCAACTATTTATATTTAAAAGGAATAACTTATACACAGGTATAAAACTCTTCTTGAGAATTTAATGTTTGTGGAAGATTTCAGCTCGCTGCCTCTGAGGCTGAGGTGCTCTGTGATCAACCACAGGCAGGGATAACAAAAGTGCTCGCAGTGCACAACAGTTGCTTGGAGAGGTGACTCTGAGAGCTAGGGCTCCTGGTGGCCACACAGTCCTGGTGTCTGTTTGTTTAGCCTTCCTGCTTTTTCTCATTTGGGGTAGTAAAATGCCCAGCTATGGATGCACTGAAACTCATTTCATGTATACCATTGAAAAGCCAACGGAAAGGAAGAGCTTGAGGTCTCCGCCAGCTTGGATGCATCAGCCTCTCTCACCCCCTGAGTCATGTCACTACTCCAGAGCTCTTGCTGCCTTTAGATAGATGAAGTTTTCAGTAGAAGGAATCAAGTGTGTTATGTTATTTCCAGTTAAAAAGAGTCGTCCATGACAGTAAGACCTTTATCTTTCAGGACTGTGCCTCAGGGTCACAAATGAGTGGTTTAGAGTAAGTCACTTAAAGAATCACTGTCAAAGGTACAAGCAAAATAGTTTTGAGTTTGTGGGAGTGCTGCTTCACAATGTTTGATGACAACGTTCACTCTGTTACTTATTACATGGATAGAACATACAAAGAAAAATCAAATTAAGAATCAAGTTAAAATTAAGCCAAAATTATTTACAGAGAGATCAAAGACATAAGGGGTAATGGAGGAACTACTGTTGAGTCATGAGGTTTAGACAGGACCCCCTTGCTTTCTAACTTCTTTGATAGAGTTCAGGTACAGCTAGATCCAATCTTAGTCTCAGACATGGTCAACAGTTTATCTCCAAAGACATTAAGAGCAGGACAAAACAATGAAGGAGACACAAAGTTCAAAATGGACCTTCTTGCTTTCTGAATTCTTTATGCATTTTAGGTACAGCTAGATCCAATCCTAGTTTCAGACTTGGAGAACAGATTATATCTAAGGGTATATCGAGAATGAGGGTTTATTCACAATTTAAGGTTGATCACAAAATTGTAGCAGCACTTAAACATCAATTAAATTAACATTTACCAACCGATTCAATACATTTTACTTAAATTATAACAGTGATTTGATTACAGATACTAAGTGATAATACTTATACAGTATTGGTTATGAAGTATCTAAATCAATTCACACACACATGCTCACAGAGAGACAAAAAGGAGTAAGTGTACAGAAATACATGTACAAAGGTATACCTGTTAAAGTTCCCCTCAAGTATGGTGAAATACTAATGTCAAATGACTTTTCATTTCTCAACAGGTGAAGGGTTGAACCTTGAGGAGCAAAGGTTTCATTTCAGGCTCCATCATAAGCTTTTGCAATGGTCCCCTTAGTATCACAAACTTAGCAGTCTGCTATTTCTGAGCAGTGTCCTACTCAGAAGGAGATGCTGGTTGCAGCCTGTCACAATCCAGGAAAGCTCAGAGGGTCTGACTTGGACCACTGTTTATAGGGTCAGAGATGATTGGCTTTAGTCATCGATAAATTTCCATCCTGGCCACTGAGTTGGTCATTTTTCAGTTACAATGGTACAATTCTGCTTGGGCTACGGTTTGAGTCATGAATGTCCCAAGGCTGTCAGGGGATGACCAATTATTGTTGCCACCTTTTCCATGCAACAAGAATTCCTGGTATGGCCAGTACTGCTCCCCACCTTAGTCATACAAGAGTTGTTGGCATGATCAAGGGGTGCTTAAGATCCAGCCCATTTTTTTTTGGCTGAGAGGGATTCCTGAGGTTGCAGAGTGGCCCAGGGAAGGGAGTGAGATGCACCACCACACTCATCAACCAAATTGCTTGAGGATTTCAAGGGGAAAAAAGAAGGAAACAAAGACTGAGGGGTAAACAGAAGAAGCAAATGTGACCAGAGTGGTTGCCTTGATTCTGGTCATCTCTCAGCCCTGTTGGTGTAGTTAACAGGGAAGAGTCTGCTTGTGAACTTGTGGAAGCTAAATAATGTTGAGTGTCATCTGTTATATAACTCCACCAGTTGCAAAGAGAAAAAAAAGATTTTTTTTGCCTCCAATTTTATTCCTTGATGTTGTCTTCAGTGATTTTTTCAAACTCAGTGTTGCTACTCTTCAGTTAATGTCTTCTGAAAAAAAACCACCAAAAGTTTGATAACTTCAGTGATGATTTTTTAATAGTTGTCTATAATCAAAGCTTGCAACAAGTTATTTTAAAACAGGGGCGGTGTGTGTGTGTGTGTGTGTGTGTAACTTTTAATTTATACTTGCTCCTGAATCAGAGCTCTTGCAGTATCTTGATTAAGAAATATTAATAACTGCCTTCAAAGTGTTGGTTTCACGAAGATAAAAGGAAAGTCTCCCAGCTTACATAAGCTGTCACATCCTGTGGGCTGATAGGCTGATAACATTTTAGATTTGAGGACTCTTATATTAACATTTTCTCTAGACATTCCCAGTTTTCCTAGTAAGTTCCAGTGTTTTGATTTTTACTTATACAAATAGAAAAGCCCTAAGGGCCCTAAACCAAGATGCCTTTAGCAGCCTGATTTTCCAATGGAAAATAGACAGCCCTCCATCTTCTGAAAACTAGACATTTTAAGATGTTTGTTTATTTGGACATGTATAAACCGTAAGCATGCAAAATTCAAAGTTTTAATAAAGTTTAAGTCTCCCTTTTTCTATAGCTACCAGCCAGGATTTGTAAAGACTGCAGTTGTGATATCACTTCTAAAATACATTTAATTTCACAGGGTTTTCTGTGTATCTATGATGAGAGCTTGAGTAATGAATAAGAACTTACCTTTTCATATTTGTTTTTATTTTTAAAGCACAAGGAAAATCATAAGGGAGAGCAGAAAGGAGAAGGAATATATGAACAAGGATCTACTCATTAGAGAAAGATATATAGATATAGATATAGAGAGATATATAAATATATATAGAGAAAGAGCAAATATCACCTCCAGTCATATTCATACAAGATAACGAGGTGACCCCACTGCCCCTTTCCTTTGAAGTTAAAAGGGATGTTACATTTTGCACACTTAAAATAAATGTCTGCCTTCTGGGGAAAAAAAAAAAAAAAAAAAAAAAAAAGTGTTGCTCAAGGGAAGCCATCAGCACTTGAGAGAACCATAATCCCCACCATCTGCTACCACAGAGACAGAGCAACTATTCACAGCTTTTGTTGCAGTCCTCAGGCTGCAATTGTACTGCAACTGAGGGTGGTCACAGTAGACCTGAGCAATTTTATATCTTTACTGCTTATTCCCCTGCCTACCACCACCTCTCTTCCTCCCTGTTCTGCCCATTTTTTTTACTGTAATAGGCAAAATGAGGGCAGGGAAGGGATTGTATCTTTCTGATCTTTAGGCCACCTGCTGCCACCAATGGAAACATGAAATATGTATTGTATTTTGGGCCTGTAGGAGATGTCCCCTAGGATGAGATTCATTCCATTTAATTATAATCATCTGAAAAGTATCCAGTCTAAGCTAACTATCTAAGCTCCTCCTATAGACAATAAAATAGACACAGTTCCAAAGGCAGTTCATCCTATCCTACAATTGGTGTTAATCCTAAAACAAGTGCTGAGTAAAACAAATGGTCCTGTACACTACAAAAGGAGCTCGGTCTCCAGTTTAGAACAGATACCTAGGAAGGGCTTTGCCTAAGCAAATGCGGACACCTCCAACACAGATATCTTTATCTGAGCTGACCTCTTAGATTTCTTTTATAGCCAATGGAAAGAACAGGAACATTTGATTCCTCTCTTCCTAATGTAAATACAGAAAGATTGAAATATTATAACTATTTCGCACCACTAATGACAATGATTAGCTGGGATGTAGACCTTTTTAAATACATTTATATAGCTAAAAGAGGTAACTTCTGCTTCTAATTTCCAGATGGCTAAATTTAAGTGAGATGAACATGGGATTAACCGACAGGCCCATACAACTAGAAATCACACTCTGTGAGCAGTGCCACTAGCTTCAAAAGATTAGTCCCCTTGGCCAGAGAGCTATTGACCAACATTATCACTTCCATTTTCTAGACTGTGTAGCTTTTCATGTGCTTCCCAGAGTAGTGTGCAGTGAGCCAAAAAACTGAAGACCACTCCTTCCTCTATCACAGCAATGTAAAGACAACAATTTCTTTGAAGTTTCAAGTTATCAGAAGAGAATGGAGGAGAACTTAATGCTAGATGTAAAATGTGTGTACGCTACTTAAACTGTCTTGAAATGTTCATATAGCACCATGTTCAAATGTCCATGGCACTTAATCTTCATAGGCTTATGGTAAATATATTATATGAGCTATGCATCTATAAGAATGCTTATTCACCACAGTGTGCATTTAAATAAGTACTAGTTCACAATAATCTTTATAACACAAGCATCTTTACTTCATTGGCATTTAAGTATTAGGTTGAGCTTTATCTCAATGTGCTTATTAGAGAGAGTTGAATGTATGGGAGAATACTTCTTCAACCTTATTATGGCAAGTTTTATAGTTAATTACTAAGACAAAATACTAAATAAAACACAAACAGTGTTACAAGTTAAAATGGAAGGTTCTGTGGCAGATACAGCTTTATAAAAAAGCATAAGTTAAATGCTAAGAACTCATTCATAATAAAAAGCAATTTCCCAAGTATTATGTGCTATCTCCATTATGGTTAAACATCATAAATTAGCAGTGAGCATTCCAATTCCAACATCTTGTGTTCTTCAGTATTCTTAAAAATCAGTCAAATCAAAAGTCCGCTACCGCTTCAATGGAAGTAATAGAAGACAATTTAATTGACGGAAATGTGTTTTAGATAGTACTTCTTATCTTCAGGCAACACATTTTATTACCTAAAACTTCATTACTGTGCAGAAAAAAGGGAGAAAGAGAAACATATGTTTACTTGTAGTGAATCATACATTTAAAATGATAACAGAATTGATTTCTTCCTGCATTTTTTATCTTTACTGTATATATCATGACCTATATGCTGAAATGTGAAAACCTAGTCATTTCTGGTTCACTTTTGTATCTTCCAGAAAAAGAACAATTATATTCTCAGAATAATGGTATTTTTGCATTGCTATAATGTGCATTGTTTTCCTAAGATCAAATCTAAATGGAAACCGGCCCCCGTATCATCCATGGCAGGGCTTCTGTCAGATCTTGTAGTTGTGTTTGCTGAACAAAGACAGTTTGGAGTTTCAGCGGGAATCCCCAACACAACAGTAAGGAACTAGCAATGCTGGTTTTCATCTGCAGGTACTGTCTCTGAAATCGACTTTAAAAGTAACAGGGTGACACCATTGATTTTGATCCTATATAATCAGTGGGAAGCAAAATAAAGAATCTGAACCCACTGCCAACAACTACCTGCAGATGTTTGTTTGCTTCAGAGGAAGCAAAATGATGCCCAGTTTCTGGTGCTTCTGGATTGTCAGTTATGAAACAGCCTCTAGCACTCCACATCAGTGCAAAGAGCATACTTTGATAGGAACACAGGATTAGTCATTATGCTAATGATTAGAAAGAATGAAAATAAAGACCTCCACAGTCCAACCACAGCCCTTTTCACATTTTGACTTACAAACCAGTAGTTCTCCTGTAAAAACAACTAGCATCTTCCACAATCAGAAGAGGTTGAGTCTAAAATAAATAGTCCACTTCCTAAAATGATGAGAAAATTGAAATCTGTTTTGGGGCTGTGAACTGTTGCTTGAACAAACCAGCTGAGACCTGCAATTCGTGGACGTGTTCAACAGTCTTAATCCCATTGAAACCAATAGGATGCATGTCATTCTTACCAGACTCTTAAAGCATCTGGATCTAAGCTTTCACGGTCACAGTACAGAAGGACCACTGACACTCACAAAGGTGTTAATTGACTTTGACTCAGAATTGTAATTGTATTACAGTGTACATTGTATTACAAGTTTTAATACACAATAATTGAATTACAAATAATTTAATATTGGGCAAGGGTAGGGGAAAGAAATCATTGCGGATAATTTTTCAAGTGCATGGAAAACAGCGAAGTGACCTACATTGCTTGGTCGGTCAGGCAGAAGCAGACAATATGGACAACAAGAACACAGCTCTATGACAAAGAGTATAAAGCTTCTACATAACTTTTGAATCCTATAGTGGGATGCAATAACTCTGAGAGCACAGCAGACTATTAACTGTGTGGAAGCCTTGTTTGTGTTATTTTAATTAAATATTTGTACAATCCATGAATTGATAGAAGGAAATACAGAATAAATATATAGAGGTAGCAGTACTTCTAGTGGGACAGTTGCAAATGCTGCTAGAATACAATGACCAGTTTTAGAAACCATATAGAAAAGAGAAAAAAAAGAAAAAAGAAAAAAGAGAAAAAAAACCAACCAAGCCAACAAACAACAAAACCTTTAAAAATTGTAGAAGGTTTTTTTTTTTAAAAAAAAACTAATGGCATAATGAAAAGATTGAAAAATAATGAGAAATTGAATTCCTATACTTACGCTATATTTACTCCTATACTGCTTCTGAGCTAGGTGATTCCAGAAGCAGTATGAAGACGGCTATGCTCCTGGGACACAATTATATGCATTATTAAACATGTTGGCAATTTGGGTTGAATTCAGGTTGCTTACAAGCACTGTCTGTTTGTGTGTAATTGCAGGACAATCTATCTGACTGACATCGACCACATGACGCTGCCATGGCCACTCAAACACATGAGAGGGGAACGAAAGCAGGGAGCACACTCAATGTTTTCCCTTTAAGTTTGCCTCCACGTTCAGTTTCTAGGTGGCTCAAATGCACTCTTATTAATAAACACTATGAACTATTTATCCATTTGATCTAAAGCTCCCTCTCAAGGACCTCTCAAAACACAGTATGTCTGAAGGAAATGGGCTTAATGGCCCCTCAAAGTGCCTGCTTCCATTGGCATGTGCGGATAATGGAGCTTGGAGGCTGAACCTGCAGACAGCATAGTTAGGAGAAATTAATCCTACTGACAGTGACCAGTATGATTTTATCTTGCTTCAGGTCAGTATTCTGTTCTTTCCTATATTTTTAATTTGTATTAATACCTTGTTACTTCTTAAATTAAGAGGGGGTTATGTGAAAATAAAAAGGTGGCAAAGTGACTTCTTGTTTAAGATCTGAATTGTTTCCTATTGTTACTTCCCTTTCCCCTCACATGTTTATGCAGAAGAGAAGTCTGGAAACAATTTTCCCACTGCTAATACACATTAGTAGTCCATTTTTACCCTCAATGTCCTGATTTCATCCTCTTTGAAGAGATGTACTATTTGTAGAGTATTATTACTGGAATGAAAGTATAACATGGTTTGAGGGATAGACAAGTAAGTAACAACAAAGTGCTAGCCTTGCAAGGCACTGTACAAATATCAATTAATGTTTGCTCTTTGCAGCAACCTTATGCAGCTGTTAGATTCCCGTTCTGCAGATGGAAGTACTAAGGCAAAAAGTGGCAAAGTAATTTACACTGTGGTGAGACATTGATTGAGCCAGAGTTTTGAGGCTTGACTCTTTCCTTGGAGTGCTTTCCCAAAAAGCACCAGAAGGCTCTGTAAGCTCTGGAATGAGTTTTTGTTGCAACAGAAACTACGTGCATGTCTTCTTTTTTTCTCTCATGTAAAGAAAATTCAGACTGAGACAGAATGGAAATATCCCAGTGTATAAATAAATCTTTTCCTGTCCCTTCTGTCCCTGCAGAAGAGGTACTTTGTTTCAGGCTTTTTAGCATCCAAGCTGCAACAGATTCCAGCCTGTCTCTTCTGGGTCCCCACGAAGTCTTTTCTACTAAAGTCTCCTTGATGGTGTGCACCTTCTTTCTGCCAGCAGCCCACATTCAAACAAGCCCCTGTGTCTTCCCCCTGTCTTAATAAGCCTTTCTCCCCATCCCCTGAACCCTTATTTTCCTTAAAGAGTCCGACTTTTCTACTTGAGGCTCCTGTCTGCAGCAGAACAAAGCCACGAGGCAGCTCTCCTCTGTGTTGCTTTGCCACAGCCTTTTAAAAGAGCATAACCTCTGATGCACAATGGGCTCCTAGCAGACATATAACCCAGACACCATCCGTCATGCATGGCCACAGAGTGACTCTCTCATTTCTGCTAGTCCAGTCCACCTTGGGAGGCTGAGATAAGGCAGGTTGTTCCTCAAAAAGCCTGTAAGCTTTTCTTTGTTATAAGCTATGAATGTTTTACTGTTGCTCATAAAAGTAGCTTTACATAGGCTTTTACACTGGATTTGGTTCCTCTGTGTGCAGCTTTTAACTGATGGAATCATTCATGGTGACTTTTTTAATTTACTGAATTAGAACAAATAATCCCTTTCTTTCCAGAAATAAATACTTGGTCTTCCCAAAGCACAGTTGCCTTTTAATTGTGTTAATGTATCTGGTGATGTTAAAAGTTGCCACATGGCTGTTTCCTCTGCTTGCTCTTCTGTATTTTCCCTATTAAAACATCAAGTGGATTTCCTTCTCTGTGGAATTACAGCCTCCTGAGGACAGAGGGGGAGGCGGTATGACTCCAGGATGAAACAGTGGCTGAAAACTGAAGGGACAAGCAGGGCGGGAGCTTCTAAAACATGACCCTCAAACTGAGCATCACCCTGGAAACACACAGACTTAATCTACATGTGTTAAGATGGTTAAAGAAGCCAATGAGAATTTATTTTTAGCACACCAGCATAATATGTAGACAATTATTTATTTTTACAGAAGAAAGCATTTGAAAGCTTATTTATTTAGGTCTAAGAATGAAGCTTCCTTACCGTCAAATACCTGATTTTCTTACAGAGCATCGTTCAAGCTTTCCACGTTAGGCTCAAGCCCAATACTGTGCCATCCTGTGCAGCAAGCACCCCACTTCCAGGCTTAGGGAGCTGGGAAGCATCTCAGCATGGAGCAGGACTGGAGCTCAGTCTTTCTGAAACGATTTCTTTCCTGTTTTGTACCTGATATGTGACCAACTCAAAATGACGTTCAGCTACTGCTAAAATGAAAAGTGAAGAAATACTTTAGAAAGAAGGCATTTCAAATTGAAACTGAGATTCTGGGTAGAGAAATGCTTTGGTCTCTTTATAGCATTTGCATATATATATATATATTCGTATATCTAGTACATGTATATATCCTCAAACCATTTGATTTTAAGAGGAAACCACTTACATGATTATTATTTTTAAGAGGGTTGAGAGGTTTTCTCTAATTATGCTATGCTCAACTTATGCATCTGTTCATTACATATCTATCTCTGTTTCTCGATAGCTAATCACTTAGAAGATCATCAGGAAATATATAAACAAGGCAGTTCCATTACACTGGCAGCCAATCAGAGAGGTTGGCAGTACATATTTGATTATCAAAGTTAATATTTCTGTTAAAAAACATTTTATTTAATTGTTTCCTTTCTTTGTGTTTTGATACTTGAACTCCCTATTTATGCAGACAGAAATATTTTGAAATAAGTCTCCCAAAATGGCCAATGACACTGCTAAACCTTTAAAAATTTATGTATTTCTGACTAAAATAAATTATCTTGGAAACTCAAAACTTCTCCAAGACACAACTTGGCTGACTTGGGCCAAGCACGTAGCATGTTTAGCAGCTGGGGTCCACCAGGCTTATCTTACCCAGTTAACAGAGGATCTGGGGAGTGAACTGAGGTAGGTTTAGTAGGTCCCTCTCATTTAGAAAATTGTCTGCTTTGGACATTGCAACACAGTGTGTAATCTCCTCTAGGTCCTGATATGAACTCCTACATCTTCTTATGAGAGTAGTCAGCATGGTCTCATCAAGGGGAAGTCATTCTTGGCCAACTTGATAAACTTCTGCAATGAAGTTACGGGCCTGGTAGATGAGTGGAGAGCAGTGGATGTTGTCTACCTGGACTTCTAAGGCCTTTGGCACTGTGTCCCATAAGATCCTCATAGACCAGCTATGAGTGGACTTGGCAGTGTTAAGTTTACTGATGGACTCAATGGTCTTAAAGGTCTCTTCCAACCTAAAGGTTCTATGATTTGAAGCTGATGATGAGCAGACAGTGAGGTGTATTGAAAACCAACTGGATGGCTGGGTCCAAGGGGTGCTGATCAGTGGTGTAAAGTCTAATTGGAGTCCGGTAACCCGTGGTATACCCCAGGGGTCAGCACTGGGTCCAATCCTGTTTAACATCTTAGTTAATGATCTGGATGATTGGGTAGAATCTCAGAAAGATTGTAGATGATACAGAACCAAGAGGAGAGGCTGATATGCAAGAGGCTTGTGCTGCCATCCAGAGGGACCTCAGCAGGCTGGAGAAATGGGCTGATGGGAACCTCATGAAGTTCAATAAGAAGTGCAAAGTCCTGCACCTGGGAAGGAACAACCCCATGCACCACTACACGCTGGGGGCCACCCAACTAGAAAGCATCTTGGCAGAAAAGGACCTAGGGGTCCTGGTGGACACCAAGTTGAACATGAGCCAGAAATGTGTCCTTGCAGCAAAAACTAATAGTATCCTGGGTTGCATTAGACAATCTGCTGCCAGCAGGTTGAGGGAGGCAATCACTCCCCTCTACTCCATGCTGATAAGGCCACATCTGGAATTTCTGTGTCTAGTTCTTTGCTTCTCTTTCGAAGTCCATACACTACCTATCCTTACAAGCTATGTTTTGCAACTTTTGTCCTACTGAACACTATTATTTAAAGTAATCTGTGGTGCACAGATGAGGATTGGGCCCTACATACAGATGGGTGAATACATTTGTGCACAGCTTACTCTCCATGTGCTTGTTGTACTTGAGATCTCAGGGATAGTATCTATTGTTTTATCTTCAGACTTGTCACAAATAAATGAACTGGGGAGAAAATAATGAAATGACTGGTGCAATTGCTGAATTACTGCATCTAATGAAAAATACATAGCCATAGAATTCTGACAAATATCTTCAGCTCACAGCTGGCAAGGTCACAAAGCCTGAACGGAGCTGCAAAATCATGGATATTTACTCCTCATTGAGTTAATATGACCTAAATTTTTAAAGGAAAGCAGCCTGTCTTTGGAGTCAGAATGTAAATACAGCTCAGGACAGGAAGGCAAGCTCTTAAAGTTGGTCTGAAGTGGTCTAAGAAAACATTGTCCCTGTTAGAAAAATACAACTCAGCAGGTGGTAGTTACTGCGTGTCTAAGGGAAGTGCAGGAATTGATGACTTAAAAACTACTGAGTTATGTTACACTGAGCAAAAAGTGAATGTGTGGGAGCACATTTCAGCTGATGAGTGGTAACTCAAGGGAAATAATTTTTCAGGCTATTCTTATTTGATCTGCAGGAGCATGTCCGTGCTTTCAGCAACTGGGATACTAAAAACCTAGTCATAAGTGCATGTCATGGGATGCTGTATTTTCTGTCCCAACATAGCCACAGATTTAAGTATAAAGAATACATAGGAAGATGTCCTATTTAAACCAGGGAATTATCTAGAAACAAGGCAGCACAGTCTGAATTATCTGAATTGCTACTGTATCCAAGTCCCTGTGATCTTAAACAGATCATGTCCTCTACATCTATTAATTACATTGCAAATTCGCCTGATTGTGTGACTGTCTAACATATTCAGTGTCGTGGCTCTAAAGTCTGTTAATTACAGTTCTGCCAGATGGGTGACAGAAGAGGGAACAAACTCCAAGTTTCTGTAAAAAGTTAAAAGAAATGTCGTTTTGTTTTTCATGTAGCAAATGTTAAACCAGATCCTGACCGATGTAAACTGACCAGCTCTCTTGCTGATGTTTGACTGATTCATACAAACTGAAGACATGACCCAGTGTTAAATGAACAGATGATTCATGAAGTTTTTATATTAAACATAGAAATTATGTTCTCTAACATAGTTTAATAGGTACTTATTGAGTGCCAAGTTTCCACTGGTGCCTTTTAAGTATATTGACTACTAATAATTAACAGATCTTCTTGGAAAGCAGTAATTTTCATATATTCCCCCTGCAAGATTTTTAAGTTAATGCAAGTTAAATTAACTATTGCTGTAAATTGATATATAATCCTTAGCTTTTGCCTTTTTTTATCCTCAGCATAGCAAAGAAATGATCATAAGAGACTCTAGTTTCCATCATAGGTGTAGCAAGGACCCCTAGGGAATTTCCCAGGGCTGACTGCAGCAGGGACTTCCTCAGGTAAAGCAGCCCATGGCTGCTGTTAAGCAAGTTGACAAATGGGTTGACCTTTTAGTCCACAGTATTTTTTTTGCTGGGATCTTTTCTTCACTTGTTTTATGTTCTGTGATTGTGGAAATCAATGTGATTTCCCTTCAAAGGTAACGCACCATTGCAGAGTGTGTCAGGACCTAGAACCACAGAAGGTTTGGGGTTTTTTTTGCAGCGTTGAGATCTTCAGACTGAGTCAGATCCTTATTGAGTCTGAGCAGCCTGACAGAAGTATGCCGTATAAGCTGGGGAATGAAAGCTTCAGAGTGCTGTTTGCACTGCACTGAATGTGGGGATAAAGCCCTCTGGACCACCGCAGGATCCTCGTATAAACAGGTTAGGGAGCTGGATACCAACCTCGCTAGTCCTGCAGCATGAGAGCAATGTCCTCCTCCCAGGACTCCCATTTCTCACCTAGGAGTAGCTCCTGCCGGTGCAAGCACTTAAGGGAAGTTTGTGTCCTTTTACGTGAGAAAAGGCAGTAAAAACGCAGCCCGGGGTCTGAATAATACTGACTCACACCGCGAGAACCCAGCCAAGCTCTGCTGATACTGATGTTTCACTTCCCCCAAACTAACGAAGTCTCTGCTTCTGAAGGAAAAAAAGCCCAAAACATCAGTGGATATTTTTTTTATTATTTTTATTTTTATTCTTTTTTTTATGCCTGCTAGTGGGAAGTCCTGACAGGCCAGGCTTTCCCTGAAACAATGCAAATCACTGCCTTAACGCCATACAGTTATCAGTGCCTTTATCCTTTGTGGGCTGCAAATGCAGCAGAACGGTGCATATTTAGTGTCTGCGAGGTGCCTCAGATAATGATCTTTCTCTGATGCAGTATTATTGCTGTTTCTGGCAGACTCTAGAAGCGCAGGCTAATTGCACTGTGTCAGATGGTAGGTGGGTTATTGGTTAAAACTGTAAGAGGCACATCAGAAGAGTTTTTTACAGTATAATAGGCACTGATTAGCCAGCCATGTAATACAGCAGGGAAAGTTTCACCACTCACTATTTACTTTAAGTTCAGGAGGTCTGAATGTAAACTAGGAATAAAAAAGACTTGTGTTTCTTATTACGGGAGTGAAGGATTAAGAAACTGCACTGACTGAAGAGTCTGGCTCCTTCCTTTACTGATCTCTGTGCCCCATTTTACCTGCTTTAACACCCAGTTCTTGGAAAAATGCCATTTGTTGTTTGACTTTTCCCAGGCTGGTGATACCAAGGAATCTTTCAAATCCCATCAGAATCACCAGCAATTTAATCTATCAAATAAGATCAGGGCTTGATCCTGCAAGATGAAACAAATTCACTTGTGCAGAACATGGAAGGATGTGGCCACTGGTTTTGAAATGCCCTATAGCAAAACAGTATCAATGCAGATTGCAGTGACAGAGTTTAAATGATAAGAAAAATTCTTAGATCCCAGCTTACCCACTGGAATTGAATCTAGAGGTTCCTCTCTTCAGAAACCAAGAGACTGATACTCCAAAAATCCCAGGAAGGCATTTCTCTGTTAACATTGAATACATGAGGGAGATGCTTAGATACTAGATGGCAGTATAAAACCTTAATAAAATTCATTTTAATAATGACATCCCAAATAATCACACAGTACATTATCAATATACTCACTGGGTTAGAAAGAAATGAATTTCATTTCCCTGCCATCCTATATATTCCAGGTATTGAAAGTTTCTTTTAGAACAGAGATACAAACTTTTTTGGATAATATTCAGGCATTAATGAAACTTTCAGATAGTCTCTGCTTTCTCCCTAAATTTAGTAATTTCCATCAATACATCAAAGATAAAGAAAAATAGAATGTTATTTTATATCAATATTCAGCAAGGATCTTCATTAGAATCAGAAAGACTGTTACGGTAAAACTAAACTCCTTAAATATTAAACATTTGAAGTGTTACCTTCTCAAAAGTGCTCTCTACTGCAAACTTTAAGTTATTTCTATTTTCCCCTATTTCTCCCTGTATTGCTACCATGAATGACAGCAGTAAAGAGAAGAATTTGGCCCAGTAAATCTCATACTGAAATATGGTTTGTTGATAATTAGTGGTCTGATATGCTCTTTATCATTTGAGCCAATTCATTTTTACTTTACTAGCTTGGGGAATGCATCAGAAATCCAAGACTGGCTTGTAGAAACCTAAAACTGAGAAATTTATTGAATTCAACAGACGTTAAATCAGATAGCAGAACAGAATATCCTGTTAGCGAGATTTACAGTCTGCTTTTTACTCTTCATTCTGGGAGATGTTAACATTCTCCGTTTACATTTCTAAGTCCTTCTCATGGCAATATCCATAGTTCATAGACTAATTCTTAAAGCATTGTTACATTTATCTAATCCAACCTCCTAAAACACAGGTCAGGGCATTTCATTACGCGTTTCTTGCACCTAGAAAAATACTTTTATAGCAGCTATCATAGAAATGGTAAACTGCTGACACCTTTCTATCAATTTATGTTCTGTTACAGTGAACTCTCATTGCCCCAGCCCAAAGTGCTATATACTGCCATTTACTCTCAACAGTTTGTGGTTGCACTTTCACTCTCCCAGACTGCTGGTTCTTTAGATTTATCAACAAAACCCATGTAAAAGGGCAGAAACAGAACCTGCATGATGCTAAGTTCAGATGAATATTGAGCAAGCAGCAGTAAGACAAGGTATATTAAGTAAGAAATAGAAGACAAGAAAGCAGCAGTCAAAGGGCTCTTGAGCATTTTGCTGCAAAAAGTCCCCTAACCTTTTTGCATTGTGCATTTCAATTGGATGTCAAAGCTGTCTGGATCTTTAGCTAAAATGAAGAGAAAAACAGAGCCTACTTGAAAATTACATGAAAATAAGTACTACTTGTTATTAACATCTTGGGGTTTTTTTTTTCTTTTTTTTTTCGTTCTTTTGTCTTTTTTTTTTTTTTGGTTTGTTTGGGTTTGGTTTTGGTTTTTTTTTTTCCTAATGAAACAAAACTCTTCAAATTATTTGTATTCCACAAGTATCAGCAATTGCATTTCTGACTCTTTCCATTTTCATTTTTTGTTTTTCTTTTTTTTTCATAAGGCTTTGCTTTCCAAACTAGCATGAGCAAACTCATACCTTCTATGAAAGTTTGCTGCTGTGGTAAGGTCAGCCTTTTGCAGACACAGCTGCTGCTGCTCCATGGCACACAAGAAGATGAGAAACATCTCATCTAAAAGCCACTTAGCTCTGTTAGCACACCAGCTCTGAGACATCAGCAGAGCATATCAGATCAGCACAGCACCACCTTCAAACTGAGACTTGCAAACATGCGGTCAGCCACAGCACATGTGGAACAAGCACAGGTCTGTCTGAAAACACCTGTAAGAACATTCGCACAAACCTGCATATGATTTAGCATAGCAGACCAGGTCCATACAGGCTTCACATAGCCATCGTGCCTCTCTTTCTGCTGCAAATGGCGTGCCAAAATGACCACAGAGGTATAGTAAGGACTGAGGGGTACAAATGCCCCAAATGAGCTCCAAAATAGCTTTCTGCAACATTTGACTGTCATCTTTATTCACCATATTACACGTTTTGTTGTTCTTTTATACTTTTCCATGTTTTCCAAATCCACCAGTTGTCTTTCATCTCTAAATCCAGGAAACAAATCTCATACAGGGGTGGACAATTTTTCCATAACTCATATAACTCATCACATAGTGGGTCCCTTATGACAACATCAGGATCTTATTGCAACACAAGTAAAAAATGGCAAAATTTATTTCATTTCCAAAGATTGTTCTGCTGGATGACTCCAAATTCTTTCTCTCTTCCCGAACAGGTAGCCACTGTAATATCTGAGCCTCTCAAAAGCATCCATTTAGTATCTGCATGAGGAAGAAATGTATTTTCTGCAAATAAGGAAGGGTCTGAAAAAGTAGTGAGTGAATTTCCAAGTTCTTAGATCTGGAAATATCTCCTAACTCCATAACAAACCGTTCTCATTATTCTCAAATTCAGTATATCTCAGTAACATCATTAGTGGGACTGCTGTACTGAAGGAAAGTAGATGTTTTCAAAATAGGTAGGGCAGTCGCTGGGGAACTTTCTCTATCTTACTAGACATTAGTAGTAAGGTGTAAAACCTCTTGAACCAAACGGAAATTGTCAATTTGTGTCAGTAAATTTGGATTATACCACGTGACGTGCTGGTTTTCACTTTGAATTGTTTTACAGATACCAACCCCATACTGCTGTCATCCCTATTTCCCTCCATTCTTCCAATCCAGAATCACCCAACTGATCTGCACCAAGGAAATGCCCATATTTTCACCAATGTGCATACCTCCGTTAAGTTTATTCTTTTATTCTACACCCATTGTAAGGAGATGGTAAGAAATAATTGCATTTACTTTTTTCAGTTACATGCCATTAAACTTCCCACGTCAATGCATTCTTTTTTAGTTTGTTCAGGAAAAAGTAATTAACATACAGCCCAAATGTTAAATGCACAACCAGGGCATGTTTTTAATTGCTTTTAGTCACTTTTAGAAAAATAAAGGAACCAGGCATTTTCCTCTAGTTCCTTGTCTAATCAGATTTCAGATTCCCAACACAAATTACAGTCTATTTGTATGCAATTGTGGCTTTTCTTTCTGGGCCAGCTGGTTCTGACTGTTGTGGGAGGTTGAGCAGAACACCCTTCATGCTGTGGCTGGTTTTCAGACTCCAGTGAGGAACAGGGAAGGACCAAACATCTCATTTTCCAACACTTCCTACAGACAGGTAATTTTTGGTTGCAGTGGCAGAAATCAGTCATATCCTAAGCCCTTGAGCAGAAGTTATTTGCAGAGTAGGTAACGAAACCTGTGCTTCAAACACCAGTGCTGCAGTGAGAGCCCTGACTACGTGACTTTCTGTAAGGGCAGGTTTAATCTAATACTCAAGGCACAACAAAATGCAAGGGCTAGGAATGGAAGCAAGGCAAAGTCAAATGAGACAGGACAGGATTTTAATACAGCTAATTAACCATCAGAATAACTTCATATGAAAAGTGCTGTCTTTCCTTCCCTTTCAAGACTTTAAAATCAGACATCACTTTTTCTGAAAGATCTTCTCCAGCTCAGCCAGAAGTCATTGATTAGGCTTAACACAGGAATTAATGTGCATAATTTTGTGTTATGCAGGAGGTCAGAGGAGCCGATGGGTTTTTCGAGCCATAAAATGTCATTTCAGTATGGTAGTGCCAAAAGCTTGATGCAACACATTAAACTCATATGTCTTAGAGCAATGCACATGATACGGGAGTGAAATGTAATCTCAGCAAAAAGTTATTTAACATTGCTCTGGCTTTTAAATACGAGATACATAAGCCATGGGATACAGCAATTGGCTCTGCTCCCAGCTACCTCTGCCAGTGAGAAAACCTTGAGCCTTGAACCTGACGAGTACCTCACCCACAACTGACCACGACAATGCCTTTTCTGTGCATTCCACATGGTTTCTGCCATGCTCATCTGTTAAATTGTGTTTTCCAGGGCAATTAGGTGCTACAAAGAGACCCTTATACAGCATTCAGTCATAAGCTGCTAATAGCTGCTGATTCTTCCTTCTGCAGAAACATACATTAAAGAGAAGATATTATCGTGCTCATGCTGAGGTTTAGAAGTCCTCTGTGTGGGTGTAGGAAGAGAGAAATGGGAGGAAGAATAAGAGTGTATATAAAGAACTAACACCATCTCTTCAAAATCAGAGCTATTGAAAGGAAAATGTTTCCTGGATCAGTCTTGGGAAGGCAAACTGTCCATGTGAACCTTTGTCCCTCTTTTTGCCACTGAAAAAAAAAAAAATTCTCCTAATGGGAGATACTTTATATTATTTGTTTGGATCTAGACCGTGTCCCTAGCTTACTGGAAATCTATATTTGCTACAGATTGCCTGCTTTATGCTTTTTTATAAAGAAGTTTTTTCCAAAAGGCTCGACTCCCCCTGATGTGCATGGGGCAGTCAACATTTGACTGTAATGCGAGGAAAATTGGACCAATGCTGAGAAGAACATCTCTCCCTTATGCCATAATGAACCCCCCCGTGTTTATGTGCTTTTAAAGCATGTTAAGTGATTATGATGGGGAAGACACTTTTAATATATAAATCTCTAGAAAATGACAGGAGCTTTCAGAAGCCTCCTGAGTGGGTAGGAATTCTGAACCAACTGCTATTTCATATTTAATCCCATCCCCTTTCTCCCCAGAACTAGGCAACCCTGATTAGGCTCTACTTTTTAATAAAATAACAAATGCAAATAACAAATGCACGTACCAGCACTGTGCTCCATATAAAATTTACATTAGAGCTTTTCTGAGAAAAGCTTTAATGCTGTGTTTGAAGTAATTTTATTTTTACAGAGTGCTGCTCGTTAGAAGTTGTAAATCCGTTTCTGTGTTGCTGAGGATCTATCTAGCTCTCAGTTAAATGGAAATATATAATCCTCCTCACTCGCTTTGCTTCAGCTCATAGTGCTCTTTCTGGGCTCAGTCCTAGAAGATGCTGGGTATTCCCCCAATTCCTGTCAGGAAGACAGAACCACAGCCAGACCTTCCTCCTTATTTCAGTGGTATATCACCTCCTGAATGAAAGCCATCCCTTCTCTCCTCCTGCCCACTTTGTACATTCTTGATAGAAGGAATAGATGAATGGGGCAGACCTATATTTCCTGTCCCCCCACCTCCATCCCTCACCAAGCAGCAGAGCTGAAGCCGCGGGAGGAGCTGCATGCTGTGCACATGGTGCATTTCCCATGAGTGAGGAGAAGACCACAAGGGAGACTGAGACTTTGAGGATCTCAGTCTCTTCCACAGCTTCTCCTCCCCAGCCAACGGGCCAGTGGATGTGCCTAAAATGAACCCAACATCTAGTATTTCAAAGACATTTTGGCAGCTAGCTACCATTGTGGGACTTTGGTGTGTAGCTACTTCAAAACCCAAAACGTGTGCCTGAAAATTAAGAACATCAGGAACCTCCTGTTACTTGTCCCTGCATGTTTCTACTGCAAAAATAGAGGAAAAAAATAAAACAGAGCAAAATCACAAAGGAAAGGTGACCTGTTCTTTATTTGTCAAGCCATTGGAGATGCTGAAGACCTCCTGCAGTCACGTAGAACCTCATAGAGGTTTTGTCTGTCCTAAACATTGCCAGGCTGGTGCTGAGGCTTTCAGGAGGAGAAGGTAAAGTACCATTACCCACAGCAGGAGCCATGACTGAAAGGAATCTTCTCTGTGCTTCTGAAAGGTTCAGCTTCTCTCCCAGCTGTATTTTGTCTGAAGTATAGACACGATGAGGTGGCTTTTATCCTGAGAATTTTAGGTTAATGTGACAGATGCAAGAAGTCTGAAGAGGATCTTGTGAGAATTCCAAAAAAACAAAACTCCTTTAAAACATGCCCTTCTCACACAATGGAACCAAGTAACTTTGTTTTCCTCCTTCGGGTCTTTTTTCAAATGTAAATTAATTCAAGGTTATCACTTCCCTTCAGCATCCCCCACTTCACTGGAATTACTCTTAATTTACTTTGATGAAACGTACAATATTAGTCTTAATTAGAAGCCCCGGGGACAGACCTGTGTAGACACATGACACAGACACCTTGCACTTTTGTTGGAGCCTTTCTTATTTGTAATTTGGAACCCAGGAATTTGTCTTTCAGCAAATGATAGCCCTGGTATTTTCCAGCTGTATTGATCGGTTAAGTAGTCAATGAGTTCACAGAGATATCCTGATAGACTCTGACTTACACTTAACTAGCTCCCTAAATCAGCATTTGTTGTCTGAGGCGGGAAAAGCCATCTGAGTTAATTGGTTCACATAACCAACCTATCTTACACATACATTGGATTTCAACAAGTGAAAATAAACAGTTAACTGAAGGTTCAATAGAACTGGCCATTGAGTGACATCAGGAATAAAACTGTCCCCAGAATTTTCTTTTTCTCTCTCTTAGGTTATATTGCATGAAAAGAGGGAGGCTGGGTCTGCTCAAGAGGCTGCCTTTGCTGTTGTTCAGCACAGGCATGTGACTTCCTACTTGGCAACCCACTGCAAAGCTGCTGGTTTCTTTCCAGAAACCCAAGTAAAAAACTGTTTTGCATTCAATTTGATGGAGTGAAACATCACAGTTTTCCATGATATTTGGAGGACACAAAACCAAATATCATGGGCTTTTTTGCTTTATTTTATGTACAAGTATATATATCTGTACATATACATATTTGTGTGTGTGTATACTTCAAAAGCTGTGGAGACAAAGTTTGTATGTGAGTGGCATAAGCTGGCAACAAACTTTGTATGTGAGTGGCATAAGTGTTAATTGTACAAGTGAATGATCTCTATTTTTTTCAAAAAATTACAACCCCACAGCTGTTCATTCCACCACTGCTCTTCAACCAGCTAAAAAATACAATAGGCTGCTCTTCCCCACCCCAGCAAACTAAAGAATATTTAAACTGATCTTTCTACACCTCTTCTTCTACAGCAAACACTCACACAGCCATGAATATCAAACTCCAGATGTTTGAGATCTTGGCAGTCATGCCCTGTCCCTGAACCTTTGCCATCATCCGTAGCAAATGGCTGTTACTGAGAGCAGTTGTTGACCTAAATGCTTTCTGGCAGCAGCTTCACCCTGCCCCTATGATTGGCATTTCCCAGAAAGGTGATGTGTCTGATGGACTGTATCAGTTTCGGTACTTCATGTTTCAGATTCAGTAGCTGGTAAAATGAGTTCTGTCCTCACTATGCATAATGTGGTAAATGCTGCATCAGTTTTAGCGCACTGTGCATTTAATTTGTTAGGAGAAGAGGTACATTTTGTACCCACAGATTGATTGTTATTTTACTACGTGGTGTGTTTCAATCAGTAGGTGACATATGTCATCTACTATATTACACTGTTTCAGATGTTGATATATGGTTCAAAGGGAGATGTACTCAATTTAGCAATTTTGTAATGCATTTGGAGGTGCTTTTTGTTCAGTATCATAGCTAGTTTTTCTATTGTGCAGGTTTGTCAGGTGGGTTTTTTCTTGGTTTTTGTTTGTTTGTTTGTTTGTTTGTTTTCTTAAGTGTGTGAGCTATGGGTGTTTCTCTTCATTTAAACTGTACTTAAGCCTTTTATCCCAGCCTCACTCTGTTTTGCTTATTTATATATCAGAAATGCTTATGCATGTAAACTATTACCACATGTAAAAAGATGTGTACAAAGCAAAATCAGTAAATTCATAGAGAAATGGACTAAGCATTACAAAATGCTTATAACGAGTAAACTGTGATTACAGGTGGGATCCTAGGACATTGCTCAAATACCACTGAATTCACAACCTCTTCACATGCCCACTACTTTTCTTCTTGTGATTTATTACTCTAATTTTCTTTATGCAAATATAAGTAGAAAACCATTTCTGCTAAGTTCTGTGGACTCAAGTAACTCCATACAGGCTTAGAAAGAGCTCCCAGTCCTGAGACGCACATTTAGGAAATGTCTTAATTTCCATTTCTGCTGGAAGGAGATTTCCTGAATTTCCAAGCTGACAACAGTTCTACCACTCACAAATGTTGTTGGACAAAAGTGTATTTTTTCTCCTTCTAAAGAAACGGGCTGTGTTCCTCACAATGCAAGGTATGCAGTTAGTAAAAGGCAATGTATAAATATTTTCTCTGAAGAAAAGTGAAGCATCAGATTAAACTGCAGATTCACATAACGTGCTGCAGCTAGAGGTTTGAATGAGGTTCAGGCAACTTCAGTTCTGCTTTTGGCATTTTGGAGCGGATGCTCTGAGATAAAGACATTTTACTAGAGTCATGAGGTTTATCAACCTAACTATGCTCCAGCACTTTAACTTTTACAAAACACTCCACAGACAATATTTAGTCCTTAAAAGAACTTCCCTAAAAACTAAGACTGTCAGTGTTACACACAATTGTTAAAGACTGCATGACATCCTCAAAAGAAGCAGTGATTTAGTCCAGAAATAAGGACAGGGTTTTGTCTCACCTTTATGTGTTTCAGTTCCATATTCCAATCCTTCAAGTAACTGCTGCAATTCAGAATATTCTCTAATGTTTTCCTGTGAATGATTTTGCTAGCACACCCCAGGCACTTAAACTGCATTTGTCCTCTGAACTGCTCTCTGGAGAAGGCTTTCTCACCCCAGTAAGTATAAAGAGAGCCAAAATATACAAACCTCCTAACTTAGGTACCTACCCTGTAAATACCCTCTGAGGGACTGCTGCTACAGAATATAGCATTAAGACATGTAGCGATACCTAGAAGAATTACTAAAGTGTTGTCACAGGCAGGCAGCTACGTATCATTTTCCTGTCACTGAACACCTTTACAGCATTACAAATATTCTAAGCGCTCAAACTATGTGCAAAGTAAATCCATTTTAAACCAAGCCAGGTAAAGTATAAACAGTAAAATGTTTGCCTTGGTGTTTTTTTTTCCTTTTCTTACACAAAAAATAATCATTTGTGAGGCTGTAAAATGTTGGAACAATAAGAGCAATTTTATAAAATGTTTTAACAGTTTGAAAAATGTTCTGCTTGGAGGTTGAGGCATACATATATATATATATATATATGGGGCCTGGGTTTGGTGGGGTTTTTTTGTTTTTCACACTGCTTTTCATACTCACAAAATGCTTTAGTTCATTGAATTTATTAAAGAAAATTGTATGTCAGTGTTTCTGATGCAGTGGTTGGCTGAACGTCTCTCTTGAGAACTGTGGGAGAGAAGAAATTCTTATGCTTTGTTTTTGCAATGCTATCTCTGGAGGTAGATCCAGAATATTGATATCAAGGGACCCACGTAAAGCTTATTGAAATCAATAGGAAGACTGGCCGCGGTGATAATGATATGTGCTACTAGCCACAATTTTGGAAAATTCTTAAGCAGCAGCTTTATACTGCAATGGGATTTGAGTAAATGCTTAAGCGCTCTGCTGTACTGAGATTACATGCTGGAACTGGGGCTTATATACCTGCATTTATCAAACATGGTGTGTATATATGCTTGCAGGTGTGCACACATGTGCCCAAATGAGCAATACATGTAGAGCTGCTATGCCTTTATTACCCAGAGCAGATATCCAGAAATCCATCGGTTGGTTAAGATAATAAAGAACTGCAAAAACTCACTGATTTCTCCAGCTGAGTCCTCCCTTCTGTCTCAGGGAGACAGTTATGTTGCTACATTTGCCAGGCTGTCACTGGCTCTTTCTCTAGTGCAGGGAGATCCTGACACTAGCCATCAATATATCACATCTAAGTTACGTTGTGCTGAAGACTCAGACAGGATGCTTCAAGCTATATAGTTCTGTCTTCTGCATAAGATCTTTCAGATGAGAGTAGCAGATTTACATCATGAGGTGAACTAAATTACAAGAATCAAATTTTCTTTTATGTTTCTCTTACCATTTTTAAAGCTTGACTGTCTTTGCTTCAGAGCCCTAAGTTTCATGGAGACGTGACCTGCTCCTTTGTTTTCCCAATGGGATACTAAAAAATCCCCCCGTCCATAAGAATGAATTTGTGCTCAGAAGTTTTTGCCATGCCACAGCAACATGTAGGCCATAAAGTGATGACTTTAAATACAAGGGAGAGATCATGCTGGTAGGTTTTGGCCATAGAAGAGTTTTGGTAAATGTTGAATGACAAAAGACTGCCCATGCCTCAGGTCTGAACGGCTGACACATGGCACTCTCCTGCTAAACTGGAACAAAAAGCTGGAGGAACTGGGTCCAAAGATTGCTTTAGATCTTTTCCGAGTGAGTTTGTTGTGCTGTTTTGGAACTGCAAAGCCCTCAACAGTGATAATAGGGATAGAAATGTTGTGTTACTATGGAGAGTGTTTTGAGGTAGCGTTACTTCTGAGTTTTGGTGCTGCAGTTGTGTACTATACGTGTAGTGGGGAGGGTTTTGTGGCTGCTCTGTGCTAAATTACTGCAGTGCCAAAGTTTCCTATCTCACTTCTCTCTGCTTCCTCCCCATCTTTCAAAAAATGCTGCTTCAATAACAAGCTGAAGATAACTTGCTGCAGAGTCCTGTGTCTATTTCTCAATCATTTTGCACTAACCAACTTTTGGTTGATGGTTCATAAAAACCAAAACTTTACTTACTGGAACATAATTGTTTCCAGTGGCACCACATTAATCCTGAATTATTTTTACTTTTTTTTTTAAATATTAGCTGTGCAAGAAACTACACTTAAATAAAATTGCATTTTCCTGGAATTATGTGAAACTGTAAGAGGATAGGAGTTTACTTTAGAGATGGATAGGAATGATAGACAGGCCCAAACAGTTATCTACGCATGTCCAGATGGTATGCTTCAGTGATCTGAGCTTAGAAATGTATGAGAAAAACTTGTGATTTCTAATCTTGGGTCTGACTCCACTTCCCTCTGTGGCCTAAGGCAAACCACTTAACTTCTCCATGCCTCAGTTCACCATTTGCCTCTAACTTGAGTCTATAACAGCAGCTGTTTTCACTTTCTTTGGTAATTAGGCAAGCAATCTCTTGCTTGAGGCCTGGCTTTAAAAGCTACCCCTCTGCTTAAAGAATAGAGATTTTTAACATCGGACACACTCATATTTTCCTGGTTTCCAATACTTTTTCAAGGTTTCTTTTGGTATATCTTGCACCTGATAATGCAATCGAGATATTCAGGTTACTGTATATGTAATAGCTGAGCAGCATGCACTTACTGGTGCATTACACCTGCCACTCTTCCAGCACCAAGTGGACCGAGGAAACACCGGTGAGCATGTCAGGTACATCATCAGGACCTTGCTACCTATATGGCAGCCACTGCACACTGTAGTTGTATCTATATAGCTGAATAAAACAGGTCAGGGACCATTTTCTGCTGCCAAGATCTATCACATGCTTCACACTCAAGCAATATATATTTTGCACCCCCCAAGTGGAGTGGTTATGTCCAAACTGCCTATGGGCATTGGTCCCTTTCATATACTGTCCCTTCTACTAGTAGAAGAGGGTTAATTGGGAGGGAGTAAATTGGCACAGGGCAAAATCATGAGGGAGAAATCTATAGGTTGCATGAGGGCTGCAGGCCATTCTCAAGCCATAGACCTATTTTATTCACCTGGATGGATATGGACATGTCCCAGCGAAGTATCCTGACTGCTAGGTAAGGAATAAGTTTAAGAAATAAAGCTTTTAAAATGTTATAGCATGTTCTCCATAGATAACTGAAATACTTGCAGTTCTGATGAAAATAGTAATACCTAAGACCCTCTTCTTCAGCAGTGAATCTCAAAATATACAGGTGATAAAGTGTCATCACCTCCACTTTACAAACTGGAAACTATAACCAAAAGAGAAGTAATATCCTGAGTCACCTAGCACACCTATAAGCGGGACAAGACTCAGACTTGAGGCTGCCAAGACCTGCTGGGTGTTCTAGGGTGCTGGGTGGTGTAGGGAACAGGGCTTCCCAAAACCAAACTGTGGTTAGGTTTTACTTAGACACTTACATTGTGTAGTAAGCTCTGCAACATTTTTGTAAGATTAGGTTTGGTTAGAAAAGTTTCAGAATGAACTAGCAAGTCCCAGGATGATTAATGACTGGTTTCAGTTACTCAGGAACCTTTTCCTAGACTTAAGATTCCTCAGATGTTCACACTGCTCCTCTAATTGGGAAGCATATTTCTCCTTTTTGAGATATGAGATATGAGAACAGTGCCTGTTTTCTCAGCAGTGCCTTGTTCAATGGCATTACCTATCTAATAAATGTTTGAGTAGCATTTATTTTCATGGCCATATCAACTTACAACCTTGTCAACAACTAGTATATCCAACAAAATCCTTCTTCTCTCTGGTCATTTCCAACTGAACACTGCATTTATGGAAGAATTTTTGTTATTGGTCCCCAGGTGCATGCACTTGCCCTCTGTGCTATTGAATTTCATCCCATTTCTCATCCAGTTGCTCCTGGTAGATGCTCTGAACCTCTCTATATCATCAACAAGCTTTATTAATGTACTCTCACTTTCTATACCAGGATTGCTAGTGAAAGTATTAAGCAGTATTGCTCCCAAGGCTCCTCTATCGGCCTTCCTTCAGGCTGAAAACTCCCAGTCTCAGCAGTACCTGTTGCAGTCTCTTGGTGAACTAGTCTGTGGGCGACCTGACACTTCTCTGTCCTTTTCACAGTTTAACATCTTCCTGCTTTATATTTCAGCTTTAACTTTTATATAGTTTTGTTAAAGTTCATGCTCCTTTGCTGAGGAAATCAGTGTGGTTAGGTTTTTTATACACGAAAAACAATCAGATTACTCCAGCAAGATCTACCTTTGGCATCCCAAATTGTGTTTTACTCTGTATCCATTTTTTTCAGAATATTTTAAATTTTTCTTTTCCTTTGAGATTTAGTTCGAAGTTTTTATACTGTTCAGGTAGAACTAACAGGTCTGTAGTGAGCTGGATCATTTTCCTTTCTACTTTCTGAAAATAATCCCTACAGCTTCAACTACATATGCCTTAAGGATTTAGTGCTACTGGCTCTGCAACTTCTTGTTTTGTAATTCAGGCACATCAGATCACCCTGAATTCTCTTAAACCCTCCGAGTTTTGCTGCTTAATAATTTCCTTGTCCATACCTTGGTGTATATTAGCCATCCTGCCTTTGCTACTGGGTCCTGCATTGCTGTTCTTATCAGCCACCTCAGTACTAATAAATAAAGCAGGATCTTGGCACACACTCAAAGACTGACAAATAACCATCCTTGCCATTTAATTGTAGGGATACAATTGACAGGTTTTGATCCATGCAAACTAGTACTGACAGATTATGCTCATGTCCAGCTCAGGGACAGATCAGAGTAAGAAATCTAGATGTGATCATCCTGCTTTGGGAAGCGTAGAGAGTTTAATGATATCAATATTAGCACTTGCTCTACCCACATGACAGATTTTAGGTCCATTTTCTTCATTAGCATAGCCGTATCCATTGAAACCAAGGCACAGTGTTCATTTAGATTAGTTCATTATCTTTCCTCCCTCCACTGCTAATTCTTACTTTGCAGAAAAAGGAAAAAAAAAAAAAAAGAAGAAAAAAAAGACAACAGAGGTACTCAGTAAGTCACTAAGTTTGGTGCAGTCCTCAAAACAGGATGAAATGAAACAGGACTAGAAATGCAGTGAGAGGATTTCTATATGGCTTTATAGATTTCTTTGTTTGTCAAGCCTCTAGCTTGTAAGCACATCCCTGCTTGAGTCTTTTTTTATTCTCTCCATGTTGTGATTTTATCTGTTTTCTTTTCTCTTTTGGACAATAGGTTATTTAACTTCTCCCTACCCTTCCCCCTCCCCAATCTGTCATCTCTGTTGTCTTTTTATAGCTTTGTTTGGCTGATTTGGGTGTGCATGATTTCTCACTCTAATAACCTCTTCCCGCAATGGTGACAGGGAAGGTGCCATGGAGGGTGGCAAACTCCTGCTTCTTTGTTGTCTCCTGTGTGATCTGACAGTCTGGAGAGGAACACAAAAGTGGGAGGGATGGAAATGGGAGGCACTGGAGCTGCCAGGACCCCAACCCCCCTGCTCCTTTTAACATTTCTGCCAGGTTTTCTAGAAATGACAGGTTTTCTACCCTTTTGTTCAAGCCGTTCAAGGGGAGAGGGTGGTACTGAGTGGCAGCACATGAAAGGCTGGCCTGAGAGAGAAAATAGTTGTAGGTTTGATGTGAGGATCTGGGTTTGCAAAGGCTTCTCCTCCGGTGAGTTTCTTTTTGTACAATCTAAACTAGCCGTGGTTTGGCTTTAGGTGCCGTTTATTTCAGAATGGCTCATTCTAGGGGTGTGGGGTGAGGGGAGGGCTCATGTGGCTGTTCTCGTTTATGGTCTATTTAATCTCAGCAAGGGGGAAAAGACTCCAAGGAAGGATGAAAAAGAATGAAAATAAGACTAATGATTGGTCTTCTGTGGATAAGAAGATTCTGAGGTATTACAACATCAAATAACACAGCCAAGCCCTGTCACTGTTTTCTCTATTTTATATCAAGTACCGAGTAGCTAGAGACCAATGGCCTCCTCAACTACTTTATAACACCTTTGTTTCACCTTCACATTGGGGGGGGGGAAAAAAAGCAAAAAAAAAGCAGAATATTAATTTCCTTCACTTTAACTCATATCCTTGCTCATTTACTGTCTCAGAGCTCCTCTCCCTCCACCTACCTGGTCATATGTCACTTGCTTTAAATGTGAACATTTGTCACCAGTTTCTTACCCCACTGTTTAAACTTTCCCCACCACCCTCACGGTGCTGCTCTTAAAATGTTTTTGCCATAGTTTTTCATCACATATTTTCCCTTGGAAGTTGCCAAAAAATATTCTGGCTCAGGAGACCTCCCCACCTGCCAAACTGGCTACCTTGCCTTCTTTTCCAGGGGACTGAGATTATACACTTCTCCCACTTAGAAAGTTCCATTTCAAAGTTACATTAAACCTCAGTATTTATAGCAAGAAGCAACTTACAGCATCTTCAGGATAAAAAAAATGGCCCATGGGTGGTCAAGGTTGTTTGAGATGAAGACTTTAAGCTGGATTTACAACATCACAAGTTGGGTTTTTTTCTACGTTACCATCTCACATTCGTTCCCACAGCTCAGCTCTGAAGGGGAATGTCATTTTCACTATGTTCCTCTCTCTTTTTTTGGTTGTGGTTGTTGTTGTTTTTTTTATAGCAAGTAATTATTCAGGATTCCAGTTTATTACAGCACAGACCAAGCAATCATTGATAAGTCTGTCAGGACTGATTCTGGCTGGGGTCCTGAGAATCACTTCTGCCTCTCTCTCCATCGTTGCTCCTTTCTGATATTTAGTGGCTTTTAACAATCTCATTTCTAATTTATTTTCAGGAGCTCTCTCTGCAGGTTTCTACTTCATAACTTGGACTTGGCTCATTTCCTGGCACTGTCCTTCAGAATCTGGAGAGGGAGTGCTGATGGCTCAAGTAGTTCATGGGAGTAAGGAGAAATCGCCCTCCCAAAACCTGAGTACCACTCTGCATGCCAGCTGCACCCTGTAGGCATCAAAGCTGGCAGTAACATGGGTTTAGTGTGCCCTTTTACCAGTGGTTTTGCAAGTATCTAAAAGATCTGCTCTGCCTGCTGCTGCAGGTGGAAAGAAACCAGGAAAAAACTATGCTTTTCAGGAAAAAACTTTTTGCTGCAGTCTTTAAGGCCTGAGTTTGTAAGAACAAATTAAGTATCTCTTTGAGATCTTAAAGACTTAGTTAGAAATACTCTGAATACAACTTTATTTTTTGCGAGGCATTTTAATAAGTATATTTGGGTGGCTCGTTCCACTTTCAAATACATAATTCCCTAATGCTTTTAAGTCTTTCCGATGCAACTGTAGACCATCCCAATTATAGACATTTCTGTAATACCTTGTTTGTTAAATAGAGCTCTAATTCTGCCTGTGACTTCATTTGATGTTAGACTCCTCAACAATGCAACCTCATGTTTGTGGGAATAGTAATTCAGTATTCCAGTGTAGTTTGCCATCCCACCAGTCTTGCACAGCCCCAAGGTGCCCTTCCCCTGCATTGGACAGTGAGTTCTGTGCCCTGAGGCAGTAAAGCTCATTGGTCTTCAAGGTGATCCAGAAGCTTCTCCCATTGACTCATGATGGATCGTGAGTCATGACCAGGGGGGTGATGTTCTCTGGGGACAGCCCTGGAAGGAGGCAGGGCAGGGGGTCCCTTCCCAGAATGGAGCACTGGGGTACCCCCACCTGCCCGGGTGCCTCCAGAATCTTTCATGTTTGCGGGGATGAGCCTTCAATCACATAACATAGCAATTCATATTGCTCAACATACTGTTTTGTCTTTACACTTCTTCATAATCAGGAATCACGTCAGGTTATCCTAATCTGGAGCTTGTGGTCCTGTAACTCTAAGTACTACATCATCAGCTACAGAAAATTCTCATTTAAATTAGAAAGATATATTTTGTAATTCCCATGCCATCTTACACTGATAGCCTTGAAGATTTTCTGCAATGTCTCATCCTTTGCTGCAGTCCCTGCAAATTTATTCCACATTATTTCTGAGACTGGATAATTGTTTCTTATATTTACACCATTACATTTTCTAGTTTTCTTCAGTCTGTACACTCAAGCCTAGGCTAAACATGTTTTTAAACCTGTTTTTAAATTACCTTTTTATTCCTGTAATTCTTACAGACTCGATCAGTTCCAGTTAAAGATAAACTTCAGATCATGTAATCCTTTACTCAGAATTAGTTTCATGCTATGCATTCTGAATTATACTTGTCTCTCCTCTATGTATTTACATTTTCCATTCATTTTTTTCCAAGTGATCTATGTTTAGTTCATAATTTATAAGCATTTCATTACTTTTTAATGAAAAAAAATCATTTTTTGCTTCAGCATTTTTCAGACAACCCCCATGCAGAACTCCTCCATGTTGCTGTCTGCTCAGTCCCCTGGAAGAAGCCCTGGTGTGCACGAGAGCTTCTTTCTTTTTCTGACTAAGTTGTCCCACTGAGAGGTACTACCTGTTCCTTGCAAACCTTGTCACTCTCTGCTGTCCTGATCACTGAGTCGTGAGATCTTTCTTGTTCCTGTAACCTGGGCTGACAACTCTTGCAAAATGGTATTTATTTCTGAATGTTGGGTGTTGGTTGGGTCTGTACATGTTCCCATTTCTCAAGCACCTTTTTTTTTTTTTTCTTTTCCTTTGACATTTTCTTGCTGTATGGTCTACAGCATCTCTTCCAAATTCCTCATTTTGCTGTGTTAACCTCCTGCTTCCCAGCTTCCTCTCCTGCTGGTCGGTCAGTCGAGAGTAGCTGCAACTTGGTTTTCTTTTAACATTTTCATTTTGCCTGGAGTATTTCTCCAGGTTGGTGCATCCTGGTGGCATTTTCCCTAAGTCTAAGTCTCCATCTTCCAGCAGTCCTTCCTCATAGCTCTGGAACTTTGATGCTGGTCACTATCTGATCTCCTGTAATGCAGCCCGACAAAAAGTTACTCGTCTGGCTCAGTTTAAGATCAGTCAACAAAAACATCAAAAGGACTTTTCCTCTCTTTTCAGAGTCCAATGAAATCTTTCTCTTTCCAAAGCTTCATTTTGCTTGGGAAGGCAGTATTCTCCAGGTTTATGAAGCTTACCCATTTGTTCTGGCTTAATTATGTGCTACTAAAGCCAGCAACGGTCGGGAGAAGTGCTGTAAGCTCTAGGTGAATGCTGTGGATTTAGTTCAGTATGAATTAAATATCTGACAGCAGTCTTAGCAGCTGACACTCTTAAAAAAGGACCATTGTGAGCTCTTTCAAAGCTTTTTTGAAAGTAATCAAATATTATGGCATTTGGGAAAGCAGACCCCTTCATGTTCCTGCTTTCCAAAGCTGGGACAGAGAAAACTGTAATATTCGACCAGGTTCCGACTGGAAGAGCTCTGTCTTTTTTGGGTAACTTCTTTGAAACCAGTGCAGCTGGAATACCAAAAGCCAGGCAAAAATAAAATAAAATAATGAAATTAAATAAAACATAAAATACATATAAAAGTTAAAATGTAAAATATAAAACATAAACATGAAAAAATTCAACGCTTTATCTCTCAAACTGTAAGTTAGAAAAAGTCATTAAGGAGGAAAAAAAAAAAAAAAGAAAAAAAGAGAAAATAATCCCACACAGACTGCAGTTCTCATGTAGTTTTTTGATTCCAACTGTTGTGCTGTTAAAAATACCTTGTATGACTCATGCTATAACTGTTAGAGGTGGTGATACTCACTTTAAAGTCCAGAACTGGAACCTGTGCTTTGCTTAAATACGAAGCCAATTCGACATGAAAAATACCGATTAGTTAAATAACTGTGGTAAATCATTTCTACATTTGAATATTTATTTAGAGAAAGATTCCTAGTATATAATGTCTCATTCTTTGAAGGTAATGCTCTGTGAAGTAACCAAATATAAAATGCAGAACTGTCGGCTTCAGACACGTTATATTATGAACTGCCCTGGACATCAGTTAAGACTGGAAAAATGTGACATCAATTTAGGCTGGCTGACCTTCTTGTATCAAAATTGATAATTCTTGAGTCAAGCTTAGATCTGGACTCTCCTCAAGGATCTAAAAAAGCTGCAAGAAATAGCTTTCCATGCTATTTTGATGCTTTCACTTTCTCACTCCAGAGAAGATGCTGTTGTGAAACGAAAATACAAAGAAATAATGCAGGTAAGAAAATTTTGGAGGGTTTTAGGTTTGTTTCGTGATTGTCATGAATTTTCTTTTTACAGTGCTATCTAAACAGAAGAGTAACTCCTTGAAATACAAAGCATCATTTTGATTATGTTAAGGGAGGTATAAAAGGTAATTAAAACATCATTTTAAATAAAGAGTATGATGCTAATAAAATCAAGCATTCTTTTATTGATTGAAAAATCTCTTCTTGTGATTAAAGTTAAAGGCAAGGGTTTCAAACAAATATACTTTTCTAAAAAAAAGAACATGGGCTAAATTGATTAATTAACATTAAGACACCTTTCTGGGGAAAAAGAAAAACAACCACAAAACCACATTAAAATTAAATTTGTGTGTGATTACTTCAAACATCTCCTTATTAGTAGCTACCTAGATGATCGTGGTCCTTCATGCATTCATGTTTAGTTCCCAATTATTCACAGTTTGTTAATTGGTGTGATATGGGATGAATATTGATGGTACAGTCTGAAGATGATTTCCATACCAAAGAGGCAGGTGCATTTACTGCACACAGACACAGCAATCAACAAAGTTCCCAACAGGTCTGGCTTTGACATTTTGCAGCCACCCTCTGTGTGTGCTGTGTGTTGGCTCATTGCACAGATAGGCTTGCAACATGCACAATGGAAAATACAATGCAACACAATAAGAAAAAGTAAATAAAATTTAATAAAACCCCAAACAAACAGAACAAAGTGAAATGGCTAAGTTCCATTGTTTAATTTGTATAAACTTCTTGAGAAGCTGTGGAGCCAGTAGGTGGTTATGATAGGTATAACAGTGGTGTGACTGGGTGTTTCTAATAGAGGTGGGCCAGCGTGTGGTGTTGGCTATCCAAATTTACATCTAGACTGAAACATTAGTGTTTTCTGTGAGGAAAAAAATCTCTAGGAATTCAGATCTGAGTCAGGGTTTTCCCCAAGCTGAGTGTTAGCATCCCATTTTGAGCTCCTCTGTGCATCTGCGTTAAATCTGGCATGGCCACAAGCCAAATTATTCAGAGGTGAGGTGAAATGTCCTTGAGAACCAGTGAAAAAAGCAACCTTCTCCTTCACTCATTTCAAGACACTTTGTTTGTTTTTTCCCACAAGGTAAAGCATACTTCACCAGAAGGATGTGTTAGTGAGTAACGAAGCAACTCAATCTGGAGAAGCTGGAGTGGTGAGAGCCTTATTTACAGGAATATCATCTCTGAGGAGCTGGAGAGATCGTTAAACATTTCAAGGGAAACCTGAGAAATTACATCTAAGCCAACACCTTAGTGGGATGGTTCAAACTGTCAAAATAGGTATGCAACAGGAAAATATGCCAGAAAAAAATGCAAGAGGTGAACAGGATGGAGGATTTCAGCAAGAGATGATACACCTAAATGACAATAAGACACAGCATGGCACAAAGCCTCATATCTGATCTGCAGGAAAGGATTTTCTCCTAACCAAAGACAAAGTGGAGTTTCCAAAGGAATAAGTACATCCCCTACTATTGAAACTAGCCACCAAAATACGGACTCACAATGATTGTCTCCCATCTCCCATCTCTTCTTTATCCTGGCCACAGTGTGCAGTGTGTAAAATAAACTAATCTATACAAGCATGTGAAGTTCTTAATGGATTTTATTTTCCTTTGAAATGACTCTACTTATCCCTGAAATGTAAAGAAATACAGCTACTCAGTAAATGTTCAGAAAGCCAATGCACGAAAAGAAAAAGCATTAACATTTAACTTGCATTTGAGATGGTCTTCACCTTTGATCAGATAGTATAATATTAAAAAAAATGTTATTGAAATACTGACATTTCCAATTTTCAGGCAATATCATTTTCCACATAAGATGGAGAATAGTCTTGGCCTGAATTCTTTTCACTAAAAAATTGCACTTTTAGTACAGTCCAGGTAATATGTAAATTCAGCTCAGCCTGTCAGACTTAATTCCAAAAAACTTTAAAGACATTACATGTAATACTTTCTTTTACTTGTTCAAAATGCTGTGGGTTTTCTTTTACAAAATATGGTGATTCAAAACCTTACTTTTTCCTCAATCTGAAACAAAGCACATTTTAGGTTAGAGAAAATACTGTGTTCTAAACAAAGTGGGTTTGTTCACCTTTTAATTTGCTGCTTTTTTTACTTTTTATTTTTTTCCCCAGTCAGTGGCAATGGATGATGACTTGGGGGAAAAAGAGTTAATTTTTCAGTTCTTCATACTGTTATAAGCAATGCAAGGCAATAGAAGGTAATTTTTTCTAGGTAATTCTATATGACAGAGGGAGAGATGCTCTGGCTATATCTACACCAGTAAAGTGAACAGGGCAGTGCACAAAACACAAGCGCTCACTTTTGAAACATCGCCCTTCCTATTAAATTCTCAGCACAGCCTCTGGCAGGATTTTGGCCTGGTCTAAATCACATTCTCCAAAGCAATGCCCAAGCTTGGTACAGGGTTTAGCTTAGGCAGGAATAATTTTTAATAAAATATGCGTAGCTTGCACATATCCATCCAGTTGTAGATGGAAAGAATATGTTCAGCTGAATGGTCCCTGGACCATTTAATTTTCTATTAACATGTAGCCTCCAAGGCTACATTTAAGATTGGCTTCAGTCTCCGTATAGAAGCCAAGTATGCAAGCCTGGTTCCAGGCACAGCTGAGGGCTGTCTTCTACAGCACACAGGATCTCATCAGCAACTCACTAGCGTTTAATGAAGAATATATTGGTTAGTGGCGTAAGCACACAGAGCATATGCTTGCTCTTGCATGCAGATGTTAAGTAGAAGTATCCCATCTCAAACAAGCAATAAGTCTTTGCAAACCCTCCTACATTAAAAGTAAGCCAAGTAAACCAGTCTTCATGATGTTTTCAGCTAGCAGGTTGGTAATGCTGATGGGGGAGAAAAATAAAGACGTGATGGAGGCAACAAGCCTAGGACAAGAACATGGCTTAGAAGCAAGGAACAAATCTATACCTTGCCATAACATCTTGAATGATGTTAAAGGAGGGACTTTTGCCATCAGCAAATTTGGGGTTAAATCCTGCACTCGCTATAGTAAGATGTCCACTGACTTCAAAAGCAGTTATGATGCACCCTTGGTTTCTTTCTGTATTTTAATTTCTCTGTCAACCCTTCTCACCATCCCCTTTCATATCTGCCTCCACTTACTATGTGTTCAAGTATCAGAGCAGTCTGCTAACCCCCATTACCTCTCTACCATATTTCTCTTGTCACATTCCCCAACAGGAGGCAAAGAGAGCACAGAATACTCACTCATGAAACACTGATTGCTTAGCTGCAGAGCCTACAGAGCTCCTTTCTAACAACATGTTTCTTTTGGGGTTTATGGCAGAGGTGGATTCCTTTTCAGTCTGGCAGATCTCTGAAAAGACAAGTAGATTTGCCAAATGTATAGGCACACACACATAGGCTTGCACATCTCAAAGCTATCAAACATATCACATTTTATTTCTTTCACCTGCTCATGGACTGTGGATGCCTGTGACTTATTGGCACCACATACTGGTTGTAATGGGGAAAGTTTCAGAGGAATGAGCTTTGTACTCCTCCAGTCTCATGAAATCATTCTGGATTCTCTCTCAAATATTTAGTAACTGTTTAAAGCAATTTGGTACATTTGAAGCAATAATATCTTTTAAAAAACCCAAACAAACAAATGAACAAACAAAAAAAAAAAAAGCCAAAACAATCTTCCTTTGGAATTCTACAAAAGCCTACATACAGGAAAATAAATCTAATAAGACTCAAATGCATGTAATAATTTATTTTTCTTACTACACAATAGTTTCACTTCTGACAAGTGGAATCAGCAGTCTGCAAACTGAGCAACAGATGCTCTTAGGTAGTAAGAGTTACTAAGCAGAAAGAGCTTTAGGAGCAGTTGCTAGGTAGTGCAGGAACCTTTTCTGGTAACAGTTGCTACTAGGTATTCAGGATATTTCTGCTTCTCTCATCATCTGTTGTGCGGGCTTCACTCTTTCCACTGACTCAGAGCAGAAAGCATTTGGAGTTTACTGTATTTCTATTCGTTTTAGGAGAAGTTAATGGGACCATGTCTGCATGAACATATTTTGAAAGAGGTTTTGGAAACTGTCAATAAAACATGCATCAATACTGTGAACAGATAATTTTTTTTCTATGAACAAATCTAAAACTTATCCAGAGGTTTGAATGCTTGGTATTAAAAACACAGACGAGTTTTTAAAAGTTAATGGAGACCAAATTTCTTTTGTCAGATTTTCTTCCCCTTAAATGGTGTCATCTGATTTGACAAAATGAGTTAAATTACACTGACAAGGCTGACGACTGGTATATGACATTTCTACTATCCAAAGGCAGAGTAGCCAAAGCTTTTGGCTGTATCAGAAGTATCAACTCCCAGTTCTTATGGGGTTTCATACCCACATCTCCAGCAGAACTTAACCTAGTCATTAACTCTGGTGTACTGGGCATGTATCTGCTGAAACTGTTCCATTTCACCTACAAAATTTAAACATTTAATGGAATGAAACCTGGAATCCTTGTCCTAATGCCTGGTTCAGTGCCTTAATCACCAAACAAGTATCTTATTTTTCATTGTTTAAGGAACAATTTAAAATGTTTCATACAACACGAAATGGCTCCAGTGAGGACAGCTCAGATGGCACCAGCAAAGTACAGATCCGGTGCTTCAGGCAGTATTCTGAGTGGCAGGAAATGTGTGAAAAATTCTAATCTAAGTGTTGTTTTCCCTCCTCCTGGATATTTATTCCA
Source organism: Falco rusticolus (assembly GCF_015220075.1). Classification (NCBI taxonomy): domain Eukaryota; kingdom Metazoa; phylum Chordata; class Aves; order Falconiformes; family Falconidae; genus Falco; species Falco rusticolus. The sequence goes on along the minus strand of NC_051191.1, from coordinate 26,618,472 downwards.
ACTGCAGACACATCTGTTAGACAAAAAGAAGGCTGACTACCCCTTCCAAGGACTGCTTTATGGTCTACATCCCAGTCAAACCCACATGGCAAGTTCTGCATGAATTTGGAAGAAAAGTTTACAACAGTTAGCTGTATTTTTCACACAGTGGTATTCACTAGCTCTTCTTTCAGGATAACAGTGCAAGGATCCTAAGACCCTGCATTTTTTTTTGAAGAAAAGCAAGTGAGAGTTTTGAGAGGTGATTGGATTTTTGGCTCAGATCCATATATTGTTGATCATTAGCAAAACAGGTTAGAAGGTATGTAATCGCTTAAATAAGTGGCAGAAGGCTAGGAATCTTGGCTTGTAAATGTAATTACAAAGCCTGTCAATAGCCATTGATTTTCTTAGATGGATCACTTGAAAGCACTCAGAAAGCTGGGAATAAAATGGAGAATGCTATAGAGCTCCAAAAGGAGCAAATACGATTTTTTTCTATCTCTTCTTCCAAGTCATGTACTTACACAGTGGAGTATCTTACATTTCAGGAGCGTCTTTTGTATCTTTGGGAAAAATTACTCAACATTCCTCTTGTTCTCCTGTGCATTTCATTAAACTTTGACTTTTAAAAGTCTGACTAAATGCTCTAACATGAAATGACTGCTAATCTCCAATATTTCTATTCTCATAGTCCATCTACCTCTCAACTATTTTCTTATTAATATCTAACATTTCTTCATATTAGCTTCTAAATAATCCTGTTGTGAACCAAATTATTCTACTGTTTGCTCTAGTGAGACCCACCTCAAGTACTGCCTCCAGCTCTGGGGTTCTCAGTCTGGACCTGTTGGAGCAGGTCCAGAGGAGGCCACAAAAATGATCAGAGAGCTGGAGCACCTCTCCTATGAAGACAGGCTGAGAGAGCTGGGTTTATTCAGTCTGAAAAAGAGAAGGCTGCAGGGACACCTTCCTGTGACCTTTCAGTACTTAAAGGGGGCTTATAAGAAAGATGGGGACAGACTTTTTAGCAGCGCCTGTAGTGATAGGACAAGGTGTAATGGTTTTGAATTAAAAGAGGGTATATTTAGACTAGATATCAGGAAGAAATTTTTACAGTGAGGGTGGTGAGGCACTGGCAGAGGTTGCCCAGAGAGGTAGATGCGCCATCCCTGGAAACATTCAGGGTCAGGCTTGACGGGGCTCTGAATGACCTGGTCTAGTTGAAGATGTTGTCCCTGCTCACCTGCTCATTGCAGGGTTGTTGGACTAGATGACTTTTAATGATCCCTGCCAACACATGCTATTCTATGATTCTAAAAATTTACTCTTGAAAAATTGCTCTACCTCCATTCTCCTTCTTTCCCTGAACCTTTTGTCTCACTGACTTTGTTGATAGATTGGAAGTATTTAAAGATGGAGCCCAGAAGTCTTCCTTCAATTTGTTGGAATGTGCACCAGGAAGTATTAAATGGCAATGAAGATATCAAACAAAGCTGAACTGTATTGGAGGAGAAGAGAAAGAAATGTAAACTCATTGTGGAAGTCAAGTGTCAGGTAATAAAAACGTGAATATCTGGGACTCCTATTCAAACAGTAGCCTGGAGAAAAATTATTATAATTAGTGCCAGTAAATAACAGCCTCCTTTCTATGCAAGAAGCGATAGAGATCCAGCCAAATATTTAACAGCAGGAAATGAAAAATGGATATCATAGACAATTGCTACTATGTATATCACATTACTCTTCCATCTTCTTATTTTTGAACATTTTCTTCATTTTTAACAATTGCTGCTGTAAACCTTTCCCATGTTCTTATTTATAGGCAAGAATATAAATACTTTTCCAGCCACTTGGTGCTATTGAAATATGACAACATGGCTGAATTTTGGAAATTATGGACTCACGCTGAAGAAGTTCATAAGGAACTGTCTCCCATGGGAGGGACCTCATGTTGGAGCAGAGAAAGAGTGTGAGGAAGAAGGAGCAGCAGAGAAAGAGTGTGATGAAATGACCACAGCCCCCATTCCCCATCCCACTGTGCTGCTGGCAGGGAGGAGGTACAGAAATCAGGAGTGAAGGTGAGCCCAGGAAGAAGCAGGAGTGGAGGCAGATGTTTTAAGTTTTAGGTTTTATTTTCTCATTAACCTACTCTGATCTGATTGGTAATAAATTAAATTAATTTTTCCAAGTCGAGTCTGTTCTGCCCATAATGGTAATTGTTGAGTGATCTCCCTGCCCTTGTCTCAAACCATGAGCCTTTCGTTATATTTTCTCTCCACTGTTCAGCTGAGGAGAGTGATAGCGTGGCTTGGTGGGCATTTGGTGTCCAGCCAAGGTCAACGCACCACAATGGTACAGCAGAGTCTTCCAGTGCTCCACTGCTGCTCTTCCCAGCAGATGAATTAGAGCACACTTAGAACTGCAATCGCTTCTGCTAGGTGAAGGTTTAGGAAGACTTAATAATCCACTTGAACAGCTCAGCCAATGTAACTTGAGCCAGTCCCACCCACCCCTGAGGACTAATGGACAATGCACCTACAATCTTGAACTCAAAACCTACCTAATCCTGAAAAATAAGTGGAATACCTTTCTCAGCTAATTCAGTGATGGGTTCTGAGCTGGGTTTAGAGACCTCCTGTGTTTATCATGTACCCCATGTTCTTCTGCTTTGAAGGAATTTCTAGCATCTCAAATCTAGAGGAAGAAAAGGACAGCAAATGCTGAAATTTCAGCCCCTGCCATAAACAGCATCTATCACAGAATTTTTATAATTCAGATTTACAGAAAAAAATGTGAAGTTGCCTGGACTTCCTTACTGGGGGAAAGTGGAAGTTACCACTATATGTTTGCTGGTGAGCTAAATTTTCTTGAAACAATCCACAAAAGATCTTGACAGCACAAGTGCTGCAAAGGTGGATACAAGCCAAGTAACCATATGTGGTCAAAAGGAAAGTATGGGCATTCTTTTCTTTCAATAACATCTGCAAGATGAAGAATTTACTGGGGTTTGTGGCTAGGAAATAACCTAGGAAGTATCAAGACCCTCCCACTGCTTGCATAGATAAGAATATATACTTCCAGGGTGTCAGATGACCTAAGAGTCTGGTCCTTTGTGGACAAGCTCTTTGGAACAGAAAACTTGTCTTCTATGAGGTTTGTGAAGTCCCTGTACCCTATGTGGCAGAAAACATGTGTGTGGAAAGCAATAGAAAACAGCAATCTGCTGAACATGCCACCCAGATTTGAGAACAAGACAGGCAGCTGGGAGTAGGGGAAGGGGGGGGGGGGGGGGGGGGGGGGTGGAGCACAAAAAAAAAAAAAGGATGCTATAAAAATAAAAGCTAAGTCACTTTAAAAATCCCTTAAAAACTCTCCAGGGTGTTGCAAATCCCTGTAGGCATGGAGACTACATGGCTGTGGATTTTTCTGTAGAATTCTGCAGACTGCAAACACTTTAGGATGCTGCAGGGACCAGATGCTGTCTAGCTGTCATTGCCAGAGTATTGCTAGCCAATTATGGTTTTGTTTCACAGCACCTTTAATATTTTCTATTCACTTTATCATTTTTCCTTAACTTTTATTAAGCTAATCATAGGCTTGCAGTTGCCAGCCTGATAGACTTGGAGAAGCAGTTGTTAAGTAAAGCTAGCTTGTCCCTCGAGAGATTCTCTCACAGTCAGATAACAATTCTAATAAAAACAATGATATGGGAAGAGGAGGAAAACAATAATTCGGGCAATAGAATATAGTGTTCATTATGTTAATTTACTCCAAAGTATTTACACAGCGTTACTTGGCACTAAGAAATGAAAATCATTCGGCCCCATTCATGTAAGGAATATGGTAACATCATGTGAAGTGTTCAGGGTTTCATTTAGGACAGGTAGGGAAACAGGGTAACCTTTTAATCCTTTGTCACATACATTCATATTGTGACATTGCATGCCACAACTTAAAATAAATGGCATTTCCTCCATCAAGCAGATCTATTTGGCTATTTATTTACTACACAAACTACTCACAAATATTATTTACTGTGGCTAGCTGAATTTGTTCAGTAGAGGCTCAGGGCTACAAAAAGGTAGGAAGATATGGCAAGTTTAAACTGAGGTGACTTGAGAAGGAGGTATGGAAACACTTTAGTGGTAGTGGGCTGCCTTCTGACTGTTAAGTATATCTCTTATCTAACACTCACTAGAGGAGATTCTTCTCTGCCAGTAACCACCAACATCCAAGTTCCCTGGACAATTTCTGGATAAGAGGGCATAGTGAAGTGAGAGTCCAGTGTTGTTTTAAACTTATTTGAAACATCCATGTTTCTCCCTTATACAGGTGCTGACATGCCATGTAAAGGCTCAATACTGTGATGATGTAAGCCATCCCTTGCAGTAAAGACAGTCTCCTCTAAGCAGAGGGTTTGCACAAGGAGGATTGTACCAAAAGTGCAGGTTGAATGTGGGAGTTACATGAGGGTCACCTGGAGTAAAGAAATCTCACTAAAAGTTGAGTCCACCCAGTCAGTGAGTGGAAATATGTTTACTCCAGGGCTGACCTCACCTCCTTCCTCCTCTGATGGTCCTGATAGTGGGACCTTCCAGAATTTCAGGCTTCAAAGTGAAGTTCTCTTTCTATAGGGAGCCAGGGCATGGTGGAGGTAGTGAATGTGTAAATCTCACTCTGACGTGATGCTGGATCCCATTCCACACTGCTACACCAGTATTTTTGGCTTGACTGCCACCTTGGAAGACCATCCATGATTGCAAGCTCTGCTTCATCAGCTTCTGAAACAGATGCACATCATTACTTGGAGGCGCAAGGGCTAGATATTCCATCCAAATTCTAGGCAGGCTATAAGGAAAAAAAAAAAAAAAAAAAAAACAGAAAAAAAAAAAAAGAAAAGAAAAAAGAAAAGAAAAAAGAAAGAAAGAGAAAAAAAAAAAGGCTTTTCTCCATCTCTCTGCTCCCCTGTTTCCAAGCAGGAACTAAGCAGAATCCCACTTCATTGAAATCATCAGGAATCAGTTGTGCGCCCATTGACTGCATAAGTCCTTGGTGCATAATAAATACAGCAATGGGGTTTTTTTCCTATTATCTTCAGAATTTGGAGACAAGGAATAAAAATATTGAAATGTGCATAATGCAGGGAAAAAGAAGAAACTGCCCACTTAACTAAATAAAACACATCTTTGACTACCTAAAAAACCCCAACAAATAAGGCTATCTGGTCCTACACCTGGTCATTCTCTCTAGTCATGAGAGGATAGGAGAAGAGAAATGCATTTAATTGCATAAGGCTGATGAACTTCTTGAAAGTTATGTTGATTTTGAAATAGAGATTGCTTACTGGATAGTTGTACTGAAATACCAACTGTGGCCATACCAAGTGTGCATCGAAGCAAATCCACACTTATTTTAAACTGCCTTACTCATATGTCAGAAGCTGGTAGCCTGCAATTCAGAGTACATAGCAACAACTGGGCCACGGTGTTCAGTACGTGCATGGTCACTTGGTTTACTCTGAGCTCTGCCATGGCAAGAGCTCCTCTCTATCTGACTTTGCTAATAATCAGAAGTAAAGCCAGAGTTGTCTGTAGGTGCTGCAATCACTGTTGCTTCTTGTGCAACAGCATCCACTCAAAGGCGACAATCACGGGGAGCTGAGCACTTGGAACGGGCCAGTGCCTGATGAAGCTCTTCATGGTGGTACTTGTTGGGTAGCATGGTGGAGCTACCGTGTACACCATAAGGCACAGTCTCAGCCCAAAAGTAGCTGACAGCCTTTAAAAATTTCAGCCAGCCCTGGTTAGGAGAATGGCAGTGCATGAAGCAAAAGCACAAGGAGCTACCTAATGTGGGAAAAGGGTTTCTTAAATGAGTTTCTCCACCAAAACTTTGATGAAATCTTCAAAACATTGAAGGAATGGTAAGCATAAGCAAATCTTAATTCCTGCTTTCTTTACAAATTAGGCTATATAGCGCATACACTCTTAGTGAGAGAACATGCGTGTGCATGTGTGTGGACTCATATATAATTAACACTCATAGACTTAAGCAATAATTCTTCAGATAGCTTCAGTTCTATTTCCCCATTGAAAGTCTTCAATTAAAAAAAAAAAAAAAAAAAAATCTTTCCTAGAACCAAAAGCAGAGAATGTTTGGGTATCTGATCTCTTTAATATCATGTCAATTCTTGAACTTTGGAGGGGTGGATTTATTTATTTGTTTTGGTTGGTGGTTTTTTGTTTTGTTTTTGGTTTTGGTTTTTTTAGTAGAACATTGCCACTGAAGTTATTTTCAGAACATCATATGGATTTTTCATTGAAACATCTGTGTTAACTTTTATCATCCTTGCTCTGCTTTGTAATTTTGGAAACAGATATAAAGAATGAGCAACCCAGAGCACAGTAATATAGTGGGAAGCATCCTTCATAAGTCAATTGAGGAATTTAATAATCTCTTTAGAAATAAGCTCTGCAGCTATGAGAAAAATGTGTGGGTTAAAGGCCTTCCAATTAAGAAAGGTTTCTCTGTGGATTTATAGGCTGGTGGTTAGCTCTTCCTGTTCGTGTTTCCATGGCAACTGTCAGGTAGATTTTCTGCTACTTGCTAGGAAGTTGGAAATGTTGAGTCTGGTTGAGCCTTTCAATTCACTGAAGCTTAAATGAAATTCTTTGCAAGGAACTGGCATTTAGCCTGGGTCATTTATTCATATCTAGAAGAGAAATCAATTATAGTAATCAAATGTGCAATTTTTTTTTTATTGGAATTATTTTGGGTACACAATTTTTTATTATTATTATGCCACAATCTATTTTTAATGCTAGGGTAGGAAAGGTTTGAAATGCTGCAGCTGGTCTCTTTGCTGCTGATGGCTTATGGCTTTAATTACAGCCCAAGACACACACAGGCATGTCTCTTTCTGGTCTACTTATACAAGCTATAATCACACCTGGTGATATTCATGATACCAGCTCAAATCCTATAGATTCATTAGAGTTGAGACACCTGTATTGTGAGAAATGCAGCCTACCATCTTTTCTCCTTTCCATTTTCTTGCCTTGTTGATTTGTTTGAATTAGGCTTGAGGAAAGTAAATAATTTGTATGCTGTTATTCAAACTTTCCGAGGACATCGTGTTTTAATTGCACATCAGAATCCCCGTGTGTTTGCACACTTCTTTGTGCTCCTTATATTTTCCATCCTACACTGACTGCTGCTTGACAGCTCCATGCAAGTTCCATTCTTTTAATTCTCTAACATCAGGTACGTGGGCGTTCATGGTGTGTACCTATACTTTCAGCCTTTCTGTAATGCATAATCTGTACCACCCAATGAGCTGCATCCTGCAGGCTTTGTGTGAATAATACCATGTAGACCTCATTGAGTTTTATTGCAAGAATAAAGCCAGCATGGCTTGGTCCAAATATCACAGATTATCTAAGCAGAGGCAGGATGGTTGTCTCCCTAGAGCAGTAGTTAAGAGCTTGGAAAACCTGGGGGCTTGGTTTCCCACTCTGCCCCTGGCTTCCAGGGAAAAGGGGGATTCATTTAGTGGCAGATCCTAAACTCCATCAAAGTCCTTTCATACTGGAGTTAATGGAGCTGTGACAATTTATGCTAGCTAAAAGACTGCTCCATTACCCGAGCCTCACTCCAGCTGTATAATAGAAATAATACAAGTGCCCTGCCTCCAAGAAGTGTCGTGAGGATAAATAGTTAGACAGGAAAGAGTTATGATACTATGATAATGAAGACCAGAAAAATACCTGCGATAGACAGAAATCAGCATAACTGATCTGACATTTACTTTTATTCTTTCAGTCCTACTGCCACAGAGAGACAGTAATAGCTTGACAAAGAAAAAGTGATGCCCAGCCCCCATTTCTCCTGTTGCTTTGCTTGCTTTGCCTTCTTGCCTTCATTCTTTCTTTCCTAGGATTTCAAGTAACTTTTCTTAAAAGCTTTTAAGAACCATCTATCAACTATATTTCATTTTCACCCTCACCTTGTCCCAGCATATTTGTTTTTCTCTTCTGTGGTGTTCTGCTTAGCTTCATTTTCATGGACCCATGGATCATTTTTCATGGACCCAAAAGCTGTGCACACAGAAATCCAAACAGACTTAGTTAGCTTTGAACACAAAATTAGTTCCTCTGGCATTGATAAAGCAGTCAGAACCAAGTCTCAGTGCCGTAAATTTTAGCAGTTACTTCCAGGCCACCTCAGAGAAAGAGAACTCATTTTGGTCCAAGGAGACATAGCAAGCAGCTTGTACTAGAATACCCTAGCCAAGGTCTTAAAATTATGTTTAGACTACATATTCTGTATATACAGCTCAATTGGCTGCTGGAAGTTGTCTAGAAGGGGTAACATGACTGTCCAGTTCTCATGACTGACCTTTTGTCTTAGACAGATTTGGTACCTCAAGCTTATCTCCTAGGTCTTACTTTGCTATATTATGCAGTGTAAAGTTCCTTGAAGAACAGCACTCTCTAAGTTTTCAGCATGAATGTCTTCTTTCCCTTTGGGTCTGCCAAAGAGCTGGCCTGAGCATTTCTGTGTGTTTCCAGAGAATGTTGCATCACTCCCAGCACCAGTTTGAATTTATGGGTTAGTATCATCATACATACACCAAGGAGCTGAGTGATGGAGTCACAGATGCATAGGTGGGAGGAGGTGCCTCTATAGCATCCACTGCAAAGGAGTGACTCAGTTGCTTAAGGAGTGTCTGGTTCTTACAGCCAGGAGGATATGTTTATAAACCACTCTGACCTGCACTGGTTAGGGGTATATACTTCACCAGGACATGGAGCTGAGTCTGGTTCATAAATCAGATTTTGAACTATCTCAGTCCTCAAGACACCAAACTGTTTTGCACCACAGGCAGATAAGAGAAAGCCAAGGTACTGCCAATGCCGTCAGCATGTATTGACGGTTCTGTTCTGAGGTCTGTATTGGCTGCCCTTGTTTTCTGGTTTATGACGTTAGTTTTAACCAGCAAAGGAAGGAGCAGCTGTGCTTGTTCAGAAGACCGCCTCCATGACAATACAGTTCTACAGGCCCTCCAAGGCTCAGACCCTACTCCTTTCCTGGGGCAAACAGACCTGGAATAGGCAGGACTGATCTTTCATCACCACTTTAAAAGATGGTGGTGTGACCGTGGTTTTGGAAAGTTTTGAAAATGTCCTTTTGTGGTGCTACACAAGCAGAAGGCAGGGCCCCTGTATTATGGCTTGGGAAATTTCAACATATTGCAGGTTGCAGCTCTAGGACGCTGAAGGCTTGGGTTACAACTAGGTTTTCCTCTGTATGTCTTTTCTGTGGCTATTCAAACACTGGGTTCAGGCACACACAATAAAAGAAACTGAGTGCCTACTTAACCTTAGTCTAGCACAGCACATGGGTGAGAAGACACTGCGGAATAGCTCCACTGCTCACTGCGTAGTGCAGCTGACCTAGTCATGGTGAGCTGACAAACTAAGGATGGTATTGCTGTGCTGGAAACTTCAATCTACCTTGCTCCAGTGCAACTAAGCAAGGAAATGGGGGGAACTGAGACGCAAAGCATAATGTGTCTAGGGTGGTTATCTTTATGCACCAGCCTTTGCTCACAGTTGTGTGCAAAGTAATTTTTTTTTAAATCATCCCTATAAATACATGCTGAATATCCAACTCTAAAGCAGTGCTGTGTATAAGCTGCAGGTGTCAAAATGGCCAAGGACTGGAAAGCACCGATGCTTGTTACACAGAACCCGAACCAGTACAATCCTTCACTGCTGTATATAGCCACATCTGTTTTAAACGTAAAGGCTGCTGTTGCAGCTGACCTTATATACTTTCAAGCATTAGAGTATGTTAGCGAGAGTGTTTTAGAAAGGTTAAAAAAGATGTTGTGTCTTTTTTCAAAAGCTATTAGTTGGATACAAGCAAAGCATTTCGGCCATGTGGTGTTATTGTAGGAAATACAAGGATCAATTCAGATTCAGTAATGGCTTGTTCTTCCTGGCATTAAAGAATTGTGGCATCTAATTAATGACTATACTTCTCCATTGCAATCCCAATACAGATTCACATATCCATTTCTGCAGGAGCTCACAGTATTATCCATATACAATTACTCTGTGGTTGTTGCTGCAAGGCAAGAAACAGTTTTACCAAGTCACTCTCCTAAGCAAAACAGGAGAATGAAGAAAAGAAAATTAGTTTTTCCTTAGGTGCAATGCTTGGACTTCTTTGAGGAATGAGGAGTGCCAGCAAAAGACAGGACTTATTTGACTAGTGGGGTAAGAGTATTCCAGTCCAATGGCTTGCCAAACTGCTGGGGAGGGCCTTAAACTGGGTATGGGAGGTGATGGTGATAACAACTTTTATTTGGGCTGACAGGGAGACAAACCCTGTCAAAAGGGGCCACCTTGAGTCCCTGTATACAGATTAAGGCAGACAGAGAAACAGGCAGGAAAAATAATGCTGTAGATTGTGGATGCAAGCACTGCTGCAGTAATTGGTACACAGTTGGACTGGAGACCTCTGGGTCCCTCCCACCCTGAATGAGCCTGTGATCTGTCACCTGAGTGGAGTTTCTCAGTGTTTGCATTCCTGTAGAAGACACTGACCCACACCTGTTTTCTTGATTCAGCTCATAGTCTTTCCTTTTTAAACTCTTCTTTCTTAATTGATCAACAGTATCTCTTTCCAGAACAATAACTTTTACTAAAATTACTTTTCAACTCTTCTCCTACTTACAGTAGTATCAATCTGAAATAAATTCACAGAGACCAAGGCAGTGATCCAAATTTATGTTGCTGTCATTGATGCGTGGTTCAAGAGCTTTACAGCATGAAGACTTTTGAAGATGGCTGTGGGGACACTTTATGTGATCTATATGGATATACCCACCTTTTCCAACCCAGAGAACAGTTCTCGAGTTTTTGAACCTTGTTTAAATATTCTAGAGTATTGACAGTGAAGGACTACATCTTTTTCTGATTTCTGTATATGACATCAGCCTGCTCCCTTTCCAGCTCTCCTACTTCACACTAGCAGAAACAGGCCAATGTCATGTAATCCCCCATCTGAGTGAGAACAAAAAGGGACAGATTATCCAAGTCACACAGATGGCTATTCCTTATCTTACACCTTTCCAAATATTAGCAAGCACACTTCATCAGTAAGATCTTTACATTGCATAATTCAAATCAGAGACACAAATTTATTTGAAAATGTTTAAGCCACTACTGATTGTTCTTATTATGTTAAAAAATAATAATAAAAAAGTAGTCTTAATTGTTGCTATGGTAACTAACACATCTGCCAGGATATGTTGCAGTGGGAAAAGAGTGTGAATTCTGTGAACATTTCCTGTTGTCTTTCCATGGAAAGACTTAGAGCAGGGCTCCTTAGTGACAACTTTACGAACTCAGCTAGAAGGCACTGTGAAATTGAAAGGCAAGCAGTGTGAAATGAATGGAAAGAAGCACTCTGGTTTAAATAAACAAGCAGAAAATCATGACTGGCCAGTAGAACCCATTGCCTTGTTAGAAATGAAGGATTTTTTTGTAGAGTTTCAAACACTACTGGATGCTTTATACAGATGGCAACATACTCACTTGGTAAGAATTCAGACACTTATATTTTCAAAAGGTTCGACAGAATTACCCTTTATGGTTCAGGCCAGCTTATTAGTATGGGAGGAAGGAAAGGAGCAAAGGAAGGAGGTCAGGTTCTTTAGAGTTCTCATCATCTGAATGTGGCCTTACACAGAGTGGGTGAGGAATGCTTGTTTGGATGTTTGCCTGTTCCACATTCTGCAATGTAAAAAAACCCAGAATATTTCCCAAACTTTATCTCTCATTGTCAATAAGATGACCTGCACCTTCTTTTTTTCATTCTTCCCGCCACCCATATTTTTATGTTTCAGTCTGAAAGAATTTGATGCACTGCCCCTCTATTTATAGCTCAAACAATTCAACTGCAAGGCGGGTGGTTTCATTCAAAGATAAACAAACTTCTAACAAAACCCCACTGATTCGTAAATGACCAACTCTGCTGACACTGCAGGCTGCAGGGGACTTAAACTATCCTGGGAAGTTAGCCATTTACTGTACTACAGAATAAGAGCCCCTGTTGTTCCCTTGGCCAGCGAACAGCTGGTGGGTTTTGTTTTTTGTTTTTTTTTCTCTTTTTGTTTTTCTTATAAAAATAATCAATTTCTGCATTGTTTTGTAAAAGTATTAAAATTTAAAATTTTGTTGCTGTTCTAATGTAATATATAAAACATAACTAATTGTATCCCTTGTCTGACACATTTATTGATTTCAAATTGTTTTGGGGGAGATTGTTAGCATCTTTTTCCTTTTAAAATGTACTTCTGAATCTAAAGATTTATCCCCTTGTGTTCAGAACTTTTGACCTTTAGCGCTGGGATTTCTTGTCTTGATCTTGTTCTTGTTGATGCCTCTCTCTCCCTGAATTAAAGCAAGTTTCTATTCCATTGACACTATTACTCCATAAAAAAGAGGTGGTAAGACACATGATTTTGTGCTCTATCTCCTTTCAAACTCAGTGGGCTTCTGGGTGAGAAACAAAACTGTTTGTCTGATATTTCAATGGTAAAATACACTTTTGTCAAACACTGCAGTTGCATTTTATTTAGAGCTTTCTTTTATGGAAATAGACTAATATTGATGAAATGTGGTCTCTGCATCCCTTAGAGAAACAAAGGAGGAGAGGAGATGGCTACATAAATGCGCAGCATTTCTAAGTATCAAAACTACTTCAAAGGTAGATCTGTGCATTATCTTGACTTGTCCTCCCTCCCAGGGTGGATTCCCTTCCTTTGTTAGACCTACACAAATTAATCACATCTGTTTGAACTGAAGATATGATTGATTCACCCAGCAAAGGTTTTTTGCATTGGCTTCCTCCACTTGAGGTTCCTACATCATGGGGATGACTCAGGTTGCTGTATTGTCAAAGGAAAAGCATCCTTCCTGCATTCTCTGACAGAAGGTAAAAGAAAAAAAAAAAAAAAAAAAGGAATTAAAAAAGGAATTAAGGATTATATAGTGAGCCTGTGCAAGCAAAGATCAGACATTTTTAGGGTAGAGGATCACACCTGTTAGTGAGCTCAGTTAGATTGGTCACATAAACTGCCTCCTCCTCCTAGTCTATAGCCACATGGCTAGTCATCTTGTCCTGGAAGGATGGCCCTCATCCCAGTGTCACACAGCCACATGTACCAAGACATCAAGCCTTCCTACATCCAAAACCTTCTTAGTCTGTGTGTCATCTGGGGAAAGTGTGGCTGTTTTGTGGCCTGAAGAGTTATGATTGACTTGTTTGTGTGGGGTTCAGAATGGTATTTTTCAGTTCTGAATTCCTGAAATAATGAAAAAAAAAACCAACCGTGTAATGGTGCATCAGAGAGGTGTTTCTGTAAAATGACCCAAGGGAAATTTGTTTTATGCCCTGAATATGAGAGCCTAGAGGGAGTTATAAGCCTGCTGAAGTAGTATTGAAGGAGAGGAATACTGAAGGGAGAGGAAGCAAAGTAAGGTGTGATTTCATCCATGTTTCCTGCAATGCGTGGTTTCTAGAAAGACTTATCATTTGAATTATATCCTGGTGTCACCTGGGAGGGAGGGAGCTGGTTCCCTTCAAAGGGGAAACCCAGACATGAATGAATGGATGCAGAAAGAATGGGGACCAAGACCAGAGAGCAATGTGGGCTCTACCAACCTCTGCATATTTTTTGTTTTCTGATCTCCTGTTGAACAGTTCTGCAAGGAAAAATTATTTGAAAACATAAATGTGAAGAGGGGGGCTGGCCTGAACATGGTATTTTTAGTGGATTTTTGGTGTACTACTTGTTAATGAAGACACATCACAGAAAAAAAAAGTGTGTTTTTTGCACATTCTTTGACTGTGTGGGAGAAGTGCTGAAATCCATCTCTGGCCTAGACATACTACAGTTGACTCTATTTAGCATTCTTAAAATATGAAGGGAACTGATAAAATTATCACACAATCACAGAACAGGTTGGGGTTGGAAGGGACCTCTGGAGATCCTCTAGTCCAGCCCCCAGCTAAAGAGCAGGTTGCACAGAGTCGTGTCTAGACAGATTTTGAATGTCTGCAGATGAGACTCCACACCCTCTCTGGGCAGCCTGTTCCCCTGCTCTGCCACCCTCAAGGTACAGAAGGTCTCCCTCACATTCAGAAGGAGCTCCCTATGCTGCAGTTTGTGCCCACTTCCCCTTGTCCTGTCACTGGGCACCACTGAAAAGAGCCTGGCCCCGTCCTCCTGACAAGATCCCCTCCCAGCCTTCTCTTCCCAGACTGAACAGCCCCAGCTCTCTCAGCCTGTCCTCATCAGGGAGATGCCCCAGCCCCCTCATCATCTCCACAGCCTCCGCTGGCCCCTCTCCAGCAGCTCCCTGTCTCTCTGGAACTGGGAAGCCCAGCACAGGACACAGCACTCCAGATGGGGCCACACCAGGGCAGAGCAGAGAGGGAGGATCTCCTGCCTCAACCTGCTGGCCACCCTTCTCCTTACAGCCCCCCAGGATCTCACTGGGGCTTTCTTGGCCATGAGAGTACACTGCTGGCCCATGGGCAGCTTGCTGTCCACCAGAGCTCCCAGGTTCTCCACAGAGCTGCCTTCCAGCAAGTCAGCCCCAGCCTGTACGGGTGCATGGGGTTGTTTCTTCATATGTGCAGGACCCTACACTTGCCTTGGTTGAACCTCACAAGGTTCCTCTTCACCCAACTCTCCAGCCTGTCCAGGTCTCACTGAATGGCAGTGCAGCCTTCTGGTGCACCAGCCACTCCTCCCAGTTCTGTATCATCAGCAAACCTGCTGAGGGCACACTCTGTCCCTGCATCCAGGACAGTGATGAGAAGCTGAACAGGACCAGACCCAGCACTGACCCCTGGGGAACACCACGAGCTACAGGCCTCCAGCCAGAGCCTGCACCGCTGGTCACAGCCCGCTGAGCTCTGCCGCTCGGCCAGTTCTCAGCACACCTCACTGCCCACCCACCTCACCCACACTGCCTGAGCCTGCCCATGGGGATCTTATGGGAGACAGTGTAAAAAAAAAAAAAAAATCATCAAAAAAAGTACTTGGTTTTTTTTTTCTTTTCCATTTTTTTTACAAACTCGGAACTGTGTGTGTTTTTTAAAAAAAATAGTTAATACCCATAAGATTTCTTTGAATTAAGAAACTGGCATTTTATTAAAAAGAAAATAATTTTGATGTATTTTCCTTGTTAGGAAAATAAAAACACAACAACAACAAGAAAGCCTATTTTTTAAAGAATCAGTTGGATAAAGCTGTCTTTACACTTGCTTAAATTTTTGGCCAAGTTATCAGTCCTCCTAGCCTACAACTTGTCTTGAACTCCAAGTTATGTCAGCTGGATTGTTTTACATGCCTTTTAAACTATACATTCGTTTTAAAAAGCCAAAATAGCAGGACAGAATGAAAAAGGAGGGAATTGTCTTTAAATTACTTGGATTTATATTCAACAGACCACTGCGTGCATGACAGAACCACAGAAACCAGCAATGTCAAAGATATTAGATCATCCAGTCAGGCTTTCTTAAAATGCAGAATTCTATTTGCTTTGATATCAAATCAAAAGAAACTGAAATGGAACTGTATGTAAAAAATTAAGGCAAATGGTCCTGGCCTTTAGAATAGAAGTCACTTTACTATTTTATGTTTCATGTCTCTAAGGGAGGATTTTCTGAAAACACAAATGGGAGTTGGGTGCCTGAGTCGATGGAAATCGGACACCTGACTCCCATTTGTGCCTTTGAAAAATCTTCTTTTTATAAATCATTGTGGAATTCCTATACTATGATAGAATGTAGAAAGGGAGAGAGGGCTTAGAAGTAATGCTTGAAGTTCTCCAAGGACTATAAGGATACCCTTTCTACTTTCTTGCCTTTGAAACCAATATTCTTGGTTAAGTCACTGTATTTAAATATAGCTGTTCCTTTGCAAAGAATTGTGGTTTGCAGATTATGAAAACCATCTTTCCTGCTGCTGGTCATTCAAAATTCTGCTGTGTGATCTTTTCAAAAAAACCTGCACTATTGTTTGCACCCATCTTTTACTAATAGTCTGAAGTAGTGAATTTCTGAAAAACACAGGGAGATGAAAGCATTCTGTAGCTCATTGGTCCACTGATTGCTGTAATTATTGTAACACTTTTAAGTTACTTTTGTTGCTTTCATTTTTTTTTTTTTCTGGTTTTAGGCTTTCTGACCAACCATTATGCTATTCTAACAAGAGTGTACAGAAAATCAATGACCTGAAAAGTTCAACGCACTGTAATATGACTTAACTCGGAAATATTGTGCAGTATGGTATTACTCATGGTGTACTCCTACCTCAGCTTTTCCCTTGTAACAATCTTCTTAATGCTTTATAGACCTGAGACACCGTAACTCTTCCTTCAAAGTAAAATCATTTCTGTAAGGTATAGGATAACAACAAGAGACATTCTGTGATTTCCCATCACTATTTTTTTTCACCACAAGAGAAATGCCATTCCCTCTCAGTTGTAAGAATGTTTTGAAGGTTTGTTTGCATTCGCCCCCCAGATAAAGTTTTCAAGGTCTTAAAACCAGACTGGAATTCATCCAGAAGACCAGGCAGTTGTTTAGGGAAATGAAAGATACTATGGTGGAATAGGAGATTCAGTTTGAGGAAGATGAATATTTTTTTTTTAATTCATTAATAAGTGAAGAGTATGTAAAATAACATCTAACAGATATATTATCTTTTATATCAACAGGCTCAGACAACTTACAGATGGCTCTGAACTACACTTAAAGTTCTTTAAGAGTTATTCAGTGAAATATAAGCCAGTTACTAAGATATTCTCAATAGAACCTGGAATACCAGAAAAAAATCCTGAAGAATGAAAAAAATACTAACGTGATAATATTCAGAAAAGGTGCATGGAATAATCTGGTAAACTTCAGGGTTGTCAGAGTGATATGAAGTTATGGAAAATATATAAAAAAGAAATAGGAATTAAGTTGATGGAAATTCAAAGAATGAAGTATCAGCCAGCACTAATTAATGCAAAAAATATCTTTTACAAATTTGAATGTCGTCTTTGATGAGATTATGAGTTTGGCAGGGATAATTAAGAGATGAAGCATATTACTTTAGGTATGCAAATCAGATATTACAATGCCTAAAATGACCTCACATGGAGATTTACAACACCTGCCTAACGTAACACTGCAGGTGAGCTTAGGCAGTGTGTAAATGCTTGCTCCAAGAGTTGTGTAAGTGTGTTATCAAAGGCTGCAGGCAGACAGGACATCTCAGGCAGTCTAAACAGCTTTCTGGTGCCTGAAGAGGCAGTATTGACCTCCCCCCCCTGCCCCCCCCTTCTCCTCCTCTTTTCCACCTTCTTCTGTTTCAAGCCATTCCTGTGAGGCTCATCTAACCCTTTGGTGAGCTAATTCGAATTGCCAACTCTACTTCAATTTATTCACTGTTGTTTTGCTGGGCTAATTTTTTTCTGCTTTAATGGGTGGAAATGACTCGTCTAGAATTCAGACAAATGTCAGACCCTGCATATGGGAAACAGCTGGAGCATGTGGCTGGGAGCTGGCTAAGGGAGGTGGAAAGAGGAGAAAAAGTCAGGATGCCTTCTTTTGGCAAGAGAGAGCTTCTGAGTCAGCCCTGGCCATCCATTTGGAGCACAAAGTTCATTTGGAGCAGAAACTGCAGTGTCTCCAAAGCAGCACCTTAGCTGAAGTGGTTTGGTGTATAACTAAAAACGTCTCCCAAGTAGTACCTCAGTTTGAACAGATCGGTTCTCCATCAGGGTTGAGAGGAAAAGGGATCTGACATCTACATGGCATTTTAGAAAAACAGAAAAAAAATCTCAGGGGAGAGAAATGAAGGTGCTGCTTTGTGATCCCACAGTCTTGAATAACAGGCCGAGTAGCAATTTTGCACTTAGGTGCCTAAACTCTGACAAAGACCATCATGGGTGTTCAAATGGGCATATAAATACTCATACATATATTTTTTTGAAAAGTAATAAGTAATACTGTAATAAAAGAATAGCTTCACAGAAAATCAGTTAAACAATGCAGATTAAACTGGACATCAGAAAAGATACTTACAGGAAACATTTCACTCTATGAAAGTATTTCTAGTAGGATTCTGCAGGAATCTATATTAGGGCTGATAAAAATCAGTGTTTCCATAGCAATGGAGAAGTAAACATGGTAAAGCTGCCAAAAAATGGGTAATTATTGGCAGAATGATAGATAAAGATAGTGACAAGGAAATCCTGCAGAACAATCTGACAAGCAGATTCCGTTCAAAGAAAAATGCCTACAGATATTTGCATCTGTATAGCTAGTGGCACACATAAAAGTGAGGAACATTACAGAATTAGGGATTGCACTCTGGTAAACCACTAACTCTAAAATTATATAGCATTGTAGTGTAACTGTAACTCAATACAGAGTCCTAGTAAGTTGCTGGGCCAGAAGGACAATTGTAACTCTGAGAAGGCAAAGGTTGGTACTAACTGTTGATGTGGCATTTGTAGCCAAATGATCTTGCTTGGTCTTGTTGGCTTCAGAATTAGGTTTTTTTAAAGCAGAAAGTTGATAACAATTGCACAGTGTAGAAGAAAATCTACAGAAATTATTTAAATGCTAAAAAAAACCCCAGCTTTCTTTTTCCTATTTAAAGAGCTCAGAGTGTTTCTTTTTCCTAAACCCACACATATATGCAACCTTTAAAAGTTTGCTTGTCCTGAGAAAAAGATTGTGCCTTCAGGACACAACTCCTTGAACCATAGGAAATCCACTATCACCAAGAAAATACTACTTTGTTTCCAACTGAAGGTCATTTCTTCCAGATGTGAGATAGTTTTTTTCCTAGGACAGCTTCCCAGGTTAATTTGTGCATGACTGTCCTACCTCAATTGACTTCATGCTCTTCCTTTGGAGCAACTGCACATGCACATCCATGGCTTGAAGAAAGGTTGAAAGGTGACTTGATAAGTACCTCCAGGAGTAGAAAATCAGAGATTTTAAAAGGCTCTTTAATCTAGCAGGGAGAGCTGTAATAGAGCCATGCTGATCCAAACCAAATTACTGGAAAATAGGTACCTGCTGTAAACACTGGAAGGGATTAATCACTGGAACAAATCACCAATGGAAGTGTTGGTTCCTCGGTCTCTTGATGTCTTTGTGTCAAGCACAGATGTCTTTGTGGTAGTCAAACAACTGCAGTTTGGGTCAGTTCAGCCAAAATTAAATGGCTTCTGACCTACAGAGGGTCAGAGTGCATGAGCTGAAAGTTTTATCTGCCTTCATCTGCATGGCTGTTTGAGCAAAAGGACAATATTAAGGAATCACTCACTACATGGGTAATTTAAATATTTTTTTTATTATCAATCATCCCAGAGCTGATTAAATATTAATGTAAAATCCAAGGGTTTTTAATTGAAGGTCCACTCAGTGAGATTTGTTTTCTCTTCATTAGTGAAACTAACGAAGATATAGCGATCTCATCATTTTACAGGACTAAATGAGTTTTTCTGTTCTTTATCATGCATGTGGTACATAAGCAAATGCCAGCTTCAATCGTTCTTCTAATATAAACAAAATATTAGCACCTGCTCTCATAAAATCAGTAACAAAACTAATATTTGCATCCTCTGAGATTATAATCCAACTTAAGAAGAGAGAGAATGATTTAAAGAAAATCCAGATGCATGGCTAGTCGTTTAATTCATATGAGAATTTTCTAAAACTTTTTTGCAAACGGGGCGAATGAATAGTAAATAACAAATTAGAGAACAGCAAATGTATATCCATTCAAACATTTATGCTTGATACTTTCAGGACTCATAACCATTTTGGCAAAACATCTGGCTCACTGTATACTCAAATAACATGACCCCTCCAGAAGCAGTGTGTTGATTAACTGTGTTTATTTATGAAAATGTTCTTGGCTAAGTTTTTTTCTTTTTTTTTTTTTTTTTTTTTTAATTCGGGCAGCTGTAATGGCAAGAATGTAAAGCAAGATCTTAATTAAAACATGATGGTAAGATCAAATGGGTTTAATTAGAGAAGGGTAATATTCCATGTGTAATGGAAGTGATTTACAGTGTGGTTAGTTTGTTTTCACATCTCTCAACTTAAACCTTGTGACTTCTTCCTCTAAAAATTACCCAAATCCTGATGATTTTTTGTAGAATTTGAGTCTTGACATTCTCTGAAAAATGTTAGTCCTATTCCTTTAAGGCTGCACTACTTCGTGAGTACATCTGTGCTTAACAAAGTATTTAAATGTGATTTACAGAAAAAAATTCTTTGGGGTTAGTAATTTTTCAGATGTCTAGTAAAGCAACAGGTTTTGTAAAAACACCTTTTTGCTATTTCAATTAAGCTGTAGATTTGATACTCAAAAACACAGGGAATTATTACCTTTACAGACATTTCCAAGAACTCATGGAGACGCTTGGGGTTTTGGGCTGTTTTTTTCTTTTTCTTTTACTTTTTTTTTTTACCTTGCCTGAGCCATTTTAAAAAGATGTACAATTTGATCCTGAAACTTTAAAACTATAATGTGTAATTGAAACATCTACATTTCAATTAAAACAAAGCAGCCTAGAACCATAGGGTGTTAGAAGCTTATAAGCAGGGTATAATTTATTGCCATTTTGATGATCTATAAGACTTCAACTTAAATCAATTATAAATAACTCATTTGAAAATGGATACATGTGAAATTAACTAAATTGATAGCAGTTTCTTTTTGTGATCTGAAAATAAATGCATAGATGGCAAGAGAATATTAATTGACCTTAACCTTTTATGTGATAAGTCTCTTTGGTAATGTAGTAATACTTGGCACTTATACAGTATAGTACCTCCTATCTGAAGATCTCAAAGAGCTTTACAAAAATTAATTAAATTTCACAGTACTTCTTTGACATAGGCATATGAAGTATTAAATAGGTGATTGAACAGAAAAAGAGAGGCTAAAGCCAACATTTTCAAAACAGGGGGCCTAGTGTTAGGAACGAGACCCTAAATCTGCTTATTGTGGTACCTTATTTTCATTAAAACCACACTTCCCATTGATCCTTGGTCTCTAATGACTCATAAGCACAGAGCTTTTGACTCACAAGGTCTTTGATGCAAGAACTTGATTACTTTGGCCTTTAGAATGCCAAGCAAATCACAGGTCAGACAGTGCAGAGACTCCTGCTTGGTGGAAAGAAAGAGACATCCTCTCATCTTTAACACATCCTAATTCTGCTAGTCTTCAACACAGAAAATTTAGCTCAGATACATGGCACAGCTTTGAAATGTATCACCATCCGAGACACTAGAATGAACTGTCTCCTACAGGTGCCTCTCTCCATCAACAGTAGGGATAACCAAGAAACCAGCTAACAGAGATGTCTAATTTTTGACAGCCAATATCATGAAAGATTAATTTCACCCTAATTAGGGGAAATTCTACTTCTGTGGACCTGATTAGCATAGTAGTGCTATAATTTCAGTATTAAGAAAGCACAACCAATAGGTAACACTAGCAGGTATCTTTTAAATAGACCCCTTTGAGTCACATATTTCTTTGTCACTTTGAAACTAAAGACATAAAGACAGAATAAATTTTATGATTATTACCTTATATTCTTGTTAACATTTGTTGCGATCTGGATAAGCATAAAAACTTCCTGCCTGAACAAGGTTTAGACTCACAAAGATGGAAATGCAAAATGTTTTCAAGCAAGGTGTAACTACATATTTGTGAGGATGAGTGTGATGGTGTGTGTATATATTGTGCCTTACTTCCAAGATTTCCTGCCCGAAGCAGCAGTTCAGTGTCAATTCAGATAGAGGTACCTGTAGAGGATGGGCACTCTCTCTTGCATGTAATTCATCCATGACGAATTGGAGAAGACTTATTCTTTCCAAAAACCAAGCATTCCCCTTTGGAATTAATTAGGTTTATAAGCAGGGGTGACTATTTTTGTTAGCACAGAGCTCAGAAGTCCGCCAAAAATCTCCTAGCAGAGACCAGACACACATCAGTATTCCCAGGAAAAAGAAGAGACAAGCAGTAATTTATTTTCATTTCAATATTTTCAAAATGTCAGTCCCAAGTTTCCAGGTGTCTTCTTAGGTGATGCAAGAAATTTTTTTTAATTCTGAAGTTCTAAGTGCCCTGTGTTGGGTATCTCCAAAACTAAGAACACAGAACCTTAGAGGGGGGGGGGGGGGGGAATAAAATTTTAAAACAATAATAATAAAAGGCAGAAGGTTTTGAAGATGTATGGATGCTTTGTTTTCACAGGAATCACTATCCACAGATTCATGCTGTTGCAGTCCGTGGAAGATCTCAAGCTTATATACTTTCATCTTCTGTATCTCCCCTACATGTCTTTCTCACTAGTTTTCTCTGGTTTGTTTCCTCTTTACTCTTGAATGCAAGTTACCCAGGCTAAAGCAAAAGCAGACAACTTATATTAGGAAACCACCAACCAAAAATATAATCAGTTGATATTCAGTCTCATAAGCACTTTGCAGGACTAGCCTGCCCTTATTTGTATCACACAGTGCATCAGCCAGAAACAAAATTGATAAGAACAAGCAATGGAGCTATCTTAGTTTATTTTGTTTGGTGGGAGTCTAGAACTACTGCATGACCTTGTTATATCCGACAGGAAATGAAACAATATACTAAGTTTTTAAAAGTTTAATGTGTTTGTGGGTGAAGCTTGATGAAGTGCAAATCTTTTCAAAGAATGAATGTATTTCTGGGTATTTTATGAAAATAACAAAAGACAAGTTCAGAAAACACATCTTGTGTTCCTGACACTGTGAAATTCTTGAACTGGAGTATTCATGGCAGAATATAACCAGCTGGAGCTATTGAACATAATTCTGGTGGTAGCTTACATTTTTATAGCTCCAGGGGCCAGTAGCATATGATGCATATTTGGCACCACAAAAGACAATAATAAGTTTTGATGCCAATTTTTGTTGGTTTTTGGGGTTTTTTTTTAATGATGTGTTTCTGTTCAGCGTGTAGGGAACAGATGCTTTTTCTAGGTGTCTCCAGGTATACAGGCATGATTAACACATTTCACATTATTCAACTACACGGCTGACATATTTTC
Source organism: Falco rusticolus (assembly GCF_015220075.1). Classification (NCBI taxonomy): domain Eukaryota; kingdom Metazoa; phylum Chordata; class Aves; order Falconiformes; family Falconidae; genus Falco; species Falco rusticolus. The sequence goes on along the minus strand of NC_051191.1, from coordinate 26,595,298 downwards.
TAAAATGGCATGTTGAATATTTCCGTTTGAGCTTGTAGCCTGTCCCTGAAATAGCTTCAAAAAAGAAAGAAGAAAAGAAAAAAAAAAAAAAAAAAAGGAGCCAAATCAGGTATAGTCTTTCCTTAGATTACTTTGCCTTTTCTTGTTCTAGTAGCGATAGAGTTTGGCTAGGTCAGCAAATTGTGGAATTAAACCATTGCATTATCTATCAATCCTCTGTGAAAAGTGCTTTTAAAGTTAGCCAGCTCTTCAAATGAGTTACAGCAACCTTATACACCATGAAAGAACACCCTAAGTGCACCCAAAAGATCATTCTCAATTGAACGTTGCATTATCTTTGAAAAAAAGATCTCCTGGAATACCATAAGCTGTATGGATGCCAATTAATAATTGGGAAGACAGCTGTTGGTTCAGTTATTTATAAAGGTTTATTTAACCAGCATGACCACTGGGAAAGTCAAAACCTTAGGTGTGAGTTTTGTTTTCAGCTAGATTTTGCATTGTCCATCCTGTTTTTTACAAATAATTCCTATATCATTATCTGTGTTGAAGCAACATAAGACACATGTCTGAGAATTTGAAATTCAGAAAATGCTGCAGATTGAAGTTGAACTTTGCCCTCCTGCAAATGAGTGCTGTGATTCCGGGATAAACTCACTTCTAGCAGCCACTGACAAACTACACAAAGTCTCCTTGCTCAGCACCCGCCTGCAGCCGCGGCCACCTTCGCCAGTGAGGGGCTCCATTTCGGCTTGACTCCCAAGACCTGCACCACTCTCCTATTTGTCCCGCTTGTGTGGGCCTGATTAGCACAGCAGCAGAGCAGCTTGCAAGCCACAGCTGTTACCTAACGATGCTGCCCACTGACACGTTCATATATCTTTCAGGGAGTCTTCTCTACCTCTGCTTACAGCTGCTTCCAGATCCTTTCTGGTCCTGTTCGACTAAAGTTTTGCATGACTGTGTGAGTCTCACTGTGGCTTGGATCCCAATTCTCATCTCGCTTCGTCCCTGTGTGTATTGTGCTTGCTGGAGATTTACTTTGCCTGAGCTACCTGCCTCTAGATTTCCATGGGAAAGAACTAATTACAGGGGATTTTTAGCACAAATCAGATAAGGAACCTTTTTCTTCCTCCTGCCCAGCAAAGCAGTTTGCTGCTCATCTGGGACTCACACTCAGCTGACAGAAATAACCCCGTTGACATCAGTGCAGCTCGGCAGACTTATATCAGCTAAGAAACTAGCTTCCAGGGTATGTTGAAGGCCTATCTTCTCACACAGGCTTTAGCTTCTCAGATTGTCAGAAAGACACTAGACTTAACCTTCACTGTTGACTTGACCTTTAAAACCTAGTCCCAAGCGCCTCTCTTCCCCACCTGAAATGAAGAGCCTGCTCCAGCTCCATCAGACTGAGGAGGGTTGGCAGGACACCTCCCTTGGCACCTGAGCTCTGGCACACACACCAGGCCAGGGATAACTGAGGCAGCTGCAGAGCTCATCTGTATCGAAAGGCACCCAGGGAGGAGGATTTGGCTTGAAACACGGTTTTATAAGGATGGAATTTTTTTTCCCCCTCTTCATGTTGCCATTTAGAGTTTGTTGCAGCTAGGTTTATTTCCAGGACTGGATGTGTCTCTTAAGTAGTTGTAAGGACACCTGCAGCTCCAGGACAACTATAAATATGAACATTGATTTTTGATTGCTCTATCTTAATTGTCCAGCCTTGGAGGGATTTCTGATGAAAGATATTTTCACTTTGTAAATCAAGCTGGACACACAAAACTGAGATACACCTCACAGTAACCAACAACACTAATCATTTTTAAATAGCTTGCCTGGTGCCATTTTTAAAATCTACTTTATATATCATAATTGAGGACCTCATATCTTGTAACTTGTTTAATGTGTCCCTTCTGATTCTTCTAGTGCTCAGACATTGAGTGATGCTTGAAATCAAATGAATAGGAGCCTTATTCTGTGCACTGCTTGCTAAGCTGTCCTTGCAGTAATAGAAAGAAAACAGTAAACTGCATTATTGAAAACAGTCCCTTATGGTTTTAGGTGACCATGTCAAATAATCCTATTCATAAATCTATTAAACTCCATCTTCAAACTAGTTAAGTCACTTATTCCACCCCTTGTTGTTTATATATTGAACCAGATAGTTACAACTTTGCATCCCTTTCTTGTTTAAATGTGTTTATTCTTATAATGTTCACATGCAGTTTGTAATGTCCAATATTGCCAAGTAACAGGAACAAGCATCTTTTGACCTATATCATAAAGTTCGTAACTGAAGATAAGAGATACAAATCACAATCTGTAGCAAGGTTGCCTTGCTATGTGTTTTTAGAGCATGCAAGGAAATATCTAACTGTTTAGGCAGAACAATGGATGAAGAGTCTAAATTCATATCAATTGCAGAGAGAAATTTGCTGAAGTGCATGACACCGAACACAACTTCAGAATGCAAGAAGCTTTTGTATAATTTCTGTTTCTGAATAGTGCGATCTGACTATTTCCCAAATTGCCAGCTCAAACATCAGCAAAGAAATATGAAGAGGTTCCTAAATTCTAGCAAAGATTTACACCTGAAGCCACTGGTTGGGCTTTCTGAAGCATGTCTAAAATTGTAGTCAGGTAAAATTTCTTACTGATCCATGAAATGCCAAAGTTTAAACAGTACCATTTAGCTGCCATCACCTGTTTCAATTAATTCTCTTACATGTTTCATGCCTTGAAAGCTTTCCCCTTTCTCTTCAAGTCACCCTGTCAAAGACCACAGATGTTTTGTTTTTGTTGAAGCTTTCAGTAATAATAAGACCTGAATTAAATAAATCTACAAGACATACCATACACGGGCATCCATCATCACTTGCAAAATATGTGGGCATTGTTGTCAGATAAGAGAAAAAAGTCCTAAAGGACTTGGCAAGACAACAAGCAGCTTTGTGTTGTGCTTGCTGGGTATCACATTCAGTTACAAGCTTAGGGAAAGAAATACAGTCTCGTAAGCAGGGCACTGGGCAGGGAACTGAACTGCTGGTTATAATCCTTGCTCTCCCACTGGCCTGGCAGGCAATATTTTACCTTCCACTCCATCTTGTGAATTTATGCTGAGACCTCTCTTTGTTTAATGTGTGGGGCACCACCTTTGGCAAGAGCCTTTCAGTATAATACTGATATGGACAGTAATCTAAACCCAGAAAGTCAAACACAGTTTTTCACATTCTTATTAAAGCTTGAGGCACTATATTGAGCCCTGTGTGGCTAGAACCACACAACATAAAAGTAAGATGAAACCTAGCTGCAATGCAATGAAGGATTGTCTCAAGTATTTTCAAAATCCTCAGTTAGCATTTATTTCCCTTCTATGGCTGTCATAGGATGTGAAGGCATCCCACTCCTGCCACCTCACCAGCATCCTCCCTGAGCTGAGGTTCTGTGCTTCTCTGAGGACACCTGAAGCTCCTTGAATCCTTCTCTCCACAATACAGACCCTTAACATTTCTAAGCAAGCACAGAGAAAGGGAAATTTGTAGCTTTAAAAATGAAGACTAACAAGATAGTTTATCTTGTTTTCCATTGTTTTGCAGGAGGACCACAGTAGTACACTGAAGACCTGGTTCTGTCTGTTTACATTATGCCTTTGGATACACCTACAGGATGACTTTGGATCATCCTTTGAGTTGTTCTAGAATATGGTACCTCCAGCTCACCCAAAACTGATATCCTCTATAGATAACCTATAGGCTATTTATCCAGGAGGGCTTTTCCGTGGAGCATCCTGAATCTATCAGTACACATTTTACAAGGCTGCAAATATCACCTGTGCCACTGTGGCCTTCTGTCAAAACACCTGCACCACCACAAAGATCTGACCTCTCCCAGAATTTCAGCTGGTATCAGTTGTACATCTTGTCTTTACCTTTACAATAATTTATCTTCAAAATTACTATCCTTTTGTTTCAGTGGGAGGAAGCTGGAAAGAAGTCTCCTGTATCTCACCTTATATAAGCAACATGCATGAAATCCCAATTCCACCAACATCACCTAAAACCATCAGCTGTGTGAGAAGATCTTTGCCTGGTTTTGCCTGCTTGAGTATATGTGACTGCTAACTACAGCCAGTTTACAAGGAAGTAGGAGGGAATTCCATTGCAGGTTGGCCACTTCAGCCAATGTGCTACAGAGCGAATAGGGAGAAGGACAGAAGCAAGAGGTGTGAAGAAGCATGATTTCAGAGTCTGTGGCCAGCTGTGGACAAGTTCATGTGTTCTGAGATGCGGAAGGAGAGTTTGCATCACTGCAGTGATGCATGTGCAGATGTCATAGCTTCTACCTCCAGCAGGTGAGTTTTGCTCCTTGCTCTTCTGGGGCACGTTGTCCCAACAGTCAGAACAGTGAAACTGGTGTATTATGGTGTCTGGAAGGAAGGTAATAAAAGTCAGGGAATTAATTTTAAATTTCAAGTAAAACAGTGAGGGGTTTTGTCTAATAAAATTCAAAGTAGTTCCATTGTTTCTGAAACATTTTATAATACTCCATTCCAACTGCTGTAGAAAAGAAAAAATAAGCTCTGTGACATTCAGAGAGAAAAGTGTCTGCATAGCAGTTTTTCAGAATGGTTCCAACTAGAATATATTTTCCCCATCCACGACAAAAAGGTATATATGGGAGATTTTAGTTAAGACTTTGATGTGTGTGTTTGTGTGTGCTTGTTTGGATTTTTCTTTATGCTGAGCTCAGTTTCAAATATGAGGAAGCTGTAATGTTGATTTTCTTAAGAACAGGTAGACCAATGCCTCTTAATATCTTGTTCAAAATGGGCGATCACAGGATAAATCATCAAGTCTGAAAGCCTCTTGGCTTTAACATGGACCTGGAATGAAGCTGAGCACTAGATCTACATGAGCATTTTTAACCTTTCCCTCTGCTGCTAAAATCTGGGGGCTGTGGGGGAAGGTTTCAGCCTTGTTTGAATTTGTAAAGCTTTAGGAAAGCACTTTGCACGTGCCAAAAAAATACTTCCTTTAAAATATTCTCAGACCCCACTGAAATAAGATTTGCCTAGAAAACATTAATTGCACATCCAAAGATTTAGATCAAGACTTGGCTCGTTGTATCGAAAGCAGGCTGAAGATGCCAGTTTAATGATTCCTAATATGACTGCAGAAGTAAGCAAGTAAAGATCAAGGAAATAAACCTTTTTTTTTCCTTTTTTTTTTTTCCTCCTCCATTTCAGGGAAATAGGTCATGCAGCTCAAGGAGGAAATATCACAATGCTACAGGGACCACCACTGATATCATGAGACCAATTAGTACTACTTTCTTTTCAACAAAATTATACACAGCTGTGAAGTTCAAGGCATTCAACAGAACTGAAAGTCAGATTACTTCTTGGAATGCTTAGATGTGGATTTCAGTTACTCACTTTAAGCACCAGTCTTTACTTATTACTTTTACACTTATTTTTCCACAAGCTTTTCTCTGGCTTCGGCTAACCATAATGGCAGCTGTCCCTGTAGAAATAGGTATATGGAACTTAATACAGGGAGAAACCAACAGGAATCCAAGGAAATAATTCTGTCTTTTGATGTACGTATTTCTATCTACATTGCAATCCGGAGGTGGGTGGCTATCCTGTGTAGATATATCCAAATTAACATCATTCTGGCTGTGTCTCCATGGTAGCAAGGACTTCCTGCGAGATGTATGATCCTGCAAAACATGGGGTGTATGTGCTGGAAAAGCTGTGCCTCCTGAATTCCGCACCTGTCAGATTAAAGCTCACTTGGAGACGTCCATGTAAGATGCCATTGTGCAAGACTTTGGGGTGGGTTTTTCTTGTTGTTGAACGCTATTGAAAGAGGGCTAGGTCATTTTTGAGATGGTGATTCAAATCCTGACAGCTTGAAAAGGGAATGAAATCTGAGGTGCTTACCCAGCTGGGGCAAAAACCAGAAGAGCTTTTATCAGTTCTGGCTTTCAAACATGGTCTCTGTGGAGTCACAGGCACCTATCAGTAGCCTGATTAAGATACCTAATTTCTAAAAAGATCATTCTAGTTTTTGATGTTTTCCTGTAGATTGGTCTGCTAAATGTTAAGCATTGTTCTTCTAAGCTGTTTATCTCAGCAAACTTGCTGCACGGCAAGCCTATGTATCTTATTCCAAATTTGGGGGTTCACTTTGCAAACTCGTTACATCAAAACATAGATGCGGCAGCACTGAGAAACGCAAGCACCAAGATTTGATTCTACCTAGCCCTCAGACCCTAGAGTGACCCCCATGCCGCTCATCCTCAAAGACAAATAGATGTATTTCATTGTATTACATGGGATTTCTCTCCTCTATTTTGAACTCGGGCAGCATTAATTCATACCCTGGTTTCTAACCAGCTGCAACCTGACTAGAAAGAGTGAGATTAGCTCTCAGAAAACTTTCCAGGCTAAGGATAATACAGATATTTCATGTGTCACTCTCTTATCACAGACATCTATATAAATGAGTTTCTGGGATTCCTCTACTTATTTGTTAGACAGCATTACAGATTTGCAAGATTATGCTTTCTGTGGGCTCTGAGATACCCTCTTCAATCCAGACATTCGGCATTGTTTTCATCACACTTGGACTTTGTTCCACTTTTACTAGCAGCGTGAAGTCAGTCACATTTAAATCAGATGAAAACCTGAATTTTTCATATTAATTAAAGTTCAATAGATTCCTTATAAAGAATAGATGAAAGGAGCAGCAGTGACATGGGAGTCATGTAGACCGGATTTTCTGCAGATTAGCTAAAGCTGGTATGAACTTCCTCCCTGGCTTTCTCAAATGTTTCCTGATTTTTTGAAGAGATTGACAAATAAGGTTTTGCATAATAGCACAGGAGTAATTTCCTCATCATTTACACAGTATAAAGAAGAGACAAAAATAAATAAATAGATAATAAATATATAAATAAATAATAGATAAATTTAAAAGATAGATAAATAAATAATAATAATAATAATAATAATTAAAAAAAGAACCAAAAACCAACAAAACATGGCTGTCTCTCCAAAGCATTGTTTCTTCAAATACTGTTAAAATGCACACAAGCCTAATTAATCTCCAGTATAATTCTCCCAGTAACACTGGTATATACAGTAGTGATGAGTTTAGCATTGGTGTGTTTAGGTGTAGCATCCTGGAAAAAGCACTAATCGAGTCTCTTAAAACCATTGATTTTTGGAGACTGGTGATAATTGTTATTTACAAAGGAACTCTCCCCCATTACATTAAGACCCCTGCATTTGATATAATGGGCTATATTGTTACAGAATCACAGAATAGTTTGGGTTGGAAAGGACCTGTATAGGTTCACCTAGTCCAACCCCCCTGCAATGAGCAGGGACATTTTCAATTAAATCAGGTCGCTCAGAACCTCGTCCAACCTGACCTTGAACATTTCCAGGGATGGGGCATCTGCCACCTCTCTGGGCAACTTGTGCCAGTGTCTCACCACCTTCACTGTAAAAATTTCTTCCTGATATCTAGTCTAAATACACCCTCTTTCCATGCTTGTTTTGACCTTTTCTGGCTGACATACCTGCAGAAGCCCTTCTTAATATTCTTTGTGTCCCTTGCCAAGTTCAGCTCCAGAGGCACCTTGACCTTCATGACCCCATCCCTGCCCAACTGGGCAGCATCCCTATACTCCTCCCAGGATATCTGTATCTGCTTCCACTGCCTCTGTATTTCCTCCTTGCCCTTTAGTTTGACCAGCAGGTCTTGACTCAGCCAGGTCTCTTTCCTTCCTTTCCTGATTTCTTACTCCTGAGGATTGAGATCTCTTGCACTCTATGGAAAGCATCCTTAAATATCTGTTAACAGTGTGCTTTGCTGGTAGATGCCTGCATGATCTTACCTTCCCCTTAGGACAGTGGTTTCAAAGCCACATCTGCAGAAGCTGCACAGCCACATAAACACAGTGAAGCAATCGAGCTAGAAAGCCCTGCTAATAGGTGTATAAACTCTCCCATATGCCATTTTATGAATTAGGTTGGAGGGCTTCTGTTGCTATGAGCATGGTGGGAGCATACAAGCACTTGCTTCCAATAACCTTCCCATATATGCATTTACACACTATATTCTTCATGGCATGAGGAATAAAGAACATAAAGAACCATCAGTGAAACACAGCCCTAACGTGATCTACATAAGCCCTCTTCAAATCATACATACTTTAAATTATACGTACCATGACTGAAGCGTGTGTCACCTCATATTCCCATCCATACTATGTATCTATACAAGTATCAGTATATTACCAAATTTTGTTCAAGTTAACCAGCTAAAGACAGCAAGGGTATAACTGGACGCTGTACCTCAGGACTCCTGACCTACTGGTGTCGTCATCAGGATGGCAGATTCACTTACTGACTAATTATGGAGGCACTGAATTAGCCTTTCTCCAAGATTTTCTGAGGACTGAAAGCACAAAAACTGGGATAATTGGAGTAAGATAGAGCAACAGTTAAACCTCACAAGAGGAAAAGTGAAAAATGGTAAGGAAAAGGGAATAATATGTAAGGTGCTGGGAACCTGTTTGGAAGCAGTATGTCAGTATAAGAAACACAAAGAAAAGGAAGTGAGAGTGTTATAAGGTGAAGTTGAACAAAGGAAGTGACATTAAATGCTGTTATCTCTGTGAACAGAACAATTGCAGAAACAACCGTGGGAGGAAAAGTGAAAAAGAGCAGAGAACAACCTAGAACTCATGATAACTCAAGCCCTCAATCCCCAGATTCTGTAAAGATCTGTAAGTTAATTGTGTCCCTGGAAGATTGGGATGCAGATATATGGGGAGACCCTGACCAGGAATTTAACAATGAGAGCAGTGAAGAGAATGAGTTAGATGAAATTCAGTTTAAAGTGGCCCCTCTTATGAAAAATGAAGTGTCCATAGGGCCCCATGGGGGAAACCAAAGAAATACCACAAAGAAACATTCTGTGGGACCCCCTTCAGCTGTCTAATTTGTAAGAAAAATATGGGTGGAAGCCAGGCAAAGGCAAAACTGAATATCTGTGGCAAGTCTCCTTAACCAGAGGAGATTGTATTATGCTAAACCAAGATGAAGCAGACAGCTTTTGGCGACCAGAGGTATTTTTAACAGGGGGACCAGACTTTAACAATGAACTGCATTCTATCATTTGCCGAATAGCTTATTATATGTGTATATATATGTATATAATATGGCAGGGGGCACACACCCTCAGGAACAAGGAGAACCCACTGCTATCCCTATACAATCATTAAGCGAACTTTCTACTGCTGTTACAAAGACAGCCCACACTCAGGTTATGAACTATAAGGGTAAACATGGCAACTACCCTGTCTCAGCTTCAATAGGACCCCAGGTGATCAAGCCACTAATATGGGGAGACCCCGCTGTTTTAAAATGTATCTTATTGCAAAAAGAGGTGAAACAAAAGATAGCAGTGGAGCTAAACATCATATTAACATTGGATACACCTGAGACACACATTGAAAGGAGCAACCAGTCTGCAGTCACCCCACCAAGACTTGTGTTATTTCCCATTCCAGGAATAGTACCAGGGATGATACCAAAGCACCTCCCCTGGAGACTGGGTCAACCACCAGAAAAATACTTATCCTTCTCACAGATGTAATCATCTCCAGTGTGAATCAGATCTGGTTTAGATGTCAGCAAGCCCCATGCACAAGGTGGTAACTCCTAATTCTTTTATTTGTAGTAATCAAAATGGTAACAGTTGTAATTGTGCTTAAGCCTGAATGCATTACAATAGCAATCACTGTCAGAGCAAGCTATAATTGTACAAATTCAGCAATCTCATCCATTAACATGAATTTGGCAAAGGGACATGTAGGCATAATATGTGAAACACAACCCCCCAAAAATAAAGGGGAAATGTACTTAGTTTTCAATATAGCTCCTTTGAAAAGTGGCATAGATGTAACAAGGCTGGTAGCTATTCAATGAGTGTTACTTAAAAGAAAATATGGAAAGAGGAATAGTATGCATGTGGAGATATAATTTATCAGCAACGGAAACTGGGATAATTTATATTGGTACAGCAAACTATACCTTAGCCTCTACAATGCATCCTACTATCTCAAAGACCCCTGATCAGACTGTCAAAGCCTTATTCCCATAGAACCCTGAAATTGGACCCTATGTTATTATTAAATATACAGACCAGCAACAGCAACAAATGATATTTAATCCATCATGGTCCCTCAAGTGAGTAGAACTATCAATGCAGGTTAATATCTCTGCAATTAAACCTACCTGCTCACCATTCCTAAATATATCCTATAAAGGATGGTTAGCATGGTTGCATTCATGAACCCTCACCTCTCCAAAACGAGCAAGGGGAGAAGTGACTGGCATCCTGGGAACCAGATTGGGAGTGTTAAATGTTAAATGACATAGATGCTGAACTTTTGGCAAACAAATTAAGCTCAGCAACAAGTGATTTGTATAAACTAAAACATCCGTTAACATATTCTTCACTGGCACTGGGAACTAGTCAACGACTTTTAGCTGATACATTGCCTAGATGGGAAAGAATTAATGAAAAGAACCACCAACTAATTGTATATGCATTTGGTATCACCAAGAATAATGTTACTCTCTCACCTGTAACCAAGCTCAGTCATGGGTGCCATCCACTATAGCTGCAATTATAAGGGAAGGCAATGAGGGCACCATGCCCACCGATATTCAAAGGGTAATTTGGGAAAATGCAACTCAATTTAAAAAAAAATACATTTCTATTATTACTGGTATCTAGTCTGCTTTACTTATGATCCCACCAGCAGTAAAGTTACCGCTTTTGTTTAAACAACACGCAATGCTTCAGTATCCACCAGATACCTAATCATTTCCCTTGGATTAAATCACCATGGAACTGTACTCTATCCATGTGAACCTAGTGTATAGGGCCAATGAAATGGGAATAAATGGCAAACTGTTGATGTTGACATATGTGATGTATGGAAACAACAAGGATTTATTTGTGAAAGCAATACTATTAAGGCCCAAGGCGTTTGTCTTGACACTGAACAAAATGTTTGTAATTTTGAAATTCATCCCAGTGAAGCCCCTGAAACTGTACTTGCATGTGTTGGAAACTGATGTGTTTGGATAAGAAACCTTTGTGATTTTGTGTTTATAGACAACACCACTATATATATGCACAATCACTCAAATATCTGTATTTGTAATTTTACTGAAATGATGGGATGACTTTAACTATTCAGGTTATTATGACTAAAATGATATATGACTTTAACTATTCAGGTCCTGTCACCCCACCAACTGTCACAATCCAGCTACACATTGTATCAATATCTATTGCCTACCTTCATTGAAACAAATCTCACATTGGTAATAATACTGTTGCAACATGATGACCTGTACCAATTGCTAAAATAAATTCAAAACAATGGACAGAGAACATCCATCATGATACAGATGAGATACAGCACATCCTAGAAACAGTGAAGAAAGATGGAGAACATCACTGGTGAGAAACTGTCCTTGGATGGTCACCAACAGCAACTGGAGCTTTGAATTTGATGTTACACCCAATTGTAGCCTTGTTAATCTTTGTAGTTTTGTGTTTATTGTTAACCCGCTGCTTATATATCAAATTAAGGTGCTTGTCTCAATGTATAATAGCTTTGAGTGATCATGTCAATGTTAAAGAATCAGCAGATCTCATATATTAACTTATATACCAACCTATTGAAAAGGTGATGTCTTTACCATCCTATATTTATGGCACAGAGGCAAGAAGTGACCATATCACCATTATGTGAAGTACAGTGCATTGGCTGAGGTCACAGGGTGACAATTGTGGTGGATGCACTCCTTCTACTTGAACCAAATGAACTTTGGTTCAGGCAGATGCTCAGCAAGTAGAACTAATCAAAGATAATCTTATTGTGTGAGGCTGTCAGTGAGACAGCACCAAAGCCAAAAAAAGGGTTTGGCTGGAGACTGGCCTGATCAGCAGCTAAAACTGCATTAACACAGAAGAAAATCTGACTACAAATCTACCACTTTATGCTATAAATATCTGCAGCCATCAGAGTCCGTTGAGCTCTCACTACATAGCAACTGCCTGCATGGTGGTGATCTTCCCTTGAGGAGAGACACCACTTAAGGTTACCTTTTGAGGCTGAGAGAACCCTTATCTGACAGCAGACATGGATGGGTTGGTAAGGGACATTTTTTTCCTGCATGTAACATTTAAGATATGTATAGTAAGCTTAAGCAATAATCTTTGTATCCCATACCAACTTCAACTGTAGTAGAGTATTGATCAGCAATCCATCTGTACTTATCAAATATTTTACATACCTAAATTTACTGATTAAAACTCAATAAACTAAACTACTAGATCAAATGTGTCTGAGTGATCTCTGACTCTTTTCCTGACACCTATTGACTAATACCAGGTTCTGACAGTGGGCTGAAAAAAGAGGACATATGACCATTTTTGCCAGCACCATCTAAGGTACTCTTACCACAAGTGCTGCAGGTACATTTATGGCTTCTTGCTACAGTGAAGAATCTCTCGCTAAAATACTATGTTGCATTTATCCTCTGTTTCCTTAAGTCTTCAGAAGAGACTGTTAGTTATACATCCAGAAATGAGGCAGAGAAAAAGTGGGTGTTTACAAGATAGTAGTTTAAAAATGGAAAAATGTACAGAGGTTTTAATTTAGTTTGGGAAATATGTAAATTAATAAATAGGTAAAGAGGTGTATTAGTGGCACATTTCCCAGTGAAGCAAACCACTCACTGTCATTATTTAAGGATATTCTGCTTGTATATTTGACTACCTGTTTTTTATTGAATACTTGTAAAACTGTATATAAAATAGTGATTCTATATTTTTTCATAGAAAGATCAATCAACGCTATTGTTAGTTAACATTGCAGGGGCTTGTTTTTTGGTTTTGTTGTTGTTTGGTTGTTTTTTTCTTGATACAAAGTCTCTAAGGTGTCAGTATAAAACTTGGCTTGGCTTCATTTTGGATGACAGTTTCAGAAAGGGGCAATCCAAGACAAGCATATCCTAGGAGCCTTTGACTCAGAGTTCGCTTGCAGCCAAGGAGACCGCAAGACTGGCCAGTACAAGAGATGCAGCAGGGAAATTCTTCCTGGCTTTCTCCTTTGAGAAAGGGGAGCAGTAGTATTTAGGATGTAAGTCTGTTCCCAGCAGGAGAAAAGATATGCATCGTTATGTATCACATACAGTATTTCTGATACATAGAAGAAAATATTTCTGTTTTCTAAAGGGTAACCATTGCTCCCCTTGCTACCAGAGACTGTGAATAGTGAACTTGCTCCCTCCTCAGCTAGCCCCTCAGAAGACAGCAACTAGCACTTATGGCCTTGGGTCACCTAGAAGCTTCCCAAGGGTCCTTTAGTAGCAAGAATTGTTTCCTCGTCTATCCAGGATGACTCTGAAGTTAGCACCCATGGAGACCCAAGTCTGGGCTATCAGAGCACTGAAGTACTCCACGTAGCTTAATGGGCAGCTGCCTCAAAAATCCATCAAGCCAAGCCAGGGAAGGCTGGTATACCTTCATGAGTCAGGAGAAGAAGCCTCTCCTACCACAGCCTCTACAGTCATGTAGACACTCTATCCTATTTCTTTAGTCTGTACAGCTACCAGTTATACATCCTAACATGTCAAATTTTAGCATATTAAAAAGCATTCCAGACTATTATCCAAGCAGTCAGTAAGGCAGGGAGAAACACGTTTCTAAGTAGATTAACTGCTTGTTCCATCTCTGCCGAAGCCACCTGCAAACTGGCTTCTTACAAATAACAAGGCTCAACTGAAGCTGCTGCTACAGTAATTCTTAACAGGTATTCCTGCAAAGAAACCAGTGAGATAACATCCACTAGACAGTGGTTTTAGCATTTAATAACTCCATTCCACTAAAGCTGTTGCAAGGATCAGCAGCAAGGTCCAACTGGTCTAGCGTTATGGGGAGCATGAAGAGAAATTCTCTGCAGGAAGCTAATGCTATGGTCTATTAACCCTCCCTTGTTCCTAACTAGATCACCCAAAATTGTCTTTTAGATCAAAGCTCTGTTTTGAGAGGGCAACTACTTGTTTCACACAGACTTAAACATCTAAGAAAAGTTTAAGCTAGACTAGGCTGTGGTAAAGACTGGGGCTAGCCTAGGGGTTTATCATCTCCATACCAGAAACCTGAGCATTTCAACCCAAAGTAATGCAGACGGCTTTGTCTTGTTTCTGAAGTGTTTCTACATGGGACAAGAAAGCAAGGACTAAAAGAACCCCTAAACCATTTCATCTTGCTTCAGTATCCTGACAGTGCAATATGAGGGTATGCTGAGAAGAAAGAGGCCTCTGGAAAGCTGGAAGGTAACCGTCAGCAGCAGCAACAAGTGTCCAGAATATGCTGGTCTGATACAGGTCTGTATGTAATCCAGCTTGCCTGGGATTTGCCTCTGGCATATAAAAAAGCTACATAAACCCTTGGCCCTGGTGCTGGGCATCTCCACACTTCCCAAAATGGAAATCTTGGGCCTCCCACTAGTTTTGGAGGATACAGAGAACCCACAGGGGCACAGGACCACTGTACAGACTTGTAGGAAATGTTGGGAATTCATAGCAGATCCAAGCAGTAGCTCTCTCAAGTATGTGATCTTCAAAATTGCCTAAAAGGATGTTAAGGTGCAAAATAAGTCAAGTGTTCCCTACACGCCTCGCTCATTCTTTTGTCGCGGCAAGCAAGACATTGCCATGTGCGGCCAAAGGGCAATGTATCATGGACCACTGGGAATGTACTTATTCTGCCTTCTGAAGGAAGGCACAGATCCTCAAGAAGCATTTGGCAACTCCCTTAAAACTGAAGTTCTTCCGAAGATGGAGGTCCACACACTACCAGAACTCATCCTGCAACAGAAAAATGCAAATGAGCCTTCAACTAAGGGAAAACACCAGCTTTCCTTGTTATCAGCTAAAATTGTATTTGCAGATATTGTAAATAAACAGGAGTATAACACATTACAATTTGATAAGAACTTAGATAATCTTCATTTTCCAGCCAGAAAGCGGATTACTGATTAGAATTTTTTTTAAAGAGCCAAAGCAATAAGTATGCTAGTGAGCCATGCAAAGAGAAAATCTACCAACTATTTTATTAGGGGTTGGGGGGAGGGGTTAGTTTTACTTACCATTGTTTATAATAGATATTCTAAGGCTGAAGAAGCATCTTTTTATTGTCACTCACATTGAAAAGTGTCTAGAGGATTCTAAATGATGGGTAATGAAAAACAAAGTTGAAAGTTGCTGGGAGGTATCTGGCAGGTACGGCAGGAGTCAGGTCAGGCCTTAATGTCTTCATTTTGGTCCAGGGGAAAAGAGTAAACAGAATACTAATGAAAGTTGCAGATGGTACTAAAATCAGTAAAGGTTATCAAGCCCAGTGAAATAATGCAACAGGACCTGAATAGGTTAGGAATGTGGGCTTAAAGCAAAATTATGTTTAGCCTGGAAAATTGCAAGCTAATCCCACTAGAGAAAAAATAATTAATGTTGAGCAGCAAAGGAAGGAAGGTAAAAAGAGCCTGAAATACAGGCTTATGGAAAGTAATTTGTGGTGAAAGAAAACTTGAAGTTAGAGATAAATTTGCAGTGTGAAGCAGAAAGAAAAAATATTGCTGAGTTAAAGACTTAGGCAAAATTCACATCTCATAAAATGCGATGAAACATTGTAGCTTTGTGTGTGGCAATATCTGGCAAAACATCTCTAAATGAAAGTATCTCAGTACCAGAGGGCGAAGTACAAAAAGTGAAGACATGTTTCTTTCTTCCTTTCAGGGATAATTGTTTTCTGAGGATGCAATAAAGGAGTTCTGGAATAAATATGTAAAAGTGGGCTTGAATATGTGATGTGAAAGTGGGCACGTCCCTCCAGAAATAAATATTTCCTCTTCTACTGGTGCTTACATTGTGGTTGGCCAAAGAGAATAAGATGAATTTAAAGACATCAAAATCAAGATCTAGTAGCCAGCGTAGCAGTCACACATAGAGAAGACATAAGTTTTAGTGCTTCAGGCATTTGGAGGAAGGAGTAGGCAATTCTAGAGCTGTACAACAATAAACTTCGGTAAAATTGGGAAGTAAACTAGATAGCCCAGCAGCAGCTCTTCCACACTTGTAACTTGTGCTACTTTCTCCTGACTTAAGCATTTCTGTCGGATAAAACTTGCTTTCTAGGAAAGCATGTTTCAAATTCATCCGGTGTCCTGAAGGGCATTGCTTCAGTGTTTTCTTGTAGAGTAGGGATTTTTTTTTGGTCAGGTCATGTTAGTTTAATTAATATGAAGGATCTCTAGTTATTACTGAAGATCAGCCCTCAGTTATTTACTGCTTCACCTAGACAGCTTTGGATATAAAATAATAGTAGTGTGTTCCAAGGGAACGTGCTCTGTGTTCAGAGATCTGTCCTTTTTCCTGTCCCTGACTTTTTTGTCTCTATAGGAAAGTTATTAAATAGCTTTTAGACTTTTCTTACATATTGATAACATGAAGGCAGTAGTACACATTTTCAAAAACTACTGTCAATGTATAGAATTTTCTGCATCAGGGACAGATTTTATACCATGAAATATTACACATATACCTACACACACACATATACACACATCGATACTGCATTCTAATTAACATTCTAATTTACTATATTATTTTGTTCAGTTTAGCTACTGACATTTGTTTTCAAAAGCTCTTAATTTTGAATTGATATAATTTTTTATTAAATATTTTATAGTCCAGAAGACTTTCCTCAGTAAATAACAAATGTCAGATCGATCAGATTTTAAGCCTAATATATGTTGGAATTGTGCGGGTTTTTTCCCCTCTCACAAATCCAGTTTCTATCATTTCAGTGAGAGGTTCCCATTTTATGTACAATACTTAAGAATGATTAATGAGTTTCATTGTTAAAGCCAAAATTTTAACAAAAGATATCCTAAGTGCTGTAATAACTAATAACTGGTTCCACTGAATTATCTAAAGTCAATTGAAACAAATATAGTTTTAAAAAGTCACTTGCTTCTTCATTACTTATGCTAAGTGCAACACACAAGTTCCCGGTTTTGCACAGGCAACATAAAAAACTTGCTATAGAGCAGCAGTGCAGTCGTACCTGGAAATGTGTGTGCTTAAGGTCATTGCTTTTTCTATTTCATGGCAAATAGTCATTTAACGTTGCATAAAAGGAGCAGGGATTTCTCACAACACCAGCACAAGGCAGACCGATTGCTGTTTCTCACACCTGTCTCAGGAAAATCCCATCCTGTTCCTGCCTCATTACACAACGAAGGGATCTGATCTGGGAAGGGAGTTAGGCTGAAATCTTGTGAGGATTGTTGATCAGACATGCCGTAGGGTTTTTGCGCATATTTTGACCACTGTGTACCTCCTGAGCTCTGCACAGGAGACCATGGTAACACCGTTGAAAGACAACTCCTCCAGTGAGCCACGCACAGAAGCTCTGGCCTGGGGAATGTGCCAGTGGCATACGCCACGACAGCAAAGCCAGGATGCACTGCAGCCTGTGAAGTGACAGCTAGGATGCACTGATACATAAGTGCCTGGCAACTGTTCTAATTTATTGCAGTAGCTGTTATGGCTCTCTGTGAAGCCTCAAATAATCTATGACCATTTCACATTTTAATAGTATTCATGTTGAGGGCCTCTGTGTGACTGCAGCTATATGATAACATATGCCCCAATCGGACCTGTCCTTTGTGTACAAGATGACACAATTTGTGCATAGTTAGCCATGAGGGAGAGGGAGATTACACGTTTCCAGAGCAGGCAACGCCGAGTCTTCCAGCCTCTTGCATACGTCAGAGAGACAAATATTTTAT
Organism: Falco rusticolus; assembly: GCF_015220075.1. Taxonomy (NCBI): domain Eukaryota; kingdom Metazoa; phylum Chordata; class Aves; order Falconiformes; family Falconidae; genus Falco; species Falco rusticolus. Next base: position 26,577,340 of record NC_051191.1, on the reverse strand, counting down.
TTTTTAAAAGCATTTACACCCTCAGAGCTCAACAGATGGGATGTTCTTGCCCTTCAAGGCAAATCTCTGCTGTCAGAAGAGACACACAGAGGAGTAAGTAGCAGGCACAGAAACTAGTTAAGAGTTTAATGGGATCTGGCTGATTATTATGCTTTCTTTCATTATAATTAACACATATTTTCAATAACACCAAGGACCTCAAGCAAGGGACACCATTAGGATTCTGTATAGTTCCTAGCAAAGAAAAATGCTGTCCAAGAACATTACTGTTTATAGAAGCTCAGCACTTCAAAAGTTAGGAAAAGCAACGTTCACTCCGTCTTCCGAAGCCCATGTTGTGCAATGATACATAACCATGTGCTCCTCATTATTCAATTTCTCTTTACCCATCCAGCCTGTTTCCAGCAGTGTCTCTCTAGTCGCCATGTCTGAACCCATCCCCCTAACTGCCTGCTCCCACCTTACTTCCAGGCAAGAAGTCCTGCATCATCAATCTATCATCCTCTCCAGCAGCATTTCAGTTTTAGTTCTCTTTTTCCAGGCATTTCCAGCCTCCTTTCTTTCTCTGTCCTCCTGGGTATACATCCAGATTTTCTCCCTTGACATTGCCTCTAGTCCACTCTTGCTTCTCTTGCCTCTAGTTTCAGAGTATTTCCACCAACAGCTCAAGTGCTCAGCACTTACTGTAATGGCTATACCTGCACTAGTAAGTGAAGTGGGTTACAGCCTTGAAAGCAAGTGGCACTGCACAAATCCATGTGCCTAAGCCTCCCTCCCTGAACTTTCTCCCCCCAAATTAGGATGGTGTCATCCTATACTTCCAGTGATGCTGCACCTTTCCCTAAACCATGCAGGATGCAGCTTGACCATCCTGTGTTTTTTACTAGCTTCTCCAGAAGTGCCCTCATTTGTGTAATTTTCTTTATGGATATATTTTTTTACAGTCCTTGACATATATGTCACCCTTACTGACAAATTTCAAGTCCCTGCTTGAATTCTAGCAGAAACACAATAGTTGCAGACCTCCTGAAAGAAAAAAAGACTACAGCCATCTGAAGATGCTTTTCCCCCAGCCTGGCTCTTAGCAAACACTGGGTTGATTTGGCTGAAGTTTTCCAATGATCAAAGGCTGACCCCTAGCAGAGAAAATTTAATCCCCAAATACAGTGCAAAAAAAAGCCATAAGCAACTGAAAACAGGGTTATGTAAAAGAAAACATTGTGAAACTTTGACAAGCACTGCTCCTAGCCCTGCTAATAATACCTTTTTGACTGGTCTGATATCCCTTGATCCACTTTTAAAGATTGCAAAAGATAAAGAAGATTTTACAGGCAGGCTCAATAAATACAAAATCATGTCTTTGTATAGTTCCATCCTTCTCACCTGTTAAACTTTAATCTCAAAGGCAAAAAAAAGGTGTTGGTTCAGGAGCTGCCAACCTGCACTTTCTGAATTCATGATGGTTCCCTGTCAGATCTACGTAACAAGGTGAAAACACAGAAATCAAATGTCAGGGCCAGTGCCACACACAGGGATGCCTTTTTGTGAAGAAGCCCACAGAGCACCCTTCTATGGTACACATCAGGATTTAATGAGCACATTTAGGGAAGCTGCCAGAGTGTTTGGAGTACTTTGGCAGCAGAAGAAACAGCTGGTCCCATCAAAGTGATCATATTCTTGGGCATTAATTTAGAGTCTGAGAGGATGGGGTGATGCTTGCCAGAGGATAAGCATCATAAACCTAAAGGGTTAGGGACTCAGAAATTATAGGCTAGTAAAGGTGTGGCTAAAGCAGTTGCAACTACTTTGTTAACTGGTAGCTTGAACCTTGAAGAAGAGTGTATTTAGGCAACAAGTTGTCTCCAAACTGACAAGTTCTTTCAATGGCAGGAGCTATAGATGGACTAATGCTCTGAGGCATCAGACTGTGAGCGTTGGGACCTATTTTATGGAGTCTCAGTAAACAACAAGTCAGCACTAGTGCAAGAATGAATTATTCATCAGTGTGTATTGTGAAAATACACTTGAATGTGTCTGGAAGATTTTCTTCTGGGAAGCACATGCTGGAGGTATGCAGAGATATGTATTAGGAAAAAATAAAATATGTGTTTGTGATGACCTCCATTAAAATATGCAAGGCCTATTGCTGTCTTATTTATTATGGGATTCCCTAAACATAAGAAAAGCAGCTCCTACAAAGTTTTGGTGTTGACCTTCTCATAACTGCCATAGTAGATGTCTGTTTTATTTTTGTTACCCTTCCAGTCTATAGCAATGAGAAATATCCAAATAATTCCTAAGCCAATTAATGAGTCCCTTTCTGCTCTGAGGCTGTTAAGAAGAAAATTTCATAGTTATGAACACCTGAACTTGATGTTGGTAAGGAGAATCTGGTTATCTTCTCTCCTTCTATTTACACAAGCATGGAAAACATGTCCTTTCATCTTTGATCCAAGGCTTCTATCACTACATTACAAAACTGCTGATTAATGTTCTTCCTCTGCTTAACTGTTTACAGGTTTAGCATCTGGAAGTTTCCATCAAATCATCAGTTAACATCCCACTGAATGCAACCAAACATCAAAGCAAACCCCAAAACACATCATGAACAGAACTGGCACCTTTATCTTCCACGTTAGTTTTCTTGTCAAAAGAGCGGGAACGTATACACAGCATCTGTTTCTCTTGTCTTAGGGCTTCATTTTCACTCCACAAACCATTCTTAAGATACAAGCATTTGGAAGGCTAACACACAAGAGTGGATTAATTTATCAAAGCACCAAATTCCGTAGAGATTTTTTTTTTCAAGTTAGCCTCCTTTGATTGCAAGACAGAAGGATGTACTGAGGGGACAGCAACGTAGGTATGAAAAATGAATTCAACCAAAGGCAAGGCAACAGGGAAGGACTACGATGTGTAACTATCATTTATTCAATCATATAAGCAACAGAATTTTTTTCTTGCTCAATAAGACATTTTGGTAAGGTGAGCTACACATTATAAAATTATGATCTTTTAATAGAAAATATAACATGCCATTTTTTTCCAGCTGGAAAAAAACCCCAAAACCAAATAAGTGATAGCCACAATGCAATCAGAAATTTACAAATTTACTTTTCACTTTACCAAACCGGGTTTTTTGGGGGCTGGATTTTGATGGGGGAAGAGGAAGTCTCCTGGTGAGGTGTTTTTTACCCGCCTAGGATAATTAACCTATATAGGTCACCACATCAGATGTAGAAATCTTCCAACAGCACACTACTTCTGAAGTAATGCACTGAATTCAAAGACTGACAGAACTGTACACAAAGTACTCCATTAACAGCAGGTGCTGTACAAAAAAAAAAAGCTCTTTTTAAAGGAGCTTTTAATTACTGTATATCTTTGTTTAGAAGCCACCTTCAACTATCTTTTCCTTGTGAGCAGCAGGGGAAAGCAATTAAATGTGAGAAAGCCATCCTCAATTTAAAGCTGTAGGAGGAAGCAATTAGCATAACAGAATTCTTAGCTTGTACACAAAGAAATACGGTACGTGAAGTCACCGGAGGCTGGGTATTACTTTGACATAATTAATACATGTCGTAAATCTGAAGATGCGTCACTGCTGAAAGTTAAAAGTCATAGCTGGCTGTATGGCCCATGTTTACTCCCAAGTCTTCCTATAACAATGGATTTGGCTGTTTACACAAAATTACATGTATATCTCTCAGCTGTATACTTCACATCTTCTCTAAACTCCCTTTACCTCAGCAAAGGGTCTTAATACATCTGAGTGAGCCCCTTTGCTCCCAAGGGGCAGGAAGGCACAGGGCTTTATTTATTCCCTTTGCTCCCAAGGGGCAGGAAGGCACAGGGCTTTATTTATTCGCAGCAAGGCCATTTAGATAGATCTGGCTACAAAGAAAGACTTTACAAGAGGACAAAAGGGATCTTTCTGGCCTCATTTAGTATTTGCCAACTTTACAAGTCTTGATTTTAATACTGGGACTAATCTCATACTGGGCTAAAACCTCTTCTTTAACCTTTTTCCCATTACAGCATAGCAGTGCCTATTTAGACATAGCGCAACAAGGCATTTTGAAATTTTGGTGTGGTGATTTTTTTATTTTATTTTTCTTAAAAAAAAAAGGAATGGAAATTTACAAAACGGTTTCGGTGTTTTCAGGAGCTAGTCCTTGATGGTCAATGACGCAAAAACTTGTGGGGAAAAAAAAAACAACCAAACAAAAAAACACCAACAAAACCCACCAACAAAAGTCAATATGAACTCCACTGAAATTAAAGGCAAACATGTTCCCGACTAAAACAAGACCAGAAAATGCTTCACTTGATGGTGTTTTGTAAAGGATACAAAGGTTAATTAGATATCCTCTGTTACATTATATAGTAAGAAACCTCCATTAATTACTGCTTCTTTAATTTAGCTGATTCATTAAAAACTGACTATAGAACCACAATAAAACTGTTATCTTTCCCATAGTACCTAACTTACTTCTACAGTCCAAAGCCTATGACCCTTAATCAAAATTAGATTTGAACAGACACTGAATAAAGACATTGAAAAGTTAATAGTAACATAAAGCTTCACTACAACCTAAAATGAATGAAGCTTCCACTGACTGCAGTCAGATTCTGCTCTTCTAAACATCTCAGTATTTGTTCTTCTGTTTTCTAGTGTCCTACATTACAATATAAAAGGTTGATAGTAACAGCTAACATTACCACTATTTTTATTTCAAGTTAATAGCTCAAGCAGTGTGTATCTATAAATGTTTGATTTTATGAGCTCTTGTGCATTTTCTTAAGCAATTAGTCAAATTGCCTTCTTGACTGTATCTGCTTGCCAAATCTAGCTTTTTTAAGTTTTGTTATTTAGGGCACTATTGTATTCCATTAAAGGCAAAGTTCAATGATTTGTCTTTTGAAGGTCTGAGTGCCTTGCTTAAAATGCCAAGTGCATTAAAAACAGGCCACCCTTGACTGTTGCAAGGAGATATAGAAGGATAATAACTCAGCTGCATTTAACAGAATTTTGACATTGAGCATGTGTGTGTATGTGTGCATGTATGTGTTCATAAAGATAACAAAATAAGGATTAAATGTTGTCAAATCCTCAAGAACATTTAATTTATTTTTTTTTTTTACCGTTTGCCATTTATTTTTCTTAACAAGAAGCAAAAAGAAGGAAAGTCTTCCAGTTAAAAGAAAGAACAGCAAACCAGGAGACACGGAACTTTCATGAAAATGTATAGCAAAACCTTTTAGTAGCATAAAAATAGGGCTTTAAAGCCACACAAGTGTAAATGAGAGCAAATTCTAGTGGAAAAAAATGCTGCATTTTTGCTGAGTACCTGGGGAACCTACAGTTGCATCTCTTCTGAATTATGTTCACTATCTTTATCTATTTGTATTTCCAATTTGAAGATAACCCTCTATACTGTCTTTTCCCTGTGTACTGAGACTAAACCCACAAGGAACAGCAAAAATTCTTGTAGAAAGTGTAAGTCCACTAAGAGATCTCGGTGAGCTTCAAAAAGAGATGGTCCTCAACCATACCAGTTTAAACCTTGTGTCTGGAATGGTGGGAGATTTCTACCACCTGTAGAAATGGCTTCAGGTGGTCACCTGTTAAAAGGGTCTGGAGGCTTTAAAACAGCTGAAAAGCAGCTTAAAAGTTGACTGTGGTACCTATTTGACATGGCTGACTGAGCATTAGGAGGGCTGTAGGGCAGACCTTACATCTGAAGTCCTGTTGTGCCATCTCTGATGGTAAGAGTCACCCTGTCAGAACTACTTTGATGAGTAAAGGCTGCACAAGGGATGCAGGCATAGCAGCAATTAGTTTCTACAGAGTTTTTAAAAAACTATTTAGAAGCCAATTGTCTATGGCAGGCATGTTCAGCGTGCATATGTCTCTTCCTGTGTAAATGGCAAACTTTGAGTAAAACAGAGATTAATTTAATTAAGCTTAAACATTTCAGCTTTTTATTTTATGGTTACACACATAAGTAGAGCAATAACTGAATACAAATGTTGCATATTTACTGTGGCATGATCCAAGCAATTACTGCTAAAGTATTAAGGAAAAGCATCATTTCACTGTTTTAATTTTATTTTATAATTAGGTGGGAACCATATTTTCATGAATACATTTATAGTTAGAAGTTATAGATTATGCTTCTCTTTGTTTTGGATGGATGATTTTAGCCCTGTTGCTAAAAGCCTGTTAGCAACAATTAAAATAGCTATAAAAAGGCATTTATAGCTTTTCTAGTTGTTTTTCTTGTTAGTTTTCATCAAGTATTTTGTGCTCATATGATGTATGCTGTCTGCTAATAGTCACTAGCACAGAGTTTCAAAAATGGTTTTAAGCATCTGGTTTAAAACATAGCTTTTTTATGTACTGTGATCATTAGTTTGTCCTTTTCATGAGTGTTGCACAAGTTGTTTGTTATGCCTCTGACTTCTGTTACTTTTAGTTCTCAAAAATTATTTGAAAAAGTTTAGAAGGAAAGCTTACAAGTAGAGCAAAAACAATACCAGCAACTTTTTGGAGTGCCAGAGTTTTAACTGCTTTTTGTTGAAATGCTTTCCTGACTTTCCATTCAAACAAACATTTATTTTTTTTTCACAGTATTACAGACAGGGCTGAATGCATGCTTGCAAAGTGCAACATGGTAAATGTCTGTGTATCTTTTATACATACCATACCACTAGAATCAATGTGTTCAGGTTAGTTTCTATTCTGAGGAGAGCAGAGAAACACAATCACCACTTTCTGTCATGTGATGCATTGTATCTATTAAAAATAAATTAAATTTCATGCACAGAACCAAACTTAAAAATCCCAGCAAACAACAGAACCTTTCCACTAATGATATTTGGTTATCAGAAGTAGAGAGAGACTCAGACAGCAGTCAGCATGGTCCCAGCATGCTTTTTGCCTTTTTTTTTGTTTGCACAGTAGCTGTCAGTTGCAGCCCTGCAGGTAGTAGAACCCAGTGGGATGAGGGGCGGGACAGAGCAATGCTGCCTGAACTGACAGCAAATTTAAATTACTGAGCTTTCTTTTTATTTTTTTTCTTTCTTTGCGTGTGTGTCCCCCTTTTTTTTTTTTCTTTTTCTTTTTTTTTTTTGGTATTTTTCTACTCTGCGACAAACTGAAAAGCTTCTAGCACACGCTAATTTAACAACCCTGCTTCGTCGTCTTTTTTTTCTCCCCTTCTGCTTCCAGGATAATTAAAAGAGAAACCTGTAAAGGCAACATTCCTTCAAGCAAGTTGGTGCTGCAACGTGCTGGTAAGATGAATTTAGTTGGGTTTTTTTCCCTTCCCCATCTTTTCTTTTTCCTTTTTTGGAACTGAAAGCTTTTGTATGTCTAATGCAGTCATAAGTGTGGTTCCCCTGCTGTGGAGGGTTAGGATGGAATGAAAAGGTATAACTGCTTGATATGTGACCTTCTCCTATTACTTAAAATGGATAATAACAGCTTTCGTGTCTGTCCTCGTAACGCTTTTCTCTCTGTGAATTGACTGTTTTCTCAACAGAAGCAGTGCTGTGATTGTCGCACTATGACAATGAGGACTTGATTGTTTTTTGGTTACTGTTCCATGCTCCTATCAGAAAAGATACTTGAGTTGGGGGGTTTGTGCGTGTGATTTTTTTCCCTTTCAATGTTGCCTGAAGCACTCATATGACGGGGGGTGGAGATGGGGGTGGAGGAGATGGTCTTGGGTATCATTCTGCCTGTTCAGCTGTTTACTGAAGGTAAACAGGTAGGTAAGGAAGTGCAACAGCGAAACTTTTTTTAAAAAAAATAAATAAATATTTTTCAGCTTGCATCGAGTGGGGTCAGTATATCCAGGATTTATTGTTGTCCAGTGCCGGCTAAAGTTCTTGCTCTACCATGCATTGTTCTTCTGGAGAAGGGAAGGGGGGAAGGGATGTTCCACTTTGTATCTTGTCATACCATTGTAGAAGCTAATTGCGAGAAGCTGAGAAACTTTGAGATGAAATACCGAGTGCTTCTTTGTAAGGAATGAGTTTGATGCTGTGGATTGTATTTCCTACGAATATAAGCCTGCCAGATAAAATCAGATCTGTATTATACACGTTGCAGTTCCTGCTTTGCAAGTCCCCTGATTTCCAGGGTCTCCTTTCTAGTATTTTTCTGACATAAATACACTACTATTCATTTTATTTCAGAAAATGAGATGTGTTTTGCTTTTCCTTTGTGTTGATCCTTATGAAACTTATAAGGCGACTTTTTTTCTCAGGCTTTCTGGATGGTATTCTGCCAAGTATTAAATGCTACAACACCTGCTGAAATCAACAGGAAGGCTGAGCTTGTCCTGTGTTTAAGAGGAAACTGCTGAGTACTAGCAGACCTGGATCTGATGTTTGCTGAACTCTCTCTCTTTCCCTAACTGCAATTAGCTGTTGTTACACTTAAGGCTGGATCACGTGAGCTTTTACTGAGGTGTTCAGAATAAACACAACTCTTACAGCCAGTTGTGCGCAGCTTTGTGGCCACGCTGAGGCAAACTTTTTGAACATAGGATGGGATTGTTCAGAGAAATCTGATGGAGTTAGAAAGTCTGCGTGATTTAGTTCTCTAACTCCTTGAAAGCTGTTTTCCTTAGGTTTGGTTATTGGTTTGGTTTTTTTTTAAAAAAAAAGGTGTCTTGCAATTAATCACTTGCAGATTGATACGTCAGACTTTCCAGACTCAAAGGTCTGTTTTGCCAAACGCATAATGTGATCACAGGAGCGAAGCTGTGTGAGGACAGGAGAGATGAGAGCAGTCGGAGATTAAACACAGACTCCCTTTCTCGTCCCTGAAGGGAAGAGGACGTGCCAACACCACATGGGAAATCATATTCTTCTGCAGCAGCTTTGTAGGGGAACAAGGGTTAAGGGCACTGACAGAGGTTCATCACTTCCTATTTCAGCCTCAGTTTCAAGCACTGCAATACTTTTCTGTAGGTTTACTTTGCTTGAGCAGAAAATGGTGGTGTCTTGTGAAATGAGGTCTTTGTAGCTCCCACATCTTGCTTTTGCCCTGACAGCTTGCCTTCCCCCCACTACCCCTACACCAAGGTCTGCAAGGCTCAGAAAATTAGGCTTTGTCTCTTGTAATCCTAAACTCCCATTCATTTATAACCAGAGAAGAAAAGGATTGAATTCAGTGTTCTTGTTATGGAAATAAGTTTTTATTCACTCAGTATCAACTGACAGTTAGAAGCGTATCTGATGTAATATGAATAAACTGTAGACTGTTGACGGTAAATTATGCAGCTATAGTCTCAAATTCTCCTAGAAACAGTGTTTTTACAATGCTCAAGTGACCTAATGGGGTGAAACAACTACCAGTACTCTCATCTGAGGTTCTTAATCAGCCAAAGCTGTGATTAAGTCCATGGTGGTTGATTCCCACTGCCCATGATGGGCACCTCAGCAATGGGCAAGGAGTAGAACCTGAATGCAGGCAGGGGTGGTCAGTCATAGAGGTGATGTCAAAGCCACTGTTACAAAGCAACATGAAAACATATTACAGCCAAGTTTAGATGCTGAGTTTGGTGGTGGGAATTTATTCCTGAAGTCATAAAGTATAAAAAGCTACATATCTGTACCTTTAAAAAAACCACCATCATATTCCAATATACCAGTCTACTTTCTCTTTGAATTTAGTCCTTAAATATATGCATTTTTAATTAATCTGTGCACTTTAAATTGTTGTTGGCTTCCAGTGATACTGTCTTCTACCCAGTGCTTGGAAATTTCTAGTTGAATGGAACTGCTTTTACTGCACAAGAAAAAAGCAAGCCAGAAAACTTGCTGTAATTTCCTGTCAGTAACACAGAAATAAGAAAACACTAGGCTAATAAAAATGATAATCTGAGTTTACAACTGTTAACAAGATTCCTGAATAGAAATGGTGCTATTATGCACAAAGAACCTCTATCATCACTAGAGAAATGCAGTATAAAATTATGAGCTTTATTATTAGGGCCCTGTCATCCAATCAGAAATCAACCCATAATCTTACTTGTGAAATGGCATAAGTTTTGGCATCTTCCCTCCCCTCCTATTAATAAAAGATTAAAGAAATTTTATAATTAGAAACTTTGATAACATAGCTATGAATTTTCTTTACAGGGAAAAAGCTGAAATAATTCTGTATTTCTTCCACATCTCCAACTCTCTGCACAAAATCACTGCAAGCCTGAGTAGCATGCAGCAGGTAGAACTGGGGTAAACCACAGACTTGCCATGGGCAATCATGATGGGATTTCATCAGCTTCTGTCTCCTGAGAGAGGCCAGAATCCCAGACTTTTCTCAGGACTCTGAAGAAGTACTTAAGAACATGCAACAGTAACTCTTTCCCTGAATGGGATTATTTATTAACATTACATTTCTGGTCAGCTGAATTGAAGCATCACAGAGTCATGACAAAATGCTTAGATTTTAACCTCTGAGGATTTTTTTTTTTCATTCTAATAATAAAAGACTTTTACATTTCTCTTCTAATGGCAAATGATTTATGGCATTATAAGGGGCTTGCTGTGTTTCCATTTGATTTAACAAATTAGCTATGGTCTTCTTTCAGCAAGAACCACTCTTAAAGCCCTACATCACCAATGAAGCAAGACTGCTGTACCTGGCCTAGAGCAATCTCAAGTCCCTGGTCTTCCCCCACTAGCCGATTGATAGCATCTTGGGCTAACACTTGCCAAGACACACTCCTTTCACAAGCCTGGCAGCCAGACACATGTCCTTCATCTCCTGGTGAGGTGAGCATGGTTTGCTGTAGACTCTTTGGGACCTCTAACCCTGTGTAGGGTATAGGAAGCCCTAAAAATAATCTAATGCCTTCTAATTACTTTCATCACTCCCAAGGCAGTAGCATATGCAGTATTAATCAGGTCACTAGATATGAATTAACAAAATAAAATATTTATTCTTAAGGTAAACAGTAAAATATCAGCAAGAATGAACCAAAGCATTAAGAGAAGTGGAGGCCCAGAGAGCTCGGTTCTAGACTTTAATTATCGCACAAAGTCTTCCTTGTTGCTTTGAGTGTCCCGTGGCCTGTGGAGGCTGATAACTTAGCTCCCGTCCTAAGGCTGATGAGCTCCAAGACCTCTTGGAGCCACATCTTTCCTAATCCCATTGTTAAAGACACTTACTGTCACCTTCTTCAGGGGTGGTAGAAAAAGGGGAGCAAACCCAAAGCTCTGCATATATATTTATTTCCTTTGCTTTCTCCATGTGGAATCTCCAACTGCCTGTGTATCGCCCATATAAATGTTTGCTCTCTGTTTATGGCATTTGGACACCAGAGGTAAGATTAATCTCATCCAAATTTACTTACCTATGCTGTAGACACCTACATCTGAGCTAATCACTTTGGGGTCCTGTTGACAGCCAGAGGAAATAAGCAGGCACTTTCAGGGAGTGATTTTTCTGACCTATTTTAAATGTTTATTTTATTTGAATCCCACTGAAGGACATCACATTCAAGACTCAGATCATTTAACCGCCTCTCCTCCTCAAATTTTCTTAATTTACCATGCTGTTGCATTGCTTAATCTAGACATTTACCTCGTCTTCTTGGCTTCTCTTTTAACTACTTCATGAAGACAGAGGGCTTAGAACTCTGTACATTACATACCTTGAAAAACAGTCATAGTGCTATTGATTTACCTAGCCAAATATACCCGCAGTGGGTATAAAACAAGGCTAATCACAGTGAAGTTAACCCTGGATTATATAGGCAGGGTAATGTCACTCACTTATATCTTTAGTCCTCCAGGGCTGCTGGGAGGATGCTGTCACAAGTGCATTCCAGCCAGTGTGTTTAATGTACAATTAATCTTGTTCCTCATGGTTTCTTTCAGTAGGCTGAACTGATATAGTGAAAAGAGGTACTGCAACTGGTTTATTTGTTCTACTTTGCAGACTAGGGACATTTAAAAGTTACTCCTCAATGCTTTAAAAATTCTAAAAGTCAGGAAATTCCATGAGTATGGTGAAGTCTACCTAGTTTAGGCACCAGCATTTTAGTGAGCTGGTGTTCCTGATGGAAGTTCCCTTACCCAGAGGAAGCTACGTGTGTTTGAAAGCTTCCAGACAGACAATTTGGCTTCCTGAACTTGTACAACTAAGGCTTCATTTACAGTGCTAAAAGTGTCTGCAGCAGAGAGATCCCAGGCTCCCAAATGTTACAGTATACCTCACCCCCACATCTCACCTGGACATCTGTGGAGCAGCTCTTCTGTCCTCTTGGCCCTTTGCTTGGCCCCAGGCATTTTCTTGGCATGAAGGGTGGTGGGTGGCGCTGGTGGGCTCACTGTACAGAGCACTGGAAGGAGCAGAGGGAGCTGGCGTGAGAGCAGCCTTGTTCATAAGGTCTAGAGGAAGTGATACCTAAGGATGACTATAACCAGCATTGCAGTCAGGTTGATCTTCAAGGAAAATCTGATTAACTTCAAAAGTAAATGTATCAGCACATGAATATATATTAATATATATAAATGCACAGTATAGCTGTTGGAGACTTAAGACCACACTGGACATCAAAGACATTTAGCAATATGGACACGCTGTCCATCAGACAAACATGGTCTTCCTGAAGATTAATTTCTCCCATAACTTAGGTAACCTTCAGCATCTTAAAGATTATGCGTAGGTGTAGTTTAAGTTAGAGAAGCTGTATTCTACCATTCATTTAAATATAAAATAGTCGATCATCAGGTATGATTGAGGTAGCTCTGTTCTGAACCAGAGCTATGCAATGTTTTGCAGAGATAGTCTATCCAGACAAGGACAGTGGCTGGATTTTGAAGCGTGCAGAAAATGTAGTAATACACAAGAGATCTGCTCACGCAAGCTCTGAACACAAGATCTGATCTCTTACACATTTTCTATTTTCAGTGATTAATGGATAAGCACTGTACAAGCCCCTGACACAGTGAGCAATGCAGAAGGCCCGTTGCCTTCGTTTTGGTTAACAAGAGACAGAGTATAGATTAATAGTGGCTCTTAAGCAATCTGATGCAGTCAATGTTTTCCATTGGCACTCCATTAATAAGCAGCCTTACTAACATCTTTCTTCTGCTGTATCTGAAGTTTGATGCTGATGATTATGAAGGACACACGCATGCTAAACGAAGCTCTCGCACTTGAGTGAGGAGCAATAGCAGCCTACCCAGTGTCACGCAGTAAGGGAGACCACATTCACAGGACATTAAAGGCTGGGTACTCTTGCTGAACAGGTTTACACATTTAAGCCTTGATCCTGCAAGGATTTACTCACTTGCTTAACCTTACACACTGTGAATGAAATCCTGGGCCTCTCAAAATCAATGACAAAACGCCACCAACTTCAAAGGGCCACTCTGTGAATAGCCTCTTCGGCTTCAGTGCAGCCACACAGTGTGCAGAAGCGTGTGAGCTGATCTCCCCAACCTTGCTTTCTGGCGTGAAGTCTTAAGAGATTGAGGGAGCTGCTAAGTGTAACTTTCAAAACACTTCCATCTCACAACAAACTATAAGCATTCAAAGATGTTTTCTTGTTTGATCTGTATTCTTTAGGGGTTTTTCCCAAACCCCATGGTAAAACCTGTGGGAGTGGTTTCTGCTGGAGAAGCCTGTGAGCAATCCATAATGCATTCCTCTCCCTGGCTAGTACTGCACTCCGAGCAGGTTGTTGCCTTTGCTCTCCGGAAGATCCAGTCCCTGGAGTGAGGTGATTATGCTGGAACCACATCTTTCTTTTTTAATGAAAAAAAAAATAAAAATCTATAGCTCACATGAGTTTATAGGAAATCTGGGAAATATCTGCTGAAATGACTTACAGGTCAGAAAAACAATAATATATGGATTTGTGCAGGATCTAGCTGCTGTTTTTCATCTGTTTGCTGCTGGTAATTGAGATTCCCTGTTGCAAAACCTAACAGCTGTCTCAGGATCTGTTGGAGACCGGATACCCAGTCCTGCTATGATGTGTAAAACTGTCCCCTCGCAGTGGTACCCCTGGGACCCACTGTGGGGTCTTGAGGAATTTGGTTAAAAGCTGCGTGGGGAGGGAAAATGGTATTAGTCCCATTTTGCAAAGTAGATCCCTTTCCAAAGCAGGATAAGTCAACGATCCTTCTCCCTGCATAGGCTTTACATGTGATGCAGCTTGCACCAACCCTCACAGCAGCTGAGATGCTGAAGCTGGGGGGGAGCTTTAGCAGCCCTGAGTAACACCAAGGTGGGTAACACCAAGTAACACCAAGGTGCCAGCAGCAAAGCTTATGCTGGTAAATGCAGGTCTCATGAGCAAAACAGCTAATGACTGTTTTGCAGATGCATCACCACAATTTGCACATGCTAGGAACTAGGAAAGTTTTGGCTACTGTCTCCCTAAGCCAGCAAAAAGATCTGTGAGGACAGTTATCCCGGTGTAAGTGTACTGTAACAGGGAGTAAGAGCTTGGAAAAGAGGTTTATAAAGTTTTACATCCCAGTTATGCTTTAGGATAAGCCTGTTTTAGCTTTTGTGTAAGCCAAATTATCACTTCTCACCTAAATTGGTGGCAGTCATTTGAGAAGAGCAGGCTGGGTGAGCCCAGTGAAGCTTTGTTTCCTTTTTCAACATTTTCCTCTGACACGTTTCATTGCTTTAGCAGCAAAAAAATCCCCAGACTTTACTGGGGTTTTTGGCTTTTACTGTAAAGGTATTTTAATTTTATCTACGTTGTGCTCCTGTACTAATGGGCTTTACATATTCCCAGCAAAGTCCTGTGTGAAATTCTTAACCATAGAGATTACAGAAATTTACTGCTTCACTGGCATGGTCAAGTTGCCACAAAATTGCATTTGTTAATGTAGCTGTGAAAACACATGGCACCTGCCATCCCCAAGCATAAGGATTTTAAATATGGCTGGGAAGAATTTAAGAATGCCTATAAAATGGGGCTTGGCCATGTCAGTTTAGCTTTAGGAAGGAGACTGTGCTATAAAATCCTCACCCATAATTGGACACAAGTGACAGCTTTACTTAACTAGTGTTCACAAATGAACAAGCAATGAAAATGTTCTGCCTTTCTCACCCCAGAAGAATGACCATGGCAGATGTTAACACTGTTGAGAACAGCTTTATTGTAACTACAGGTGAGACAAATGGGAGATTTATTAGTCTGGGCATTGAGGGAAGGGGAGGGAGGGTAAAAATCGCATACAGTGCTGTTCCAAAGAAATGCAATGTACATTATCAAACACAGGGCATGGCACACACCGTGCTCTAAACCAGGGGCTATTCTGTATCCATGAATTCATGAGTATGCCTGCTTTATTGTTTGCTTTTTAAGCACCCAATACCCAGAATCACAAATCGTACATGATTCTGCTTTTTGTTTCCTCATGCCCTATCCTTTACCCATTTACATCAATGGCACACCTCTAACTTCATTGATAGTACGATGTAATCAATGACTCAAAGTCTGGGAACTCAGTGACCTGCAAAAGAGGAAACAAGAGACAATGTTGTTTCTCTGATGAAAGTCCTGAGACAAGGCTTGATCCAATGTCTGCTGGATCCTTTCTGTTCATTTTAATGAGCTTACAATTGGTCCCTAACATAATGGGCATTCAATAGAAATCAGCACTGGTTGTTCAGGCACTGAGCCAGTAAAGCCCCTAATTATGTGCTTAAGATTATGGTATGGGAACAGCCCCATAGAAGCCACTGCAACCACAGAAATGCTTTAAGTTCAGCCAGCAAGTAAATGTTTTGTTGCTGAAGCATCATCTTTTTTTTTTTTTTTTTTTTTTTTTTTTTTTCAGTCAATGCCCTCTGCCAGGCAAGCTAACAAGTACAGTTTCTGGAAATCCAGCACCTTGAGATTCTATAAATGTGATGATATTCAGATTTGTATTAAAAAATTTTAGCTGCTTTATACTTCTTTTTGCCCAGATATAGCAAAACACTTTCCTGCAATTGTAACATGAATAGAAACACTTGCCATGTCAAACTCAAAGCTCCCTCCCCTTTTAGATTCGCATGTGGTGCTGCAGTCTGATAGTCAGTCCCGTTTCTAAGTAGAATTGCACTTTTAAATTTATATTTTTTTATTAAACTGTTTGCAGTGTTAGCAGGAAAATATTCTTCTCTGTAGCTGAAGTAAATTCTGTTGGTTTGCCTCAAACTCTTTAAGCAGGTGGTCTCTTAGAAGAGCTGCTTAAAGGCACCTTGAGGTTCTGTGCCATGTGGAGCACATATTGTTTGACTGCTTCACTTCAGGTCATCCCGTTTAACTAAAGGGTACCGTACTTCTGCGTTATCTTGCTTTCATAAACCTGTGATATTCAACAGGCTTTTCAGGTATTGTTTACAGCAAACACTGCCTATGGTGTTTCCAAAAGTTTCCTGCTGTCAGAAGCATGAGGGCCAAATTGAAAATATTGGTTTGGGAGAATGTAATCTTTTCAGTACAGACTTTGGTCAGCATGATTGTGTTCAGTGTAAGTGCCCAATAGTAATGATGTCCAGGCATAGGGCCAAATGCTAAAACTGCCCCCAGAGTGAATATACTCATACTCTGCAATAGAAGCAGTAAAGTATGCTCATATTCTGGCCAGCAACATCTGAAAGCACAGCTCCCCATGAGGATAATTCTTGCCAGGAGTATGAATAAGCTGCGTTGAGGCTGTGCATTATGGCAACTGCTGCATCAGGGACTGCTAAGTAACTCATAAATAAGCAGTCTCTGCTGCCCCCCAATTCCTGTATCCAGCTTCAGAAGGTACTCATGTAGGTCCAAGTATGAAAGGCTTGCACAGTGTCCTCAGTGGACTTCGAGAAGACTAAAGCAAAGGTGGCTACTTTCCATCTCCTACTCCTTTGACTGGCCATAATTTTTCTGGCAAGCACAAATATACAGTGCCTAGAAGGATTTGGCTTCTGTTCTTCAGCTCATATTCATCATTTAGGTTGCTCCAGTGAAGTTACGAAGCCAGGAGTTCCTGTGATGGTAGGATAAAGACTCCACTGCAGCTGAAATCTTTATTAATAAATGAATTATGAATAAACCCAGAAAAATAGACACACTTTAATAAATCACCAATCATCTTGTTTTAGGCATACAAGTGGATTTATACCCACATCAGACCTACATTAAAATGTAGGATTTTTATATTAGTGCTCATTTCAGGTTTTTTTCTTGAGAACGACTTCAGTTCTACTCACATAAGCCTTGCAGACCTTCTGATGATATGTCAGAGTGGCTTCTTGAAGTGGGCTGAGTATCTGCCCCAGAATGGCAAATAATGATCTCTAGAGCCTGACTAATCTTTAAGGACGATAGAAGTTACTGTTCCAACATGCACAAATTTTTGCATAACAGATAAAATAATTTTAGCCAGGAACTCCTACACTAGGGATAGCCGTGTTCTGTAAGATGGTGGTATAGGCTAACTCTATTCTTGCAGCAAAGCATCCTGTCTTGTTTTAGAGGTTTCAGACTTGCTTATATGGATGCAGTAGTTCAAAGTTTTGTGCGGACAGATAATCAATATCATAGAATCACAGACTGGTTTAGTTTGGAAGGGGCCTTAAAGATCATCTAGTTCCTACCCCCTTCCCATGGGCAGGATACTTTTCACTAGGCCACGTTGTTCAAAGCTCCATCCAGCCTGGCCTTGAACTCTTCCAGGGATGGGGAATCCATTACTTCTCTGGGCAACCTGTTCCTGTGTCTCACTACCCTCACAGCAAAGAATTTCTTCCTAACATCTAATTTAATCTACCTTCTCTTAGTTTAAAACCATTAGCCCTTCTCCTATTGCTACAGGCCCTAATAAAAAGTCTGTCCCCAAGTTTCTTAAAAGCCCCCTTTAGGTATGGGAAGGCTGCTATAAGGTCTCTGTGGAGCCTTCTCTTCTCCAGGCTGAACAACCTCAACTCTTTCAGTCTTTCCTCATAGGAGACGTGCTCCAGCCCTCTGCTCAACTGCATGGCCCTCTTCTGCACCTTCTCCAACAGGTCCTTCTTACACTGGGAGATTCAGAGCTGAATGCAGTGCTGCAGGTGGGGTCTCACAAGAGCAGAGAGGTAGAATCCCCTCCCTTGATCTGCTGGCCACACTTATTTGATGTAGTCCAGGATACGGTTGCCTTTCTGGGCTGCAAGTACACATTGTCAGGCCATATTGAGCTTTTTGTCTACCGGCACCCCAAAGTTCTTCTTCTCAGGGTCCCTGTAAATTCATTCTCTGCCCAGCCTGTATCAATACTGGGGTTTTCCCCAACCCAGGTGCAGGACCTTGCACTTGGCCTTGTTGAACCTCACAAAGCTTGCACAGGAGAACCTCTCAAGCCTGTCAAGGTCCCTCTGGATGGCATCCCTTCCCTCCAGCACGTTGTCTGCACTGCTCAGCTTGGTGTCATTGGCAAACTTGCTGAGGGTGCAATCGATCCCACTGTCCATGTCACTGACAAAGATGTTGAACAACACCACTCATCACTGGTCTCAACTTGGACATTGAGCCATTGACCAAAACACTTTGAGTGCAACCATCCAGCCAATTCCTTATCCACCAAGTGGTCCATCTCTGAAATCTATGTCTCTTCACTTTAGACACAAGGCTGTCATGCAGGACGTTTGCAAATTCTTTGCACAAGTCCAGGTAGGTGATGTTAGTTGCTCTTCTCTCATCCGTCAATACCATAACCCCATCTTAGAACGCCACCAAATTTGTCAGGCATGATATAATACAGAATATGAGCATTAGACCTCTATATTATTGAATACTGTATCCCTGTATTAGAAATGGTCCCAGTTCTAACTGCTGACACACAAAGATCCAGATATGCTGCTTCTTTGGAGCAGAATTGCAAGTTCTGGGTTCAAATAAGCCAATAAAGTGATTCCCTGGAAAACAATACTCCGTCCTGTACCCCTTTTCTTCAGATACATTTTTCTTGCTTTTCAGGATGTTTCATAATCTACTGCACAGATATCACCTTTTGGAAAAACATGGAAATATCATCAGTTGATGTTTTTATTTAAACCAAAAGCTAGATAACTTAGAGCAAGAATAATCAACGCCTTCTGTACGTGAACACAAGCTGACCACCACAAAACATGAAAACATTGTCACAGTTTAATTTTCTTTCTGTCTTTTTCTTTCAACAGTAAAAGGATATACTTTTGTGCTGTAGCTACTGATCTTTCCTTGAATACATGAGTGAACATACAGAAGTTGTTCTTTTTTCTGTTATTTCCAATCAACTTCATACCTCAAACTACTAAAAACCTCAGGCAAGTCTTTCTCATGAAGTGTGATTCAAAAATTCATGTGACTTAGTCTTCAAAGATTTTACTAGAACAAAAATGGTACTCTATGACCCCTGCTAGTGGTTTATCTTATATAAATGTATATCTCTGCATAAGTTTCACAAAATACATTAGGACAAAATAAATGACATTGAAGCAGGACAGCAAACACTTCAAAAGGAACTAATTTTCACATGCTGCAAAATTAATTTGGGGAACTTCTTAACTCAAAAGATCCTCCATGCCTCCAAGTTTCTTTATGCAGCTTCATTCATTGCCTCAAGATTGATTTTCCTGGGCATGAAACCTTGTTCTCAGGAAGGTAACAAAACTGGTTTTGAAAGTCCTGGTGATAGTGGTTCATGTTACTGCATCATCATTACCTTACTTGTGGGCATGCCTCTAAAATTATGTCAGTACTATGAAATAAAACAGTCAAGGACCACCCTACAGCCCCAAGGCCTGCTGGCATGGGACAGCTAATATTCATCTGTATACATTGCCTGCAACCCCAGACAAAACCGACAGCATCCAGCCTTGCTGTTGGTACCTGCTGTCCTTCAACCCAAGCTGGAACATTTTGAAGGAGACTGTTGACACCACCCAAAGCTCTGCAGGGGAGCATGCTACCGGCTAAAGGTCTTTTAATGATCAGGCAATAGTGCTTAACACAGCCCTGCCCTTGGGTTTGGTTTGTTGTTTTTTTAATTACTATAGGCATAACTAATATAAACACAGAACAAAGGGGCTCTCCTCTCCAGACTACTCACCTGCTCTGATTTGAACTTCAGACTTTAGACAGGTGCAGTTTCTTACCTTGCCAACCCTGTTATGGGGGACCTGAAAAGAGTAGGTGGGAAAAATTGCTAACAGGTGAGTGTACAGATTAACTAGGGCATTATCAAATATAAAAGTATATCCCTAGCCTGCATAATAAAAATTCAGTGTGAGGATATACGTACAGGACATCCCTGAACCATAAGGTTCTGGAAGGTAGGAAAGTATTACAAGCTTGCTTTACTCTTACAGCCTGCTGGAGCAAGCATCCACTCCTGATTACTGGCGGAGACAGGACAATGAGTTGGATAGACATCTGATCTAACCTGGTGCAACCCTGGTGCAGAATCCTCCTATTACCTAAACGGGTGTGGAGAGAGGCCAGGAAACTTTCTGCTGTTATTAGGGAAAACCAAGCTGGCTGTTGGTACTGAACTAATGAGACCTGATGAGGGCTATTGGAGCTGGCTTTCAGACCAAGCATGTCTGTAGCCATCCAAATAAATACACCAGGTACTCATCGATATGCTCTTGTCCAGGAGCAAATCAGATTCTGAACAAGCATCCAAAGATATAAAAGTGTAAACATACTGATGCTGTCCCTTTGGAAAAGTCAGCTTCACACATTTAACAGTGTAGGAGGCGGGGTGAGGGACTGGGGGTTGTGTTTTTCTACTCACTTGAAATGTCAGTTTAGATAATTTTTCTAATTGTCTTGATATTTCATTGCTTCCCATATTTCCCAAAACTGTTATTAACAAACAAACAGATCTTTCTTAGTTGTCTCTGAAAATAACGTTGCATATGCAGGAACTACAATTTACATGAAGATTATTTCTGGCAATGCAGCAGGTGGCATCATGCAGACACATCTACTAATAATGCTACTTCTTTTGGTGCATGTTGTGCAAGCAGCATGGCAGGATATGTTCCAATCCTGTTTTTAGGAAATGAACAATACAGACCACCAATATGTGTATGTCAGTGGAAAATAAAAGCATACAATATATATATAATATGATGATGATGATGATGATGATGCGAAAATGCACTTAGAGGACCAAATCACTGTGCTTCCCTTCTGTGGGTTCTGGCAGGCTTCCTATGTAGCTGGCCAATTTAAAAATAGCAGGGTCATAAGACATGTCCCAAAATTTAATATAATTTGGATTTACCAATAATGTACTCCTCTGAGGAAAAATAAGTCCTCTTCTACAGGATGGATAAGTCTTCCCAGAATATTTCCCTCGACAGATTCTCTTCTGCACATCCCTTTGCCAACTGGAACCTTTTGATCTCAACATTCTTAGTGCCAAATTCTGAAATGGTGTAAATGAGTGAAATTCCACCTAAGGCGGTGGATCAGATCCCATTTACACCTGCAGAGAATCTGGCTTTGATTCTGTAGCCAAGGAGAGATTAAAGCCATTGGTTCTAGCAGATTTGTTAGTCCGTAAAAATGTTCTTCATGTCTGGTTGCAGATAGCTCTGTTATCCAGTCCAAACGTGAGAAGGAAAAGCAGCAGAAAATGCACTTGAAGGGGTGAATCCTGGACAGGAAGGGTGATACACTGGAGGATTTAGCAGGATTTGGTGATCTCTATCATATGATCGAGTATACATTTTCATCATCTTGATTATCTCTTCACTTGCTCTCTGTGCAGCTTTTTTTCTGGATCTACCGATACATATCACTTATTCCAGATTGCTCTTTGAAGAAGGCATCCAATGATACATCAGAGATTAAATGAGTCACTCATGATGGATTGTGCTTCATGGCTTTATATACCACAGAAAATTATGCATTTTACACTACCTTGTAAAATAACCATTTATCTAAGTAAACATATTGACTCCTTTTGGGTTCATCCGAAAACTATCCTGGGTTGTGAATCTTAATTTAGCAAGCTCTTGACAGGCAGGAAAAAAGACAGCTAACAATGATGGAGAAGAATCAGTTACTTAAATGTCAATAGAGGGAGTTTAAAAAATGAGCTCCAAGAAAGAGATCGATTCGTTCTCTACTGTCCAGTCCGAGACACAGACTTGGCAACTTCTACCACCATTTCCACTTAAAAAAATAAAAAAAAAGAACCACCCAGCTCTAGAATTTGTGGCAAGTGTGCAGCCATATGCTGCTATGGTGTTGACTCAGACACAACAACAGCACATGCTAGAGGAAGAAATGAGGCCTAAGTGGTTACAGCAAAGAGGAGCAGCTGAATATAATTTTCCAGGGATTTTACCTTTTAAATTTCCACACTTACTGTAGATACCAAAGCAAGATATCTCTTTTCAAATGTCAGAGTTTGCACATCTGTAATATGAAAATTACACTTCTGAGCCAGATTTTCTCTGGGGTCATTCCACGCAGGTCACTGTAACGTTTAGACATCTGACACTGGCAAAACCAGATCAGCGTAAATGCACCTCGATTTCTCCTCTGAGTTGAAAGTGTCAGAAGCGTGCAAGAATGCTGTTTGGGAAAGGGGGTATAATGGCCTCATCTCAGGCCCTTTCCAAGCCTTGTGTTTGTCTGTCTAGTGAGCAGGAATACAGGTGAGCGCTAATGGAGTCTCCCTTAGCCTTCACAAAATAGCAGGTTATATTTTCTGGTACCTGACCATTTACGCTTGTTACCCTAGACTGCACTTAATTCGTGTACCTACCTGATTTTTTGTCCTCTTGGCATCCTTTTCTGGCTAACTATTTACACCCCTCTCACTTATGATAGGGTCTAAGATGCTGAGTGCAGCATTTACTTCAACAAGCTTTGGATCAGACCTGTAATCACTTCAAGCCTCTGACTAGCTGGCTCTAAGTATTTAGGATGAATCATCTCAGAGACAAAGGAGAATATCAGAGCAAAGTATTATCTTATATATTTCCGCTTCCCCAGAGGTTTACTCTTAAAAAAAATCCATTGTCCTATACGTAATGTAAAATAATTAACAGTGGAGCAAAACATTTTATCATGATACAGATCTGGGCAGTGATTGAAATAATAACAGACTGTTTAATTGCTAAATTATGGTGGTGATATTATGAAATAACATATTATATCCACATTTATAATAAATTAATCCATCATGATTAAAGGTCTCTCAATGAATACCAAATGAATTAATACATGATTGGCCTTTATAAGTATAAGCCTTTAAAATTATGCAGTATTCTGCAAGCAGCTAACAGCCTGCAGAATAAGGTTGCAATGGGAAAATATGTCACGGAAAAAGTTTTCTACATTTCATGCAGAACACTTCCTTTCAGAACATTTTTGCATTGAATTCATTAGCAATTATGACAGATAGCTTTTTAACAGGAGAAAGTGTGTCCATAATCACACAATGTTTGGGGGAGAGGGGAAAATTACCACAATATGACTAATTTTATGAAAGACATCTGTCATTTTCTACTGTTGTAATACAAGCTGTTTAGTAAGTAAATTTAATTAACCAGATTTCTCATTTTAAAAAGGGGAAAAAAGGGCTTTTAGAGCATGCCAAGAGCATATCCCTTGAATATAGTTTGTTTAATGTGCCCAATTAGACTGAATCATCAAATTTTCTGAACCTTAAATATCTCAAATTAATTTGTTTCCACATTGTTTTTCTATATACCATTTTTCAGCCATTTGTACTGGGTAGAAGTTGTTGTTTATTGTTTATATTACTGTTTTAAGTCTCTGCTTAAAACTGAGGCTTTTTGGCACACGGTGTTGTACCTGAAGAAGGAAGTCTCTATCAAAAAGTTTCCCATTGAAAAAGAGAGATTATACAGTGCAAAAAAAGGAGAAAGGCAGGGAGAGCAGGCATATCTGCCCCAGGCCATGAATAACTCAGTGAAACACATGAGTCTTGGTCTACTGATGTATCAAATACTAGACCACGTTAGACTTTTGGCTTGTAAAAGGATAGAATTGTAAGACAACAGTAAGCTGCCACTCAGGACTGTGAAATTCCCTCTGTTGCTCATAGTAGTTGCAGACCTGATGGGCTGGTCCATTTTTTAATGAGGGTAGTATGGTTCATTTTCACAAAATTCTGGTTGTCAGTACTTCATGGACCTTACAGCATAAATAGCAATGTTCTATAAGTCCTTTTGTTAGTAATGTGCTATAACATGGCTCCCCAAAAATACTGGCAGTGTTTTTCCAATGACAGGAAACAAAACCAAAAAAAACCCAACCAACGAAACAAGAAAAAACCAAACCCCCCAAAAATATTTTATTGACATCAGTGCAAATTTGGGGTAGTTCCACTGGCTGTATTTTAATCTAGCTAAGATTAAAATCTGACTAGAAATCTCAATTTAACTTCCGTTAAAACAAATACTTAAAAAATACTAAAATAGTTGATTGTAATGTAACATAGCATGTTTTCCGATTGCTTAAACTATTCTTAAGAGTACTTAAGTTGGTAGAAGCTACTCACTTCCTAAACAAAACCTCTGGTGGATTTCTGATGTTAGTGCACCTTTTGAGTTCTGCTCCTAAATACAAGCACATCCAAAATTTAATATCTGCTGCTTTTGTACACAGGGGAAGACTTCCCCCCTGTTCAGAAAAAAAAGCAGTCACTGCAAAAGATACCCAAGTCCATTGCCTAGGACTCTGCTGAACTGTACAGAATTTCATCGAAGAATTAAAGCTTCTTAATTATTTTTTTCATTTGCTTGCATTTAGAAACATTTACATAGATTATGTATGGAGAGCACGCCATTAATTCGGGCAAGCTTTTATTACTCTAACCTTAGATTTGGAAAGCCTAATTGTACAGAATATGTGCCTGGTATTTAGAAAGCATCATTCGCTTAATAGTGTGAATAGAGTTACTGTATGTGGGGAACAAGTCAGTCCAGAAGATAATAGATTGCTTACTGGGGTGGAATAATCATGAAGAGAAGTGGATAGGGAAAACTGAAGGACTTTGGATATTCTCATGTACATGCACATGTTGTGAATCTGCTAGAATATCTGCAAGCTTAAACACTGCATCTACTCCTTTAGACCAGGGTTTTCCTCCACACTGTTGCAGGAGGACAGACCCTGGTAACTCCAGTAAATGCCCCCAGTCTCCTGCACATGGCTTTTGGATGAGTTGTTAGTGAGTAGGGTCAGAAAGTAGGCAGAAAAGTAACAGGTGAAGAGCTGATATGTGGATTTAAGCACCTTTTTTGGTTGCAGACTCACTGTATCCCCTTTACCAAGACTCTCAGGGCTACATTCGGACAGCATGACGTGCCCACATGTGGTCAGGGGAGAGAGCTGACTGCTTCTGAGGAACAGCTGATGCTTTAGTAAGGCACCATGTAGAAGGCTGCTTAGAGCAGCCAGGACAAAACATTAGATCCAAAGCCCTGATTACAATCCAAGTCATTTGAATATGGCTCCTAGATTCTCTTTGCTTGAACTCCCCATCTGCAAAATAGCACTTTCTAAATGTCCGGGACAAATAAACACAATAGAACTGAATATTAGAGGACATATGATTATCTATATTCATAGCAGTGCTATACAGATAGAAGAAATCTGTGATTCAGCATGTGATGCATGCAGACGTGAAACAAACCCACCCCCGAGGGGTCAGCAGCAGAAAAGGTGTTAGAAGCTCAAGGGAGTTTTATATGAGCAAAGGCAATAGGATCAAGCTCTGAGACAGAACAGCTTTTAAGTGAGCACAGACAATCCTGCAATTAATGGAGACATATCTACTCAGTATTACAGCACAGCCGACCTGCATCCTTGGCTTATTAATTTCTCCCACTAGTACAAGTAGGTTGACATCTTCTAAATTAAAAACAGTTCTGCCTTAGGAAGAATTGCCAAAGAATTTGTACATTAGAAGTCTCAGGAGATGCAACTCTTGCATGCCGCCTTCGCTGGGGAAGAGTACAAGCTTATCCTTCAGGAAGTGTCATCTGCCAGTTATGACAGCTACACATTTGTATTCATTTATGAATTCACCATTTACAACTGTGGCTATTTAACACAACAATTCCCTGGAAAATCTTTGGACTCCGTGTTTGCATAATAAGAAAAAAAACTTCCAAAAACAGCTCTTCTTCTTCCTCCTTTTCTGCTGTTACTCTTTTGTACTCAAC
The DNA here is from genome assembly GCF_015220075.1 of Falco rusticolus. Classification (NCBI taxonomy): domain Eukaryota; kingdom Metazoa; phylum Chordata; class Aves; order Falconiformes; family Falconidae; genus Falco; species Falco rusticolus. Next base: position 26,551,137 of record NC_051191.1, on the reverse strand, counting down.
TAATTTTACACACGAATAATTTAGGACAGAGTTTGGCAGGGTTGTTCTGGCCTCTGTGCACGTAGGAAGCTTGTGAATCTCTTGCAGTCTTGCTATGGGGGACAGCATTTCTAACAGGGTGTATTTAAGAGAGTTGATTTTGTTATTCTGTAGAGTGAATGTGTAGTCTGTCACTCGGGCAGATATGAGTGTTAACTGGAGCAAGACTCCAGGTGCTGAAGCTCTGTTCCTGATTCAGTTAGAGGTGTCCTGGGTGGCCCTAAATAAATCACTTAATCTAGCTGGTTCTTCATCCTTGTATAACATCAAAATACAGCTAAGATTTCTTCTTCTCCCAGGCATGCTGTGGGAAAGCAAGCTATGCATAACGATGAGGTGTTTAGTGTCCACGCTCCTGTGTATTTGGTCTATGATATGCATTGCTTCCTGAAGTTGAGCCATGGTATACAAGTCCACCTAGGCTGTTAGCTGTACCTCTTCTGGGTGTCTCCCCTTTGACGGCTGAGGTGGTGGTGACCATCTGTGATGTTAATTCATCAACTTCTTTAGACCAAGAGATTGAGAATGAAAAAAAGGCTGTCCAGCTCTCACAAGACAAAAAGGAGACAATGAAGTATACAACTTAACTGTGATGGAGAAGCAAAAATCAAAAGCTTACCTTTTTAATTTTGCACTATTTCAGTTGGTTTCAACAACTGATTTACAAAAGTTGATCCAAAGATCTATGAGTCTATATTTCTATGAGTCTGTTATTTTTTTTCCTTCTTGGCTTCCTTGTTCATTAGTGGTGGTGAGGGCTTAATGGAGAGGAAGAGGATGTCAGTTTGGAGGGGAGTAGTGATTATTTTCACAGAAATTTGGCCTCTGAGAAGCACAGGGAAGCAAATGGAAGAGAGCTTGTTAGTGGACTTGTGCCTCACTGAAGCAACATGCTGCTTAGTGCATATGTAATAATGGGAGATTTATGAAGAGCAGAGGAGGTTATAAGAATAGACCACATTAATCTTCTGCTTCAAACTCTTCTCATTAATCTCCCAGTAATAAACTCCAATGGTCAAAAAAATAGAATTTTCCTTTAGGCCGGTTTTACCGTGATTTTACAAAGTCCTTAAAGGGCCTCACAGAAAAAAGATTGCTTCTGTTTCTCTTGACTTATATCTTATATGGGATGCAGAAAACTCCTAGCCAAGCTGTAGGTTTGCAATAACATGCCTCATCACCATAACCTCTTTTCACTTCTAGCAGAAAGTCAGTGTACATTCCTCATGGCTCAGAGTTTCCTTTCTTCTCTCCCTTCTCCATAGCTAGTGAAACACAACAAAATTGTAATTTGTGATTGTTATCTGCTGATCAGCCTGGACCTGAACTCCATGAGTAGGTCAATTTGCATTTGTAGCATTAAAATAAATCCAGATACCTGAATAAGCAACAAAAAATAAACAAACACCTAAAATAAAAACAAACAAACAAGAGCAACAACAACAACAAACACTGAAAAGAGTTTCCTTTAAAAAGCCATATGAAAGGAAATTCAGCAACAAGCTTTATCCCATCCTGAACTCTGCCTGGTACCTGTAAGGATTGCAGAAGTGCTGCATGCTGCTGAAACCATCCAGATAACTTGGCAGTATCTCAGTAAAATAGATTGGGCTAATCACTAGCCATTTAATTTTATTCTGTGTCTGAACTTCTTGGCTTTGGTGTACTGCAAATGTTCAGTAAGTCTGTTTTTTATGATTTTCAGTTATCTTTAAAAGTATCTTTCAAAGAGTGGAGGCACTGACCAGATAGGGATCACAGAAAACGTGGAGTCATTTTTCTTCAGAGTAGTAGAAGTAGCACTGTCACAACAGCAAAATTGTATTCCATCCAGGGAGTAAATGTATTGATCACTTACTTAGCAGAACTAGTGAACAACATACATTACACCTACCCTTTGCAGCTTGTGCTAACTTGCAGTTTGCTTTTGGATGATGAACTTGATGTATAAAGCCATGAGTTTTGTGCCTGTGACTGTTCTTTGCTCCTTCCTGTGTCTGGCCACCAGAGATCAGCTGGAATCCATCTGCTAACAATCCCATTAACTCAGGGGGACCCATACTTCTACTTCACAAAGTACTTCTGCTACCCCAGTAATTTTAACCCATTTAGTGCCTGGTACAGCAACTATTTACTTAGGTGATTTCCTGGGGAATGAACAGAGGCTGAGTTGAGGTCATCTGTAGGAGTTCATTGTTTGACATTTTCAGTTTGTTTTGCAGTCATCATTCTCGTCAGTCCTCTGCCTATGAGCAGAGGTTTGTACCATGGTAGATTTTTATTTTCTTTCCCAATATAAAATGAATATGACAGGGCTTTAGGTCTTCAGATCAACTCTTTAGCAGTGACCACATACTCTCTAAGCACATGGTTCCTCAGTTGCTGTGGTGAAAAGATTGACATTCTCAATGTAAAACCATCATTTCTGAAGACTGCTCTGTCTGGTGCTCTGAGCAAGGAGCTCCCAAATCTGAATTCAAGAGAAATCCCTCACTTACACTGGTTTTGTACTGAGGTATTGCCCAGTCTCTTTAGGAAACCTTGCAGTTCTTCTGCTAATATTGCTTGTGCTCTTTGGGGAAATGCAGAGCTTCAGGTATTCCATGCTATTAGCTGCGCATCTCCCCAATACACATATTTTTAAATGCAGCTGAGTGCAGCAAATGGATGGTTGACTAAGCAACTTGATGTTTCATCAGTTTTGTTCTGCCTTTGAGAATTTTCTTTATTTTTACCATGGTTTCCCTCTGTCTATGGTATGGGATTGCTAATATGTGTCTCCCTTGGATTTGATATACGTGGTAGAAAATCTTAAACTGCAAGGTATGGTAGAGGATTTCTTGTAATACACTGATTGTACTGGCTAGCAAAGGCTGGGCAGCACCCTGTACAGCACCCACCCAGCTCTACCCATTTGTCTGACCAGTTCATTTCTACACTATACTGAAACATGTGCAGATTTCAGCCTGTTAGCTTCAAAGTAGTTTTTGAAATCAACATTTCGGATGCTTCATTTCCTTCATGTATAGCCTGTCCCTAGATGCACCCAGCTTTTGTGTCCATGGTTTCCCCATAAGCTAACATAAAGCCAGCATGCATGTGCCTGCACGGGCTGTATGCACTTAGACCAGCTGCTGTGTGAATCTGCCTTTAGCCCATGAAATTGCTGCAAATATCTCAATATTGCATTAGGAGACACCGCTTTGCCAAAGAAGTTTTTTTTTATTGATCTCAACAGAAATTTTACTGTAAATATCTCATTTTGGTTAAAAAGCAATCACTCCAAAATAAAAATGCGACTGTTGCTATGGTACTCTACTAGATTGTGGGAAATATGGGAGTTTTAGTGCAGGAAATGAGTTCATGTCTCCCTAGGCACAAAAAGGTTGGACTGGTCATAGTTTCACCCTAAGGTAAATGATTTTAATTCCCCACATCTTCTGAAATAGGCAAGCTGTTTCCTATCCAGCTACTCCACTGGCTGCAAATGTCTGTGTCAACTCAAAATGACACCTAAATAACTTTACAGCTGAGCCCAGTCTCTCAAGAAAAGGTTTGTGTTTTTGTCTTGCAGACAGAGATAACCTTTATCTTGGTCGTCTTAGAAAACAAGGCTTATATGAGAACAGTACTTGTCCTCCAGGACACCATAACTTTTAACTTCTGAGTCCACGAGCAGGCTTTAGCCCAGTTTGGCAACCACTCTATATTTTGCACCAACAATTGGTTCTGCACGCACAAAAGCCAGGACCAGTCGCAATGCCTCTTGCCTGCCAAAATTTCACACAGAGGACCAGCCCATGTATTAGCTGGGACAAGCCCAGGATACAACGTGGATGGAAACCTGCAGGATGTTTGGCTTTGTTAATTCTGCAGCTCACACAGCAGCCTGTGGGGCAGGAGGGGGTTGTGGATTGATGAGAAGAGATTAAATATTTTGTGTTTGGAGAACCCCTCGAAATGGCATAGAAAGCAAATCCTCCGCTCTGCAGAGTTTCCTGGGAAATGACTGTCCCAATCTTTATCGCGGCTTATCTCTCATGCGGTGTCCTTTCGGTGCGTGCACACCGCTGCCCAATCAGCCCACCGAGCCGTGGCGTTATCGCGGCTGTAAGCCCTCTCCTTCTCACTCTGCAAGAGCAGATAAATGTGAGGCAGGTGTGTTGTATCCGGCATGTTAACTGAGTGAGTGCTCCCCAAATCTGCTTCCTCAGCTCTCCCTTTTATCTTGTCTTGAACGCCAAGCAGCCACCGCTGATAACAAGCAGATTAAAAACACTATCAGATTAACATTTTTATGTAATAAATGGTCAAGAACCTCACATTAAAAGAATATCTTTCCTGGCATTAAGCATCCTTCACTCACCCAGGAAGCCTTTATCAGCTTGAACCTGCTCTGCTCGTTGCATAATAAATCTCCGAACCCTGATTTCATTGTAAGAAAATTCTTCATGAGGACAGCAGGGAGCTAAATGGATGACTGTGTTTGAAAGGAAAATCAAGCAAGAAGATTAAAGTGCTGGTCGTCTTTAGTTTAAAACTAACTCACTGTGCTAAATCCTTTAGTTGGGGGACTGCTTAGTTTGGATGTTCCATAGCGTGGCACCAGTTTTTTTGCTTTCTCCAGGGCAGCTCAAATTTAGCTCAGGTCAGACTTACTGCAGACAGACTATTTTTTAATGATAAGTCTCTATTTTTTTTCCTTCAAAAACAAAGCTCTGATCCACTTGCCCTTTCCAGAATGCTAACATTACTATTAGTACTTTAGTTTTGTGTGCTCATGTTACTCATTTTGCCCTTGACAGTTTCTGGCATCTTTTGTTTAATAACAAAGTACTTCTCAGGCCAAACACTGGATCTCTAAAAATGTGGCAAATCCAAAAAAACTACTTTGATAAAAATGGCTATGGTAAACACTCCATGGAAAATCCTGTGGAAAATGAGCAAAGGTCATTCTGAATCCTGTCAAATGGAAACACACTTGCAATTTAGCTGGGGCAGCAGTAGCCTTACAAGTAAAATGTACTAAGAACATTAATCTATTCTTTTCAGGGTAAACCCTGAAAATTGTCCCGGTGATTGCCACTAACTTGTATTCAGGTTGTAAGGGGAGCAAGACTGAGGGTGAAAAGAACTATAAGAAAAAGATTCCATTTATCTATATGCAGTGCTCCAAAGAATGAGAGCAAAGAGTGATATTCAAGGTCTGACATTTGCACCACAACTGCTGCAGCTCTCGTAGACAAATAAGCTTCTGAAGCTCTGGCATCTTTAGATGAGCACTAAAGCCACACAATGAAAAGTAAAACAAATATCTTTCTGGTAAAACAACTTTCTAGTAGACTGAAAAAATGCAAAAATATCTTGTCTGGAAACTGTTTTGGTTGGGGTTTTTTTGTTTTGGTTTGTTTTTTGGTTTTGGGGGTTTTTTTGCACAATGTATCCATGTAAATTTGATGATTTAATGAGGTTTTCAACAACAACTGTCCCAGAAACAGTTTTATATTAATTCAGTGCTCTGTTGCTCCTCAAGATCTTCCTTAAAGATAATTTCAGTCTACTTTAGCTATACTTTAAAATAGGCTGGCTGGCACAGTCCCAAGCTGCTTCACTAGTGTTGCCTGATAGATTTGATTTTCAATCCAGAGATTATTTTTTTTTAAACATATAGTGCCTGAAGGAATCTGAATTGTGTTTTATCTTCAAGATACTGGACAGCCTCTATCCTTTATTACAGAGCTGTACAATACTCAGTATCAATCATTAATAACTTTCCTATACAGTATTCTTAAAACTATGTGTAAACTCTAGTACTTTGCCATTTAATAAAACTTTTTTTTCAAACGCAGATGTTCACAGCCACCTTTGGGAGAAGAATAAATCTTCATCTGTGAAGATGTCTCTTTTTGGTTGAAAACTACTCCAGTAATCCCTGGAGGAAGCATCATTTTCAATCACATTCCAGATGTGATCTAGGCTGGTGCCCTAACCTTTACAGTAAAAAATGATTATAATTTTTTGTTGTTGTTTTAAGGAGGGCACCCTTCAAATGATACACATACAAATTTGAAATTGTCTGAATGCACATCAATATAAAAAGTATAGGGAAACAAACAAAAAGTTATTGTGATGTTTTTAACAAAATATACACTGCGTTCAGTTGTTGACAAGTAAGTACTACAGCAATGCTCCTCAGGTTGGATTTTGCAGTCCATATGCACACTGGTTAAAACATGTCTGGAGCTGACACATGCACCTCATATCAATTGAAATGTTGCTCTTAACTTCAGTGGAATAACATCATTTTGGAGGAGCAAGACATTATCAAGTAATAGTTGATAACACCTGCTAGAATCTCATTTTTAGTAAAGCACAACAGACCCACTTGACAGTATTTTAACCCCTAGTGTTTCAGAATAAAATGCTAAGGAGCCAAGCTTTTGTTCACCAAGCACCCTCCATCTAACCAGATCCTAAAGTATTGTGCAAACGTAACAGATTTCATGAACAATGCAATGATTCACTGCAACCAACAGCAAAGTTCAGCAACAGCTGAGGCTGAACAAAGCAGCTGCATACAGAAAATCCAAACAAAAGGGCATGAGGCAATAATGACTCTATGGAGGAGGCTCTTTTATTTTTTGTGTGAAAGGATATTGGAGAAGGAATAGAAAGGTTAGGCACGGAGATTCCAGCAAGTAGGAGTGTTAGGGGCTACATGAGCAGCCAGAAAGCGATGATTGGGCAGGAAGACCAAACAATAGAAGTGCTGTCAGCACCAGATGCCAATTTCCAATAAATTCAAGCATCAGATAGGGTTTTAGCCACATGACTCCTATTGACTTTAATAGGAGTCATGCAGCTAAAAAACCCTCATTGCTTGGAAAGTTGCTTATTAAAAAGTGAATTTGAAAAATTAATTCAAGACAGACAGGCTGTTCTGAAAGATCTGGCTTGGAAATACTATGAGTTATGCCAGCAGAGAATTTGGCCTGGTAGCTGCAGTATCACCCTGGGCACCTTTTTCCACTTGATATTGTACATGTGCCTTCTCCAGCATTAGTTAGTGTATAAAGAGGAATGTGAGCTCAGCTGACAGTTTGGTTGACTGCCAAATAGAACTTAATAGAGTTAATAGACACTAATCCCGATTTAGAGTTTTTCAAGGTTTGCTCCATAATTTACTATGGCGACCGTATGCTGAAATACTGATTTTAAAGACCAAAAGTGTAGTAGAGACAGCTGAGTGCACCCACGCTTACACTATTCCCTGTAAACTCTAACAGCAGCTGTCATTGACCAATAAATTTTGCCCCATAGAAAAGATAACCTGAAAACACATTTGCAGATCTTTTTAATCTCCATTTGCACTCTTACCTTCTTTACCAAGCTTGACAAGAAGAAAAAGGAGGGGTTTGAGCACAGAATCAGTAAAATATTTTCAATTGGGATGTTAGGTGACAAGAAGCATAAACAACAATTAGAGGGACAGTAACTCTTTGAAGATACATAAAGAATACATTTTTTTCATCAGATCATCCTCAAAGTGCCTGGTTTGAAAGATCCTCATGAGGAAAATAAGCTGAGCTCCTTCTTGGAGATATATGTTTGTCATATTTTCATGAAAGGAGTAGTTAAGTGAGGTTGCTTAAAGAATTACCAGCAAAGAGTTTAAGTGAGGTAGGTTCAATATGTGGAGATGCAACTACACAAGATTCAATGGCAAGCTTCACTCTATTACTTATTACATGGAATAAATGCACAGAGATAAATCAAGTTGAAATCAAGTCAGAATAGAGTTGGAAACAGTTTATAAAGATTACAGATATAAAAGGGTAAAGGAGATACTCCCATTGAGTTATGAGGTTTAGAGGAGCCCCCTTTGCTTTCTAAGCTATCACAGAGCTTACGTGCAGCTTCATCCAGTCTTAATCTTGGGCTTGGTCAACATTTTATGTCTAAAAGGGAAAGATATAGAAAGTGGGGTAAAGAATAAGGGAGACCTTTCTGCTAAGTTATGAGGTTCAGAGTAGACCCCCTTGCTTTCTAAACTCTCATAGGGTTTAAGTGCAGCTGGATCTATTCCAGGACAACAGATTAGATCTAAAGGGGAGAGAGAAAGAAAGAGAAAGTTCATAAAATTGTCCATAAGACTTTATCAGTAAATCAATTTGTTTTAAATCACAACATTATATAATTACCCTAACTACTTCAAATTTGCAATATATATTACAGCAAAGTTATATACCTACTAAAAGTTTGCCCTTGAGTTCAGTGAAATACTCATGTCTTATGCCTTTGCATTTCTCAGCAGGCAAAGGGTTGAGCCTCAAGGAGGAGGGGTATCAGCCCAGGCCCCATCATCAACTTCCCGCGATGGTCCCCCTAGTATCACAAACATAGTGATCAGGGAGCTTTGCATGGCGTCCCGCTCACAGGGAGATGCTGGTTGCAGCCCACTGCAGTCCAGGAGAGCTCAAAAGGGTCTCACTTTAGCACCACTGTTCTATAAGGCTGTGAGATGGTTGGCTTTAGTCACCAGCAAATTTCCATCCCAATCGCAACCTGAGTTGGTAATTTTCTCAAAAATTCCAGGAATAATATATCCCTCCATCAGTTACCACTCAGATTATGATCTGGCAGGAACGTACTGGGGTTGTCAGGGAGTAACCGGTTGTTTCCATTCTTCTTCCCTGCTTTGACAAGTCAACAGGAGTTCCAGCATGGGCAGTGCCATTCTCTGTCTTAGCTGAGTAGGAGTTACGGGTACAGTCAAGGGGCGCTTCGCTGTCCAACTCATCACTCAATGCACCGAGGCATAGCCAGCAGCTCCTGAGGTCATAGAACAGCCCAGAGAAGGGGGAGAACTGCGCCACCACGCATATGTGCAACCATCATTTCTAAATTGGTTGTTGATAAGCTGAGAAGAAAATATTCAGACGTATATCTTTTGTTTCCTGGCCTGGGCACTCTTTTGAAGGAATTAAAATTCACAAGATTAGCACGAGTCCATTTTACCAGCAAGCAACTCTCCGCAGATACAGTGGTCCAATGCAACCTCAGCTGTTTTATTTGCAGATCTCTCACCTGCACTGCTGCCTAATCATTTTCTTGAGGAGGGTATTATATAACACGTGCAAAAACATGATGGCAAAAAGCAGCTGCGATACTAAGTATTCCCATACTAATATGCCCATGTCATGGCAGCCAGAGCAGTTTTTTACAGTACGGACCTTCTGCAATATATTACCCTGTATAAACACAAATCAGGCCCAAAGCAGAAATACTGAATTCTATCATCCATAGCTCAGCAGAGCTATCGAGTTTATCCCTTATTTAACTTGCACACATCCTGAAACATAACCAGTTTTTGTGTTTAAACAAAAAGTTCTTAAGTTTTGCTTCTGCTTAAATGTATTCACCTGCTTACCTCCTTGGTAATAACAGGTAAAGGTCAAGGCAAATTTTGTACCTTAGAAGCTTCAGCTCTTACAGCAGTTTGCATTTACAAGGGGTTAGGAAAAGACTACAGTGTTTCAGCAAGGTGTAGCTCATACTTTTTCCATCCAGTTTCAGTTTCTTGAACACTTTTATGAAGCGTTTAGGACTATACTGGATAAGGACATGAACTGAGAGTGAAAACCACAGGACAATTCTTTTGATTCCTTTCCTTGGTCATATCAATTAAGCCAGCTGAATGGCAAAAGAATAAAAGGACATATACTCACTCAAAAGAGTATGTATTACAGTCCCATATTTATAGATTAAGCTGATATTAAGAATCTGAGACAGGGAGCTTCAAAAGGAAACCGTGTAAAGTACACAGAAATGAGCCTTACTGATATTATCATGTCCAAGAAATGGATGATGCATTCATTTACTGTACTGACATTTCTACCAGCATAAACAGTTTAGGATGTAGGAAATATGTGAGATAACATTGAATCCTGAAAAAATGTCTTTATTCACCCATGGCACCCATCCCTATCTCTCTATTTCTATGTGGGTTTTTTTCTGGTTAGCACATTGGCTCTTGTTAATGTTAATCTGGGAAACAAGCTTGCCCGCTCTCCCCAGCATTTTGGATGACTAACTTTCCCCCTCCAAGCAGAAGCACTAGTTTCTCAACATAAAACTGCTAAGCATGACAACTACCTACTTTCAAATACCACCACAAGTCCTGCCAATGTGCAAACAGCCTTTCTCACATGGATTTCTAACTAGATTCAGACAGAAATAATGACCTCTGTTAACCTGTCCAGGCATCAGCTTTTCTCACCAGTCATTCTCACAAAGGTAAGAAATTGGAGTCCACTGCAGAAGATAGCTTTAAGCTACTTTTCTCTGGTTCCTAACCTTGCGAGTCAAGCCATGAGCCCCAATGCAGTAATATCGCTCACTCTTGTGTAGTGACACAGCATAGGTAACCAAGAGAGAAGGACGCAACAGAAGGCAGGAGACAAAAGGGAGGAGGTGTGTCAGAGGATTTTGTCAAACTTTACCATATTGGATTGCCTTAGGATGGTTACGGTAGGTCGGCCCCATGCAATGCACCTTGTTGCTTATGGTACAAATACAAAAGCTTGCTGCATTTTATCATTAAAAACAGGCTGCAGAAAGTCGCTCAGACAGGTGAGTGAATGTGGTGTGTAAGCGCTTATTTTTCAATTCGCAGTTGTGATGAGAAGCCTGAAATGTTTTGATTCCTCATTTACGATGGTCTTCCCAAGAGACTTCAAGGTCCTCAGCGTAAAGACAACTGTGTGCTTTGCAAAATATAGGGAGAGAAGCAAATATCCTAATATGCCATCCTTTGGCAGTTGAATGCAGCAGAATACTTTGCTGGCCTCAGACATCTTTCTTTGTGTCAGTAAAAATGTAACCCTTAAAAAGAAAAAAAAAAAAAGGAAAAAAGAAATCAAACCACACAAATGAATTGCTGATACCCCAGGGACAATAGACGAAATATGTCTGAGTCCAGATATATGTTAATTGCAAATCAAAGAAGCAGCACAATCCAATGAAGCAGCGATGCTCTGCAGGTTTCAGCTGACACCTGCATTTAGCTTCCTTGTTTTTTTCCACCTTAATGAACATATGGGGACTGTTCTATAAAGGGAGCAACATGTCATACTCTCTGTAAGTAGTTTTGCACAGTTGCTGAAATGAAACAGAATAAGTGGCGGTATAAACATCTTCCATTAATCACCCAAATACTGCTATGACACTTAAGTTAGCAGCTTGATTATTAAAAGCCCATGTTCCTGGATCTCATGTTCATGCAAATGTTATGCTATGCCCATAAAATATTAGGAAAATAATGTGTCAAAAGGAAATTAATCAGTCATTGGTGGCTGGCTTATTTTCCATTTCCCTTCTTTTTTTTTTTTGCATTATTTTAAAGACAAATATCTTTAAAAACTAAAGGTACAATGTTTACGTATTTGCCTGAAATCAAACAGTGGAATAGAAACAGGGGTGTCCAGGCCTTCATGTAGAACAGAATGGAGAATCTAAGGGACTCTGTGAGGCTGACATGCCCCAGACCTGTGGGCCTTGAAGCTCACCTTGGTATTTCCAGGACTCCAGAAAAGCTGGAAAGTATCACTTAGTGTGGTAATAGATAAAATAATAGGGAAACTTCAGGGCTTTCCAGCTCAGGATGTGCCAAGTTTGTGAGTTCTGCCTTGTCCAGCTCAGATAAACTCTCTGACCCTCTTCCATTCTTGACTATGTTCCTTGTTCATACCCCCTATACCACTCAGTTCTTAGGCTGTTTGGGAGGCATTTCTCAGTAGCCAGACTTCTGACATTTCGTGGAAGTGCAGAACTTTTTAAAACCTTGAGTTTCTCCAAAGTAGTCCAGATGCCTGGCCCGGGCTGAGGCTGCAGATGCCGAAAGCTTAAACACCTTTGCTTTGAAAGCAGTTGATGCACTGAGGCTTCCCAGAGCCACAGAAGATTTGGACTTCTATCAGATAACCTGGCAGGAGGCCAAGCTCATTTCTAATAGAAACTTGCATTACTATAATTCTAAGAAGAAAAAAAAAAAGAGGGGAAAAAAAGAAGATATTTTCTCAGAGCACTATATTTAAGAAGATTTGGCATTTTTCCACAAAACCCTACTTTGCCAGAAAATTCACAGCTGCAACAAACTATTTAAAAAAATGGATGAGACCAAAATGTCATAACACAATTAGCAGTCTAGCAGTCAAAAGAGAAATCTCCATTTAATGAGATAAAAAAATAAATAGTCCCATAAACTCACAGATATTATGTTTATATTAAATTATTAGTTTATAATAAATTATCTCTATTGAAAATGAGAGATCTAATAAACAGATTACAGAACGTCCCTGGAAAAATAATTTCAAAATTTCTTATTACAGTTCTGCCTGTGTTCCTCAGGAAAAGTCCAGATGGGACAAGCTCAGAGTACTTAAATTACTGTAGTAATCTTTAAATTACTCTTGATTTTCCTGCACCTATGCCTTTTGCTCACTTTTCATGTATTTAAAACAACAAAAATATCACAGTCAGCTGTGTTATCTCGGCAGTGAAGAGAGCTGAAGGCAACAGTTCAAAATAGATTACTGCCCCTTGAGGTTTCTCTAAAGAAAATGGGCTCTGCCTTGTGGCAATAATAGGAAAGGGAAATACCTGATTCTGGCAAAGTTGTGCAGTTAGGAAGGAACTGTACCCTTTCTTGCTGAATGAATGTCAAAAGGTTAAAGGCTGTTCTAGATTAGCGCCTTGAAGCAGTTTTAATATACAAGTCACTGCAACAGCTGATGGTGTGCAGCAGTGTGGGATTTGTTTTAGAGGCCAAAGTGGGTTGTGCCCATGAGTCTCACTGCTGGCAACTGAATCTGTACCTGCTGCATGCAACCAGCTGGAGAATATTCCTGGCAGTCTACCCGGAAAGCTGACCATCTTACTCCACAACAAAGGGTCTGTTCACTCATGCTTGGACAAAATCTCTGATCTTGTTTGCTTATGCAAGAGACTAACACACACAGAGTTTCGAAGACAACCAATGTGCTCTCACTTCTTCCTAGAGCTCAGGGGTTTTGGTTTAATTATATATATATTTGATATCATATCCATATAAGCCCACCATCAGAGAATGCAGCTTCACTATACATCCCCTGGATTACCAGACACACTGGGAAATTCCTCACTGACTTACACTGGCATACCAGTCTTTCTGGGGCGTCCTGGAAGTGACACCCTGGCAAGCCTCAGGAATGACAGTATTTAAGTACCATTACTTCAATATATTGAGTCTAAGATAAAGATTTTGAAGACAAAGTACAGCAAGTATGTGTCACTGGTCTTCCCCAGTGCCGATAAGATCCAGAGAAGATAAATTTGTCCTTGACCTCAGTTATAGCTTTTGTCTTTCAGATCAAGCTGTGATTATATTTTTGTGTTTAACTCTGCTGGTTTAAGTAATTTTGGGCAGCTAATTTAGCAGAAATAAGGACTTTTTTGCTACCTCTGTCTCATGAATCCCACAGCAATCAAGCAACTTTGACTTTCAGAAATGGTTTTCACTCCAGCTCCAGGTCAAATGACGTGTAGACTGAAGTGCTTAGTATGTCAACCAACCAAACTCTAGGATAATAGACCTTCTGGACTTTTTTGAGGCTGTTCTCCTAAATGTACAGAAGATCACAGAAGATCACACACAGAATCTTAGGGAAAGCCAGGCACATCACATTCAAGGCTGGACTGACAATACCTGACTATCCTTCCTTACTTTAGGGGCTGGAAGGTATTTTGGCCATAGACTTTGTAATTCAGTCTGAAAGTTCAGATTTCCAAGACAAGGTAAGTGGTTCACTTTCCTGTGACTTGTACCAATAGTTCATATTCCCATTAACAAGACAAGCACATATATATTTGAAATAATATATATCTAAACTCAGCGCTTTAAAGCACTGCCTCCTGTCTACATATATGTTTTGTTTTTAATTCATAGGTAAATAATATATACTATGAGACAGTTGCAAGTCATTTTATAAATTCAGAGCCAGTACTGATTTATGCCACCTAAACTACTTGCAATAAAATAGGAAAAAAAATGGCTACGACATTCAGCAGAGGCTGCTTGGGTCTCTACCTTTACTTGTTAATACAATTAACTTGTATATACAAACTACGTAGTTTGTAGATGCGGTGCTCAAAGACATGGTTTAGCAGTGGACTTGGCAGTGCTAGCTTAATGGTTGGACTTGATCTTAAAGATCTTTTCCAACCTAAATGATTCTGTGATTCTACAACTCCCACACAATCCCTGGTAAGACTCCCACTAACCCTATCTGAACATGAAGAATAATATAAGCTTATTCTTCCCATCCTCTGTCTCTAGCAAAACCCTGAGATATACCGGCACCCATTTAAAATCAACCCTAAAGCCATCCACTCCTAATGATTCAAAACTGACAGATTTATTCATATACTTCACCATATACACTGAGCCCTGGAGGGCCTTGGAACATTTTCTTCCTAGATGCCCAGGGAATTCATGCAAATGAGAAGTTCTCTACTTAAGAGAGTTTCTGGAGTGGAATAATAAAAGTGATGTAGCTCAGGACCAAGGAACCATGATGCAGGGGAAGACTGCATTACACCTACCAATATTAAAACTGGATAGTACCAGTATAATGAGAACTGATTTTTATGACAGTGCATTTGTGTTGGAGTTTTGGGGGTTAGGTTATGTCAGTCCTTCTCAGACTTGATGCTGAAGGCAGGAGTGTACGACCTCTTGTCAACGCCGGAACTGGGCACATCATACTCTGAAGAATAGTTTATTGACTATAGCATTTCACCCTGATTTTTTTTCTAAAAGCTAAAATATTTCATGTTGGTGTTTTATTCCAGGCTTAGCTGATTAAAATCAGAATTTTATGAAGGATTAAAAGGAACCAAGTTGCATTTACTGATGTGGGTAGTAAATTCGTATTCCACTTCAGTACAGAATTCCCTCATCCTTTTTTTTTTTTTTTCTCCTAAGAGCACCTTCTTTACTTGGGAATTGGATGTTCGTCTTAAAAGCAGTGCTTTGAGAAGCTGTTCCCAAGAAAATACTTGGTTGGAAATTTTACCTTAAGAATGTGCAGGGCACCCAGAATAATGGAGAGCCAAGAAGAAAGATGAAAATCTTCTAATGTATTGGTGATTTCATTTTTAATTTAGAAAGTTTTCTAAAATGTCCCCTAGCTCTCAGGCAAGGCAGAATAAGGTCAACCAAATGGTAGTATCATAGAATCATTAAGGTTGGAGAAGACCTTTAAGATCATCAAGCCCAACTACAAACCTAACATTGCCAAGTTGACCGCTAAATGTTAATTTATACTGGACTTTCACTCAAATGGATTCTATACAGTAGTACTGTCATCTATAAAAGAGAAAGAAGGTGGTAAACACTCCATGGAGCCATTGATACAACAGTAAAGATTTTTATGGAAAGACTGTAAATCAAACTCATATTTTTACAGAGGTGTTTTAATGCTCCTGTAGATAAAAATCTAACCAGAGGTTGTTTATAACAAGGACAAGACTATTTATTTCCTGAGAAGGGAATGAGATCAAATCTTCATGGGAAGAAATGGTAGTTTCAGAGAGTGGCTCTAAGGCTTCAAATCATTAAGATATTTTTTTTTATGACTCAGCTTTGTTCTTTAAAAAGAATGCCATTTAAATGAAAAGCATTAAGTGACCTACGTTAGCATAGATTGTCATCACTTTTGCTGCACATAAGTAAATGAAGGACCTTGCAAAGCAGAGAAAGGTGTGAAGAGAGGAAAAACACAAAAATGTTGAAGACAATGTGCCACATTTTTCCTACTTGTAAATAAGGTAGAAAAATTCAATGCAATAAAATATCACCGGTGTTTTTGATTTCTAGTCAAACTAGCACTACAAGTGATTCGGCTCACATGTGACCATCCATGTGTGTGTAAAGAGTAAAAGTATCCTTGTCCAATATTATTTATATTGTTAAAATTTTATTTTTCTTACTAGAAATTGATAGCAACAGGTTTGTTTCTTACATGCCCCTTAGTTCTCCAAACCCAAGAGTTTCATGTAGCACAAGCACTATTTTGTTTCAGTTGTGATCTAGAGAAAAATGTGGGGAAATCTTACAATTAGAAAAAGACCCGTAAGATGTAATAGAAAGCAGTGAGGAAGAAAGGAAACATTGTGCAAAAAGAAACAGAGGGTATAGAAGTCACATCAGAGAAGCTAACATAAAAGACTTCTGAAAGATTTAGAGGATGATCTTGTGAAATATTTGATGCCAGGTCTCACATGATTTTTACAGTTGGAACAAATACATCAGTTGTCACAAAGCAGAATCTGAGACAGTCACAAAGTTTTCTGATTTCTGTCAAGGAGGACATAAGGTGTAGGTATTTCAAGATGTACTAAATACAGCTTTAAAGAAAAGGCAGGAATTAAAACATCTACTAAAGCACAAAATGATAAAAACAGATGGGCTTTGACAGAACATCATAAAACCAGGCAAAGATTGGATTTAAATCCCCAAGCATCTGAACTTACTAGGAAACACAAGCACCGACAGTAAGGTTCATCTCAACCAGATTTATAGAAATACAATATAAAGGTCTCCATTCCAGCTAGTCACACACAAGGTTCCCCTTTATAGTCAACAATCAGACATTTTTAGGGTATGGTCCGTTTCAGGTATCTACTTCAGGATGATATTTTTTTCTTTCCATGAAATAGCAATTTCTTCCTTTGAACTAAACCAGGAGTCTGGACTGCTTGTTCACATTAGATGCCTGTATTCTAGAGATCTCAATTGTCTGAATGAATCTCATGCAATGAGGCAACACTTCACCCTAGGAAGCAGTGCTGTTCAAGCCAAACAGATGCTTTCAAGGTTTTTGACTCTCATGGTTAGCGGCTGTTTATGCAGGCCTGGTAGTTTCATTCCCTTTTTCTGTCATGAGGAGGGAGATAATTGCTATAAAAATGCCAGTCTTTAAACTACCTCCATGGAGCTTTGCCAAACTGCAATCCATTTGAATCCTTTCAAGAGCTAGACTGTTTTCCTACACTCTCAGGAAAGCCAGGGGGTGGGGCGGGGGGGAAAGCAGTACTAAAAGTTGCTTGAGTATTCACAGAAATGCAGGTTCTTCAGATGGATTATGCCCAGCAGAGCAAGGTCTGACCACAGCAGCAGGGCAAGTGCTCTGGGTAAATAACATCACCTTACTGCTCGCTCCTGGGTCACCACACACCAGCAGAGTCCTCTGACTGAAAGGACTAAAGGATGAACAAGGGAGAGAATATGACACAGTTCTTCATGCAGATAACATGTAGCTTTTTGACCAAAATCCACTTTACTCCTTGGAAAGAAGTAGCATGGCAAAGGTAGATCCAGTTTAATTGCCTCATATGAAATTAGTTATGGTAAACTGTCACAGCACTCTCCAAACTACCGAGCTACAACAAGGTCTTTTACCATCTCATACCAGCACACTCTTCATCCAGTCCCTCTGCTGTCTTCTCCTCGTCTCACCTTATCCAGGACATGCAATCTCTCCCTTCTCTCTGCTTCTTCCTTGGCTGCTCTCTCTTCATTGGCTCTCAACCACTTAACTTAACCAGCCACAGCTGCACCTTATCTACATCGGCCAACCCACCACCCCTGAAGCCAACCCACAGTTGTATATTATCAATGATAATTAACCCAGCTTCGTTCTACTACAGTAAACCAGAGGTGCTAGACATCTGCTTTCCAAAGACTGTAGAAATCTTCCTAAATACAACTGATTTAAAACTATTTGTGTTAACCTTGCAAAAAAACTTTTAAAAGTCAATTATATATCTATAGACTCAAATAACATAAGCCTTTTAGAATGGAAAAAAATGGAAATCTCTTGGAAAAGCAAAATAGCTATCACCAAAATGAATCAATTCCCAAGATATACCATCTACATATATAAATATGAGACAGTATTTTATGGATTTGGCTAATTGTTTTAATGAACAGAAATGCTCTATGAGGTGTCTAAAAGGGGATGTCTCAAAGCTGCCAACATACTGATATACTGTCAGTTCATCCAAGCGTGTTATCAGGTGGCAAGGGTGAAGCCTTATTGAACAGTATTGGTTCATGTAAAACTAGAATGCTGGAAGAAATGGATTTCTCAGGTGGATCATTTTCTTCAAGGTACCTTGAAATCCCCAGCTGAATATGAAAAGATTTATCCTCTTGCCTCTGCCATCAACTAACTTTGACAAATAAGAAATTTGTGACTTCTGCCTACAAAACATGTAGCTCTGTTGCTATAGGTGCAAGTTGTCAGTTAACACCACTCTTGTCAGAGAAGATCTGAGAACTTGGCTACAAACTTGAGATTACCATGATGTCATAAAACTCACTCTTCCCAAATATTCACAAGTTAGAAATTTTATAATAAATATTCATTGGAAACTTTCTAAAATAAAAATTAAAAAAAATCTAAAAAACATATAATTTAAAAGAAAAATGAGATAAGTAAGCAGATGAAGATTTGAGAAAGGCTGGTGAAAAGAAGATGACCCAGAGCACATATTTTATATGGATAATTTTTTAATGAAATGTTCCACAAATGGCTTCTGACCAGCTGATAACTATTGCTGTCTTACTAGTGATGCATTATGCTAGAGAGGTGGTAAAAAATGGGCTTCCAAAAAACTTTTGAGAGTCATCTAACCCTTGAATAGTTTGCCTGTTAAACAGGCTTCTAAGGTGGTTCACTTTGTGCAAACTCGGTGACGTTCATTTTTATTATTCTGAATCAAAATTCAATCAAGTGTATTATGTCTTCTCCTTATCAAGAGGGGAAATCAAAGGCCATGGGGTAAAGTGGCCCATCCTAAAATCCCCTCTGCAGTGGAGGCTCAATTCACCACTGCCATGTCCGAAGTCTCTCACCAATGCTGCCTTTAATCAAAATAAACAAACATCTTTTCTTGAGGAATAAACCCCATGTATTATAAATAAAAAGTATCTGTGATTTTAAGCTCTAATTCACATTAAACTTGGAGCTAATGTTTAACATTGAATTCAAGAAGTTTATTGCATGGAAGCTAATCACATGTAAAATGCTTTTCTTCACCATCACCCTGATTCTACAAAGATTTAATTTTTGCTTCACCTTAACCTCAAGTTTACCACTGAATCAATGAAATTGGTCTTATGCTTAAATTTATGTGAATATATATGTGAATCTGGGGTCTTAAAGAAAAAGAAGGATTATAGTAATAGTACCATGCATTTATTACCATGTCTTTATGACAAGAAGTTGAAATGGAGATAAATTTTGGTAGATTTTTTTTTTAAATGCTATTGTCTTTTTCTTTAATAGTTCTTGTCCTTAGAACTTAGCTCAGCTTTTTTTGTGTTGCACTCACTCAGGGCAGCTATCATATCATAGCCAGGAAAGATAATTGAATGAAGAATTGATTTTTATTGCCTGTAATAAAAAGCAGTTCTTATTACTTCTACAAATTACTCATAATTACAATTGTCTAGAGAATGCCTTATCACCCTGAGCGGAGCCGAAATAAGCTGGATGCACAATAGTACTTCTATGTGTATGATTTAAAACTTGTGTTCTCATTAATGGCAATGTAATTTAGCACTATGGCAAATCTAGTTCATATCATTTTACTGGACAGATTCTAATACTGCTGGGGAAGAATCTCAAGCAGACATGCAATTTATTTCTGAGTGGCATCATTCCTGCTGGAGCATGTGCACTGAGTCTGAGAGGTTTCTTTAATTATTAAGGAAGTAGAGTTGTGCAAGTTACACTTCACGAAACATTTTGATTATGTCTTTTAGCACCCAAGTGCTGGAAGCTCTGAAGTGTTATAAGCAGGTATCAGATTTGTTGTACTGCAGACATGCAAAGCTAGTTTCAGCATTGATTGGTCTGATTAGGTTCTGTAGATATGTGTCGAATGGCCCTTACTAAAGTCTTGTCTTTAAATTTCACAGAAAAGCAGCAGTAAGTTTACACCTGCCACAGCTGAATTTTTTTTCTTGTTTATCATGCAGTAAGGCTAATAGAGAATAGATCTGCCTTTTGTCTACCTTTTTATTTCTTTTATTTTTTTTTTTTTTTTAAAGTAGAACAGGTAGCTCTGGGTCACTTTCATACACTTGATCTGTTACAAGACAGAGAAGGAAAAGCTAGAATAAATCACAACCTCTCTCACCTCCCTTAAGAAAAATGAATTGTTAAAAATCCCATGGGCAGTCAGTCTTCATTAAGTTCTATTGAAGAGTTTCATGCCTTGTTTAAATGTGTCACTCTGATAAATCAAGGTATTGATCTCATTTGATTATAAACCGTCTTTCAAGAAGAATGAGAACAAGTTTTGGGATGAGACATTGCCATTTCTTCTTGTGACCTGTAGTATGACTGAGAAACATCTGGCCTTCCCTTGTTACATAGTGTGAGCATAAATAAGAGTTACTTTTCTGAGAGGTGTTTAAATGCTAAATTAGATTTGCTAATTTTGTTCATGTTAATCTTTGTATTTTACGTGGTTTAACTTACTCATTTAAAACTTACTACCTTTGAGGCAAATATTTATGTTAGACAGTACTGTGCAAACTTGGATTTGTGATTACTTTTTACCAATCTACAAGTCCTATTAATTCACTAAGACCTGCCTAGGGATATAATCGGCAATTTAAAGAACAATTAATATATTAAGCTTGCATACCAGCTATATAGACCTATCCTAACCACACCATGCAACACAAACAGGCAGTTTGTATAGACATGTACTGAGCTTCTGCAGTTATTCAAAACTAAAATTAAATTACCAAACTCTATTAAAGTATGTGGTATCGTTAATGCTCTGTCCCACAGGCATTCTTATAAACAAGAAACTTCCATTTCTTGTGTTTGCCAGTAAAAACCCCAGTTTATAGCATCAAAAATATTTTACAAGACAAAAACAAAAACAAAAATGTAAACAAGGAAACCAAACCAAGCCTTCCTAAAGCATCTCTCAGGATATCCTACTTGAAATTTCAGTGAAGAAATGTATACTTAGACCTACTTAAAAAAATCTTGAAATGTCAGTCTACATTCAACAGAAGAATTTTTGGCTGCTAATATTAAAGGAAAAAGGTAAAGTATAACCTTGGAGAGGAGAGCTCTTCCAACCCACTTAGTCCTGGGAACCTCAGAGGAGAGGAACTGCTCCCTTGCTGGATTCAGCAGAATGCTGTGGACTCTTCAGCCTCTTCTAAGGTTTCCCATGGCAGCCTCCTGCTCTGCATCGCTGATGCATGGCTTATCTGAGGACACAATCTTTTCTTGTTCCCTATGGACACATGCCACCAGGCTTTCAAGTAACATAAATAATGTATATGTTATCATACACATTTAGGTTTCAGTTTGCACTCAAATCCAGACTCCCCCACTACTTGCTTTCTGTCTTGAGCCCACAGTGGTCCTAGGCAGGCAAGCTGGGAGGAAAAATTCTTCATGGTGGGGTCATTGTGCTCAAGTTCTGTCTTTACATGTCCTGTAGACATAATAGCAGCATCATGACTTCTCTTGCCCTGTCAGTCCCCCCATCCCAAGACTATCTACTTTCAGCAGATCTCTACAAAAGAATTGTAACTGTGAAGGAACTCTCCACCCAATTATTGCTACAACAGGTCACAGGGAAAGACCAAGGCTCGCCCTTAGATAGAACCATGGTGTAGGTTTCTGTCTAAGAAGACCTATGGAAAAACTCTCTGGGTAACTAAACACTACTTTGAGAAGCCAGGCTGAGGCTTATATCTGCAGAGCAGCACTCAGTTCAAAAATGAAAGATGAAGGAAGATTTTCCCTTAGAGAAGGGACTGAGCCCTTTTAGGCTGTGAGATGCACTTTTCCTTTTTAAGATTATTTTCACAAGATGCTTGGATGGCAGGTCACCAGGGAATGTTTAAGCGTTCACAGACTCTTGTTAGCAGGGCAGAGCTGTGTGTCCAACAGAAGTCCCAAAGCCACCTCGGGAAGGGGTCTTCAAGACACCTCAGGCTCAGCCCACTTCCAAACTCAGACCTGGTGGCATCATCCAACACATGATCTTCCTAGATCTCTCCAGGCACAGCCAGGCCCCTTCCACAGCCCAAGAGCTGGCCTCCGGTGAGTACATTTCTGGTGGAGGGGGCATGGAGAGGGGGCATATGAATGGGGGGGCACATGGGTCCTGCCAAGGGACCAGATGATGTGTGTGGCACTCTGGGCATGACAACTGCAACGACAGCATATTACAGTTCCCTTTTGTCTTAAAACTTCCCGCCATCACTTCAGGAACTGATGCCTTCCCCAACCTGCTCTCAACTTCTAACTGTGTAAAACCAGAAACTTCCTTTAATTAGACAGTAGAGGTGCGCAAATGTGGCCAGATGGAAGTTCTCCAAGTAAGCAGTTGTGTCATGCCCAGAAATGTCATTGCCCAACTTTGCCAGCCCCACACACTTCAGTGCTTGCATCTTGAAAAAATCTGGTCATTCCTGACCTGAGCAGAAGACCCCAGTCTGCAGCATCCTCGTGTCACTCCCTCTTTCAACACCAAATGTATGTCTGTGCTGGAGCACCTGGTTCTCCCCACCTGAGCTCCTAAAAGGTGGAAACATAGGTTCCAAAAGACCATGAAGTCAATTAACTGTAGAATTAGATCATTACCCAGTGACATATAGCAGCAGCAGCTGATTCTCACCCCTCTGTCTAGACTCCACTCATGTACCTCACCCATCTCATCAAATTCCATCTTCTGCTGACATTCCCAGGCCTGATAGTGAATGATAGTAGGAAATTAATCCCATTTCAGATCACAGTCCTGCATTTTTCTCGTCCCTGTACAAATCATCTCCATGGCAGGATCTAGACTAGTTCCGAAGACGGGGCAACTTCTGCGTAAATGCCATCACTAGGCCATAGTTTTACTAAGCAACTAAACAGTGAGATGTTTACAGCACAGCATTGCTGGGGGGTGGGCGTGTGAACACAGTTTCACCCACCTCTCTCCTGCATTCTTCTGAAATAATACATTCACACCACAGAAAGAGATCAGCTCCACCACTCTGTGCTCCATCCCCCGTAGCATAACCTATAGATTACCAAAATGCTAAGGGTTCATGGCCATTTCTACTAGACTCTCAGACATCAACTCATAGTTTTCTGATGTCCTGTTGTTTGTATGATCTCTTTGTATGGTCAAGGTAACACAAGCAGGTTTGGGCTCTAAATGCAATGTTAAAAGATTTGACCTGTGGGTAGATGTCTCAGTAGTCTTATGTCTGGATATTGGTATGGTGTAGTATCTTCTGTCTTCTTGATCATGCAAAGGAATTATATGGTTGGTTTTCTTTCAGTTTCTCATAGACGTATAGAAAGGAGAAACGTTGATCCAGGACGCTTTCACCATGGAAGTTCCAAACCAATTTGGCCCGTTCAAGTGGACTAAGAGCAGATGATACGGCAGAGAAACTGCAAGACAGCTAGAGGACTGAAGTAAGACCCTGCATCCAGAAGTACTGCAAGGATCGATCTTAAGTCAGCTGACAACAAGCTGGGCCTACCAGAAGTTCTTTGTCTATGAACGTAGAACAAAAAAGAAACAACTAGAAAAGTAACTTTTAAGTGCTGGACAGTGCCAGAGCTGCTGCCAGCATCCATTGTGGTAGGGAACAAAGCCCCATGATCCTGCAGGAATTCTGTCCACTGAGACTTCTTCTAATATTTTGGACTATACCTTCAATCACTGCAAGAAGATGGGGTGGTCTGACTCCTCTTTGAATCACTGTGATGGGTAGGGACTACATGTATGTTCTCTGAAACAGGCAATGCAACTGCTGTTATCTTTCCCTCAGTGATGTAATACCTCTGCAAGCATAATCATTTCTTCTTCTTACTGTTCTCGTATTAGGCCAATTGACCAACATTTACTGTGTATGAAAAAATAAATGTTTCAGCTGCTGAAGTTGTCTGCAGTGCATTAACTTTCCATGTTTTTCTGGGCCCTCCTGAATTTTCATTCTATTTGGACTTCTTTGCTAACTAGAAAACAGACTAGAAGCCGACCTACTTCAGTAGACAAGAGGAAATACGGTTGTTAACAATCTGTCCAAGACATATACATATGTACCTTTACATATTTTTACATCCTATGTATTTTTTCTGCTTTTGTTTGGGGGAAAGCACTTAACCACTGCACAACTTGAATAATTAAAGCAGCAATGGTTTTCAGACTTTCAGGTGCGGCGAATGAAGAGACGGGACGCAGCTTGATGCAAGCAAGATGTCAGTTTATTAGTGATTTTCTTACTATTATATACATTTCTATCTTCTACATACTACACACTGATTGGTTAAATCTTAAAAATAAAAAACACTGATTGGTTGACATTTAAGGCACACCGTTAAAACAATAGGAACTGATTAGTTTACCTTGTCATAGCAACAATTTCTATTCTGAGATTAGGGGGTTTCTTCCTACGTGGCTTTCGTGATTGGCAAAGTTCCTTATTGGCACTGTCTGTTCCCATATCTAGCTATCTGTTCCTCTTTGTCCGTCTGGTTGTCATCTCAACCGCAAGACTCAAGAGTCTGCGATTAGCTTGTTCCTTTGTTCCCAGGGCTTGTGCTCTACAAGTTCTAACACGTCTCTATTCATCAGGTTAACAGTACTTGGACTCTTGTTCTTGAGGCCTTGTCCTACATTCAGGTTCTTGTCCTCCATAAGCGGTACTAAGTCTTCCACAGATAACTTTTATCTTTGCTTCTGTTCCACTCATTTGTTGTTTTTTTTTTTTTTTCCCTAACATGACTGATTTCTGCTTGGGTGTTCCGCTGACTCCTATTACTGCCTCCTCAAAGGACTGCTCCCTGCACAGTGCCAGCTCTGACTGTGCTGGCTAATTCATCCGTGCTCTGGTTCACTCATATTTAACCTGTAATATGGCAAATTTAGCTGGCTGAGACCTGAAAGCTACACATTTTCAGGTTTTATGTTATGTAAGGTAGGCAGTACTATACTACCCCACAGTTTTTCACTGGCACTAGTGATGGCAGTGTCTTGCACACACTGGAACTCCATGGAATTCAAGGCAATGAGAAATCCCCATCTTACTTCTTAATTTCTTTCCTTTAAAATGGATATAATAGAACAGACTGATATCTTGCTTGCTGACATGAAAAGTCAGTCTTGCAAAATTTGTCATCCACTTTCCCTATTTACAAAATTCCTTCTCCCTTCCCTAGCTGGAAAGGTAAAGGTGATTCTGTACTCCCTTTTAAATGTAAATGATTTATCCTTGGACAATGGTCAAGTAGGATGTTGCAAGTAGATATCATTTTCTAAAATAGGTTAAACCAGCTGACAGGAGAAATCAAAGTTCAATCCTAAGAATTATCCTGTCAAATTATTCATGCTGTTTATTCTTTCCTTCATCTTCACTGACCCCTTGAAGGAAAAGTTCTCCATAAAAAGGCTTACCAAATACCTATCCAATTATTTCTTAAATAGTGTTCAGGAGTTGTTCCATGATCAGTTGTGGTTACCGTTTTAATTAAAGTTTTGCAGTGTATCTGCATGAAAATATAGCCAGCGAGACAGACAGACTTGTTCTATGGGAGTTGATTGACAGAAGGGAACAGATTGACTTGGCATGTTAGTAAGACTCATTAATCTTCTTCAAGTACATACTAGGAAAACATGGAGTTCTCTCAACAAGCTGTTACCAAAACAGAGTTTCTGTTTGAACAGTTGGAAAATTAACAGTACAAGTGGAAGTTGTAAGCAAAGAGTGAGATGCTCTTGCATGATGAAGCATTGTGGTTTGGTGGGTTTGTCGCTGTGTGTAATGTACTTTAATATTTAGAACAGCATGATGCTTGTTAGAAAATAATCCATTATCACTTAGGTCTGAAGTTTTCTGCTCCGAGTACAAACAAGCCTGGAACCTAGCCATTGAAATCCTGTTGCGAGGCTTGAGCTATAGATTATTTTAGTCATTTTATATTGGACAAATAAGCAGGTTCTTAGAAAGCAACGTATATATAATGTGCTTTCATGCCTATGTAATGTGACAAAAGTATGGAAACATGGATACCTTAGATGAAGTACAACAGGTTTTAAAGGAAGATGAAGGTACCAGGACATCTTGCTGGAGAATCAAATGTAACAGAAGTACAAAAAATTGCAATTTCGCTTAGTACTGATCAGCTTATCAGTAGACAGACTTCTAACATTGCTCATATGTGACTTGTATTAGACAATTTTTCGTGTTTCTTATACTCTTATACAGAATACTTAGCAGGAGGGGCTGAAATGTCTTCTTTCTTTTTTTTTTTTTTTTTTCCTTCTGAATTCTTGTATTAGTTAATAGCTAGTATTTTAACCACAGGCTACATCTGACAGTCCTCCACAATCTGCTCTTATAGTTTTTATTGCATCTACTAACAATTAATGTATCATCTGAAAAAAATAGCTTTTTAACATCAAATACAGAAAGTCATTCTAGCTGAGGTATATTGAGGGGAGAGGTACAACAAGGCATTTTTGGGGAGATATGTACATGCACAATTATATTAATGACATATCCCTGAAATCTCTTTACGTTGCAGATGCAACCAATACAAAGAACTTAATTTTGCAAGAGACTATGAATGTCCTTTTTACTCCCACTAAAATCAATAGGACGTTGAGGATGTGACAGAATTCCTTCAAGACAGAAAAATGCTCAAGAGCCCAGACAGGAGTGGCCATAAGGAGGAAATGAGGCTAAAGCTCTTTCCAAAAATCTCCTTCACACATTATAAATTAAATTTATGTACATCACAAGCCGAAAGGCTATGATCTGAAAAGGTGATTAGAAGAAGTCTGTGAACCTGGGTTTTTTTCTTAATTTTTTTTTCATTTCATTTCCCTGAAAGTACAAAGGGAACTGAACTTAAGAATTCCTTGCTATCTCAAACATACAACTTAGTTCTCTGACATTTTGCCATTTGTAAAATGAAGAACATTTTTTACTGATGTTGTAAATAGTACAGGCAAATTAGATGCTATCAAAACCCCCATGAAACGTTCAAAGCAGCGTCAGCATCTGCTTTGCATATAACATATTGTAAAAAGAAATTTCCTCTGCTTTCTTACAGGAAAGATATTTATGTACGTTCATTGTATTTGCAGAGCTTTCTTTTCCAATGCAGTGTCAATTGAATGGTTATACACTATAAATTTTACCAGGCATACAAACACACAGAGAAATAATACAGACTGCAATACACTTAAGCATGGGATATGTATATTGGAGCAAAATTGGACATTGTTAATAGAGTTTTCCTGGTAACAGAACCACTGTAATATGAATTTTTATTCACATTTGGTTTAGCAGGCATGCTCGAGGTGTCAAGCTTAGTTCTGAAATGTAGAGCTGACAGCAAGATACAATGCACAATAACACTGCATGTTTCCAAGGGAGAACTCTGCTGTGTCTTCCTCGGTTCTCCTTTAGCATAGCTGTTCTTCACATTTTCAAATTTAGGCTCATGAATACATGTTCCCCCCAAGAGGGGTAAGTGTCATTAGTATGAATTTTAGAAATCACAAGAAACATTTTCTGTGATGCTCATCAGTGTTGGTTGCCTCCTTTTGTGATATTCAGTGGGTTATTACATCCTGCACTTTCAAAGACTGTCAAAGGTCTTCAGCCAACTGAAGTGGCCTGCATAGGTACTCATTACTTTTGAAAATTAAGTCCATGGTTTCAGCTGAGCATCCAAAAAGCAAAACTCATATATATTTGGAAAGCATTCTTCAGGCTTGCTTGCCAGTGAGAAATGGATTATACAAAAGGAACTCCTAAATAAATGTATTTAGAACATTTTGGACAACGTTTGGCAAAATGCACAGTCTAATTGATAC
The DNA here is from genome assembly GCF_015220075.1 of Falco rusticolus. Classification (NCBI taxonomy): domain Eukaryota; kingdom Metazoa; phylum Chordata; class Aves; order Falconiformes; family Falconidae; genus Falco; species Falco rusticolus. The sequence goes on along the minus strand of NC_051191.1, from coordinate 26,523,126 downwards.
TAAATCTTTGCAGAGGCGTACCATTTAAGTTTTCCTTAAGTGGGTTTACAGATTTGCAATACTCAGGAGGAGAAAAGAGAAAGCAAGAAACAAGGAACAAAGGCTTTCAGTTTACAGACAGTGGAAGAGCAAACTACAGTTCACAGCTGCTCAGAAGTGTCTGTGTGGACACTTTTGGTTTCTGGCACCTTAGTAGACAGACAGCAACTGATCCCTGGTTTGTTGAAATCACACCTTGGATAAAGGGTGGGGAAGAGGAAAAGTCAGACTTCAATACCCATTCTGCCTGATGCATCTCATACCAATGCCTAATCCTCTGTGCTATGCTTGACATCGAAATCAGAGAAGCTGCTACGAAACTGGCCTTGGCCATTCAGGCAGCTTTACCACAGTTAGACAGTAAAACCATATTGTATGTACCTTCTCTGTCCCATGCTGGTGTCCAGCCATAAGCCCAGCGTTCAGCTCTCTGGCTTTTGTCCTGCCACCTCTTGCTCATTACTATGCTGCATGCTGCATGTTGGATCATTCCCTTCCTCTCTTCCCCTTTCTCCCACATGCTCCCTCAGCTCAGATTTCTTCCTTTGATACATCAATGTTAGCGTCTAGACCTCTCCACCATAAAGCAGAGCACTTTAAATTCATTGCCTGACATTGATCCAACACCTCCAAACCACATATCATAGCAGATAAGGCTCCTTTGATACACAAGATCAAGAGTTAGACATCGGTGTATTTCCACAGGTCTGAGATTTAGAAACCTGCAAACCCTCCCTGGGGGCCCTTCATATGCACCCAAATGAAAAAGGATGTTGGTGGTGGTGAGACAAAGAGCTTCAATCCAGTTGGATGAAGCCTGAGCTGGAGTACAAAAGAAGGAGATATGGAAAAACAGTATCTGGAAATTTCTGTATTCATACCCCAGTGACACTTCAGGACTCAGCAAAGGTCTGTGCTTCTGGAATTAGAAGCTTCATTTGGAGGTGTTCAAGAGAGAATTTGACCTGGACCTTAGTTCAGCTTTTGCCACTTGTTGTTTCTTGAGAAATTTCTGTCCAAGGTTTCAAACCAGTACAATGTCCTTACCCTTCATTCACCTCCCTGACCTTCCATACACCCTGGGAAGCATCGATGGGAGCAAAGGAAACAAGTCAAATGTTTATGTTAACACCTTAACCCACATCCACTCTGAATTAAGGTGGAAGAAAAGAAGAAACAGTACCTCTAATGGGGTACCATGATGAAAGGCCCATAAACCCAAGGGTGAAGGCCACCAGAGAAAGAAGCTCTAAATTATGAGTATTTCTTACTAAGGTCATTTCAGAACTGGAGATAAATGGGGATAAAACAGCAAAAGAGATGTGTCATTTTGGCCACACTCCAAGAAAGGTAACTGTGAAGCTTTAAGGACAAGTATTGTAGTTCAGACCCTTCAGGGCAGAGGTTGCCACTGAGACCAATCAGTAAAAGAAATTTTAAAACCATATAAAAATAATCTTCAAATCTAGGGTACCTGGTGCTGTTAATCCAGCCAAAAGAGTTTCAGAAGCACCAAAGCTGCTTATGCAAATGCAGTTATCTGAGAAACTGGTCTTGAGTTCTTATACTGTTTTCATGGATTGACAGTGGAGGCTGTTATGTTAATTCAGAAAGTGCACAGTAATGGTTTAGTTATTACCAAATAATTCCTGTATTGCTAATTACATGAAGTATTTTGAATAAATTATTCATACACACTTTAACCTTTTTAAAACAAATGTTTTTAATCTGGGTTTTATCTATTTTATGCAGCCCCTGTTTTGTTCGAGTGCATGCTCCCAGAGTAAATAATACTGATGCTAGTAACTAACATGGGTTATTTTGGGGGAAGGATACTTCAAATATCCATTTCTTCCCTTTCTATGGGTGGCTGGCTATGGTAAACTGTAGCACAGACTATGCAGTAAGTAGATTCAGCAATAAAGCTGACTGTAAATTAATCAAATGTTGTCTTTGTCACAATGATGGATTATGTGCAGTCAAAGATCTGACACCTTACAGGTTAGAAGGGACTATTCCTCCACCTGACTTACTGTGGTTTTCAAAATTCATATGAAAATTCACCTAGAAAATCTCTAAAATCTTGGTTGGTAGACTTGGCAAGTCTGTTTTCACTTGACATCTGAATTGTAGCTGAGGTATTAAAAACTGCATAATTGTCGACGTTCTGAGCACTTTTGCAATCCAGTATAAATTATCTTGTAGGATTACCGATGATTTATATGTGGTTTTCCTAGTCTTCTGAGTTTTGCTAAGATTAGACTTTCAGTTATTATTTATTTTCACATCTCTGCAAAGATAAAAAGTGAATTATTAATTTCTGTGTCATAGACTCGTATGGTTGGGAGGGATCTCAGAGGCTCTCTCATCTATCCCCCTGCCCTAAGAGGCATCAACAGCAGATGTGTTAGTCCTGACAGATGCTTGTTTAAGGTCTTCTCACAGATTTCCAGTGATGGAATCATCACAACTTCACAGACAGTCTGTGTTTCCCCATCGACACAGTTCAAAAGAGGGTTTGTTTGGTTTGGTTTTTTCCCTAATGTCTTTGCTTTGATTGAAACCCCTTAACTCTAACCTTTCCAGCACTGGCCTGAGGAATAGATTGCTCCCCTTCACACTGCAGCAGTCATTTCTGTATCTGAAGACTGCTACCATTCCCACATCAGGTTATCAATTTCTTTCACTCATTTCTCAACTACTGTATTTCCTTATTCTTCTGAAGGTTCTCTAGCTTAACCCAAGCCCTATGAGCAAAATGTGGACACTAGTCAGGATTTCATCTTCACTGGATCTCCATCCCAGTTCCTATGATGTAGATGTCTACAGCTGAGCCAGTCACCATAGGCTCCTTTTATACTCACCAGAGAGCTCATCACCTCCTTAAAATCAGCAGCATCCAGGGCACAAATGGCTCTGTTACAAAGTGGATGCTTGCTTTTCGCCAGATTAATTGCATCCTAAACTCCAACATCTGTACTGGGGAAGACTCATTTGAGTACAGCAGGTGTGTAAGCAGCTCATCTTGTAGATGCCAGAAGAAGGTGATACAATTTCTGGAGCAGCAATTCCAGAGATCATTGCTTTTAGCTGTGTGCTGCTCCTGTGTAGCCATTGAATACCCGTACAGATAGCACAGGCTCATACCACCTGGTCTCCGTCTTGCTCTTCAGAAAGGGATGAGTCTCATACAGCTTTTCTGTGTCATCTGTCTGTCCCAAACAGAGGTCTCGGGTCCCCCAGGGTGTCTGAAATGGCACTACCTGCCTGTATTTAGGCAACTGAATCCTTCTGCCTTGCAGGTTATGCTCCCCCTTATATTTCCCAGTATAGCACTGGCCCATTTTGAGACACCATAAAACTCAGTTCCTTTCCCATGGAAAAGCTACATAACAAATTGTTCTTCATGCTATACATATATATACATGACATTAATTATTCCTGCTGAGGTGTGGTATTTCTAAATATATGTGGGACTCCAAATAAATGTATTTCTGTTACATCTGCCTTTGAATGTCTGTACATTTTAGTGTATCTTTCCAGAACTCTGTGTAAATTTATGCTTTGGAACTCTAGACCTTGCTTCAGCATCTGTGCTTCACAGTTTGGTGGCACAAAACACTTCTACAAAAAACTGGTGGATTGCAGAAAGTCCATGGTGAATCAGGACACGTAGGGTCTCATCCAAGCTCATTCACTGATTTCAGTCTTAGACAAATGTCTTTATTTCCCTTTTTATTTCCATCCTGTCAGATCTCCAGGACAAAGAATCTCTTCCTTTGCATTTCAGTCTCTGCTGGGACTTCTAAGTGCTATAGGAAACCTAATAATAATAATAATAATAATAATAATAATAATAATAAATTATTATTATTATGCTTATAATAAACCTGACATTTACAGAGAGAACAGCGACTCATTTTTATTTCTGAGCATGCCAGATAGAAGGCCAACTACATCCTACAGCAAGAATATATTTGTACTAGAGGGAGAATTTCTGGCCCATTGAAGGAAAAGGGAGTTTTGCAGCCACAATTTTAACCTCAATCTATTATGAAACCCAAAGAGCAAGGTATGATGGCAGGGTGCAGTGTACCAGGTTTTTTTTAATCAAATAACTAGAATTAGACATGGAGGGGACTTTTCGTAGATTTTAGAGGGTTTTCCTATGGATTGTTCTTCTGACTGGTTTACCAATACAGTATCCATTTAGTAATGTAAGTTTAGAGTTTATGTTGTGTCATTGCTTGTGTCTACCTACGCTAGATCTAACAGCTAGGAAGCATTTTCTGATATTCAGTTTACCATTTCCTTTTTCACAGACCTGCCCTTTTAAAGCTTCATTTTAAAGGCTTATCTATTTCATAGAAACTAATGCACTTTTCATTTTCTAGTATTTGGTATTAAATGCAGATAGCAATCTTTATTTTTTATTTTTTTTTTTAGAAAAGGTTATTATTTTTCTTTTTATCACATGGATGTCCGTAAGTAACATGTAAAATTATCTCTGCTCGTCTCTTGTAGAATTGTAGACACATAGTGCTTGACTGCAAAGCTCTGTAATTTTCATGTTTTTTTTTTAATACCCTGCATTTAAAGTTTCACATCTGCAGATCTGAAGAGGAGGATGTAAAATAAAAAGCACACAGTGTTCTCAGGAAAACAAAAGAGGAGTGGGTGGCTTTAGATAAAATGATTGCCTTGTACCTCTGACACTGATTATTTTGTTTGGTGGTGCATGAGGCTCTAAAGGAAAGAGTCCATTTGGGAGAGACATCCACTTTGAAATTGCCCTGTACAATGGAATACAGGCAAGTCTTTGGCTGAAGGTGGAACTCAGATAAATTCAGACAGAAATGAATGTTCAATGTTAAGCAAAGAATACTGTATTCCTGAATGGATGTTAAACGATGTGTCAGGCAGCTCTAAAGCACACCCTTTAAAATGAAAAGATAGTATTGCCTCCATGTCCTACTTGCTTATTTGCACTGAAGCATCGGTGACAAAATATGGATTGTTTCTCTGATTCTATCTGAAACAATGCTTTGATTATCCTCAGCTGCCAGGCAAACTAAACCCCAGGTATTATCACAGGACAGACATACTTTCAACTTGAGACATAATTTACACTGAATTTATGGTCAAAACATTTATAGCTGACCTGGGCATAGGCAGAATCATAACTAGAGCCCAAGATATTTTTCAAGTAAGAATATTTTTTTTATTTCCTGTACATTTCAATCCAGACTTTGAAAGGCACCTTTTTCTACATAAATTACAAGGATTTCTTAGGGAAGAGGTGGGTATTTGTGTGTAGAAATGAGGAATTATGAGATTTCACTGTAGTAAACCTAAAGGGAATGCATTTTTCTTACAGGTCAGTGAAAACAAGGTTAGTGGAACTTCTTGTTGAATAATCAAAAAGCAATATACTATACATGCATGCAAAACTTGCCTGATTCAATATTTGCTTTAATTAGGCTTGCTGCAGTGCTTACAAGGGCTAGTGATCCCTTTAGAGAACCAGCATTTCAGATTAGGATTCCACTGAAAGACTTGCTGTACTTTTCAATTAAAAAAGAATCCCTCCCCCACCTGCTTCTCCCTTTCTTGCAAGGGTGAGAAAAAAAAAAGAAAAAAAAAAGAAAGAAAGAAAAAAGCAGATTTTAAGCATTAAAATAATACTTTCATTATTAAGTAGTAATGAAAACTGATTCAAAGCATGATATTCTATACTTTTTCAGCAGCCTAATCTAAAGTACAGAGAAGTTATACAATTTAATCTAGGTAATGTGATATATTAAAGGGAGGTGTGTTTTTTGTTTGGTTTTTTTTTTTTAACCCTGGGAATATATATAATTATCATCTCATACTTAGGAATAGCAAGAGAAAAATCTGCAGCTGCTATTTATATATATATATATATATAATTGCAGATGGGTGGTATTAAGGATAATTTAGACAAAAGACAATGTCTCTAATATGTGAAAAAATCCTTGCTCTTTTGTATAGGACTGAATTGGTCTGAAAATGTTTTATGCCAGAATTTTCTGCAGAGTAAAAGCTCTCAAGAGGCATTGAAATTGGCCGTCTGGCTACATGTATTTCTACAAGGGCATCAGGTTTACAGGGCTGCAGCAGGGATTTCATAAGCTCCCTGGTTTTAGGGCAAATCACCTGTGAGGACCTCATATCTCCATGGTGTCTGGCTTTAAGTGTTCTGCCTCACAGCTATCCCAGCCTCGGAGGTGTCCCACAGAGGGCTGCATCTGGACTGACACATCTAATTTCTTTTTGTTAACTTTGTCCAAAAATTTCCAATCACTACTAACATAAAGCATAGCAAAAAAACCTCTTTGTCTTCTTGGTTTTAAGAGGACAACTGAATAAGTATTGCAAACATCTATTAAGCCACCCTTCAAAGGTTCCCTCAGAGCCTAATAAAATAGCCTTCACATGTAGAGCTTTAAATGAGACAATCAACTTCACCACGCTGATGATTTTTTTCAGGCTCTTTTCAGATCACTGCTAGGATAAGACTTTCAACATTCATTGTTTCAATACCAGGCAGCAAAGAGTAAAATGGATGGATGTGGGTTTCTAACGTTTCCAAAGTATTCTCCAGGAAATACTGCTAGGTAATTATCTGTGCTGCTTTCTGGGTGAGAAATGATTCTGCTTTGGAATTAAAATCCTTACTCCTCTGGATATGCAGATGTTTACAGGTCTGACATCGAAAAGTATCCTTCGGGTACGTCACCCTTTGCATTCCACTTTCCCGGCACACTGTGCCAGAAATACTGAGGGACTGGAGTTTCTCCTGGTGTTCTTAGGGAAAGAAAATACCATCGACACTGTCCATTCTTTGTCATTGTTGATGCGTGGCAGAAACCAAGTGAAGCAATGGAGATAGAGACAAAATGGGAAAGAGATGAAAAAGAGAAAGTAAAAGAAAGCCTGAATGAAAGCCAAAGATGTAGAAAGTCACCGAGACTTTTTTTAAAAAGAAAGTGAAATAGTAAATAGAAAGAAACAGAGAGAACAGCTCAAAATGAGGAAGGAAAGGATGATGCTGCTTACTTTCGGTGTGTTAGAGGAATGGTAAACCTACAATGGAAAAGTTCAGAAAAAATCATGAAAGCAGAGAAAGAAACCATAAAATTATGAAGAAAAATAAAACCAAGGAATTCTGTAATAATTCCAAGCATGTTATTTACAGGAAAGTGCTTGTAAATATGCCTTTCATATGCTTATAAATATTAATGTTACATATTGAACATATAATAAAAAAGCAAGCAAAGAAAAGAATCTAGCTTTAATGTGATTGTGATTTTCTAAGCTGTGACATTTTTTAACATTGACAAAATACACCAGGAAACTAACTGAGCATGAAACTTCAGCATATGCTGAAATCTAAGCATTTCAAGAATTCCATTCACTGTTGTAGTTGCTTAAAGCAAGTATATGCTTAAATGTACTACTGGATGGGGATTTCTGGGGACAGGTTAACTTGCAATGCCTATGAAAGAAGGTAATGTTTGAAACAACATCAGTTTCACTCATTCAAAGCCTTTCTATGATGGCATAGGTTTTTATGTAGATATTTGGGATCTCCTTTCAGTTGAACCTCTTCCCATAGCTGATTTTCACTGAAAATGAAAGCCAGCTTTTCAGGACGGACTGTTTTTTTAACTGGGATGCATCGTACAGTCCCACTGCCACCCTGCTTGCAAAATTCTTAATTAAGAAAAGAGATTTACAAAACAAAGCTTCTCTAGGAAGGGAACATTTTCAGCACCACACACTGACAATTAACGAGGATCGAAGGTTGAAATGAAGGGATGGGGCTTGGAAAATATACAGAAAAATTGCACATGCACAGGATTATTACTCCAGTACTTCCACTAATTAATCATAAAATACAAGGTGCTGGCAAATACCAGATTTTTTTGTCTGTGTTGTTATTTGCTAGCAAGTATCTTCTTAAATTCTGTTTATGTTATGACTTTTTTGACACAGCACTCAGATAGGGATAGATCAGCAGCATCAGTGCCAAATTGCACAATTAATCTAAGGTGACCTGAGTAATTCAGCTAAATGAGGCATGATCTGAACATGACAAGGTAGAAGGCATGCAGAAAAAGGGAGCAGAGCACAAAAGGAGACAGTCCTAGCTGAAACAAGACACAAAGATCCTGGTTCACTATTTCCCAGTACTTTTTGTATTTATTTACATCTCTGTGCAAAGTGGATGTTACACAATACGGAAGAACAAGTAAATGAAAATGCATCTCAGTGGTACTGTGCAATGGTAAAGGAGGACAGGGCTGTAATTTAACACATGGGACAAGGCTACGCTAAAAGCAGTCAAAAATCCCTGCATTTCAACAGTACTCCCTCCGCGCTCTCAGACCTCTTCACTGTAACTTCAAGCCTGACTCACAGATTTGTATAAAGATGACAGTCGATTGAATTTCTCTTTCAACAGCCTTAATAGCTCATCATCTTTTCTTCTGTCTGATTCATTTGTGTCGTTCCATGGTACATTTTCTCCAGCTGAAAAACCTGTATAAGATTTTCTTACCCCATCATGCCCCAGGCACCTCCAGCCCATGTCTCACCAGAATAATTCAATATCTCTGTTCTGCCAGTGCTGCTTTTGCAGAGTTGCACCATAACTCAGATTTCTGAAATGAGTGAGTTTAAAAAAAAGAAAAAATCAACCCACACAACAGTTCCACAGTTGTGTGTAGAGAAATGTGAAACATGGGAAGGACTAAGGAACCTGGAGCACAGACTTTGGCAGAAACTGGGGAAAAAGAAGAAAATCTTCAAGCACTTGTGAAACCATTAACCAAAGAGGGTAATGGGGTAATGTACCAGACAAATAGCAAAAGATAAAAGCAGCGCTGAGTGACAACAAACTTTATTCAGTTATAGGCAGAGTTTAGTGAGCTGTCTAAAATATGTAAAAAAAGAAGCAGAAGAGTCCAAGCGCCCTAATAAATCATGGTAAATCATGGTGCCCTAATAAATCTTTTCTCTTTCTGCTGATGCAGTGTTCAGAGGAATTAATAATTCCTCATGTTTTTCTGCAACAGGAGCGGGCATGTGCTAAAGCAGAAGCGTTACATACCTTTGGTGATGTGGGGACATCTTTCAGACAATTGTCTCTTTATATCGTTGCTATTAGGATCACAGTTTAGTTCAGAGTAATTCTAAATGTATCCTAATCTCTTTCTCACATCTCTCCAATAAATCTTATCTGCTGGCTTTGTGGAGGAGGGAGTGGCATAGGATACTATTGTAAGAGATGTTTGCTTTATGAGCCAAGGTAAAATTTACAAGTTACAGTCAACCCAGCTGCTGGAAATGTGCCTTTTTTCACATGCAATTCAGTAAGTCCTTTTTACAATTTTTTTTTATTTTATTATTTTATGAAGACAGCTCTGGCAGTCCATTATAAGCTACTACCAGAATCAATTAAACATGGCACAGCAAAACTGCAGAACAAAGGACAGAATCTTTGCAGGATACAGTATGTTTAATTAATTATTCCATTGTGAATTAGAGGCAATTAAGATCAAAATCTTTTTCATTGATTTGTGCTAGTTTATCTGTGATTGAGCCAGTGGATGAATTGCATAAAACGACAGAAAGAAGAAGAAAGAGTGAAACAACTTCAAAGAAACATTTAGCTTATTTGGATTTGTTTAAGGTCAGAAACCATACCAGACATTTCTCAGACTTGAGAATCGAAGCAGCGGTTGGGAGTGGCTGGGGTGAAGGAGAGTACTAGCTTAGCGATACAGAAATGGAATGTATAAGACAGGAACAGGCCTGGCTGGTGGAGCTTTGTACTGTGTTCTGGAGACCATGAGGGCCATCGCCATCTCCTGCAAATACTCAGGGGAAACATACAGGCTTTTAAAGTGCACTTTTCTACATGGCATTTAAATGCCTTTAAGACAGCTATGATGGGGGGCAGCTTATCTGCCATTTGAATCTCGGAATTTTTGCTTTCAAAGTGAAAATCAGGTGCCTAAATCACTGAGCTGGAAGGGAGGAGACCATAAAACCTATCTTAGAAAAAGTGTGTAACAGTCCTATTAATAAAGCCTAATTACCTCTGACCAGTTCACAGATCTCCAAGTTACACAGTTCCTGAGGAGACAATTTTTTCACCATATGTTTTCCTTTTGGTGGACTATAGTTTATTCAACTACCCCGATCCAGCTCCCAAACTGGAACTGGAAAGCAAGGTCATAATGCTGCACTTGACAAAAACACATGTACAAAGGCAGTCCTCAAGACATTTTATTGTACAATGCGTAAAGTATCCATAATAAAATGCCATTATGGTATATTAGGCTTTTTGTGGACTGTGAAATGCTTTGAATGCGAATAGAATTGCTACATTTCCAAACCCTGGAATACCCGCAATTTTGCTGTCTCTGAAAAGACACTAATGCCAGAGAAGGAAATAAAAAATTTAAAATATATATAAAGCATTTTTTAGTCACTTAGAAGACATCATATTTATGAATGCATGAGGAACCTGGCTACCCAATAAATTGATACTTGAACCCCAGCAGCTATGAATCAGTCAGAAGTTGTTAGTCTGGTGGCAATTTAAGAAAGTAAGTGAAATAGTCCACATCCCTGTAGGCAGAACAACATCCTAGTAACCATGGTGTATGCTCTGCTGTTATTCCCACGGCCATTATCAACACTCAAACATGGAAATGACCTTAATTTTCTCCCATGGAGGGCATGTATGCTTATCAAGACTGAGCTGCCTTGACATGCCAGTGTGGGCAACTGTGCACTTGCCACGATATACATGGCTTGTGGAACACAGCAAGGGTTTGAGACTCCAAAAGTTAGCAGTGTGCCTGCTTCTCCCATCAATAACATCAGACACAAATGCACAACAGAATCCCATCATTCTGCATGTAAAGTGTATTTAGGTACAGCTACAGGTTCACGGAAGAGCTTCCACATAGAAGGAGGTTAATTAATCTCTCCAACAGGTTTTTCACAAGTTTGATTTTTCTTCCTCTCTGTTTTCTGATGTGTTGGCTCCACCCCTCTGAAAGTAACAGGTGTGTGTATAGCATCGGTTCAACGGTAGGAAAGCACAGATGGATCCATTAGAGCTTGAATGCACAGACCCACCCCAAGCTGCCGAGTTCTGTAACTACTTCTCTGCACACAGGTTTTTGGACCACAGATGTAGTAAGAGCATTGTTCCCTTGTTAACAATTTAAGTACAAAGAGCAGTGCTGTCTTGCTGAAAAAATGAAGTGCGAGCATAATAAATTGTGCTAAGCTGATTTATTACTGCTCCATTATGCTTCTGTAGAGATGCTTTTTTTTATGTTAGCTTTTCACAACTCATAACAATTCTTACATATAGTTATACCTACTACATGCAACTATCTTTCTCTTTTTAAATACATAGTCATACCTCTGTATATTTAGAGTTGAACATAGAGACACATACAAGAAATAAGTAGTATGGCACCCTAGATGACAATAAATTCCTGTACATTCTATAAGGAACACTTGCTTTTATATACTTTATATAGTTATATATATGTTAGTACATAACGCTGCAATTGCAGAGTACATTTTAGTGTTAGTAATGTGGTATTTCATAGATACAATATCATACCCCAACTCAGAGTAACAGGTAGGATGTAGGACATTTTTAGTATAGACCTTTCAATGCACTGCATGTTGGTGCCTACTACCAGGGTTACAACTCCAACCAGGTAAATGCCAAGCTCCTACCAGAGCTGTCATAGCCAGACGTGCCTGAACTCTTCCTCCAAGAAAACTGTTTAAAAGATACAGGGAAGCATCTCAGTTCACTTGAGATTCCAGAACTCAGCTCCTGAGAAGGCAAGTAGGATTCAGCTCAGATCAAGACAAAGGTAGAGATCTACGAATAACTGTGTGTAAGCTAGGTGCCTGAGCTTCCAGTATAGTCATTGGAGATGTGGGATTCAATTTAAGTACCTACAAATAGGCATCCAGTGCTATCTGGGATTGAGTGAGACATCCGGCCTGTTCTCCAGACACTCCTCCAGAAAGTTCTGAGGATCAGAGATTTTATGATATATGAGCCAGTCTCATGATGCACCTCAGATCCTCAAGGGTGCATCAGGTGACACTAGAAACTTACTTTTAAGCAACATAATCTTTGTCCACTTTCAGGTAAGCTGAATTGCTCTCCAGATTCTTTCCACCAGGAGACTGATATCCCTGTATCGACCAGGGGACCAATAAGTTGTAAAAACAGTAAAAGAAACTGAACAAGTTAAAAAAAATATATCTACATACAGTCATGCTTCTTTTGAGGAGCCCCATCATGTCAATGTGAGTTAAATACACTCTTCAGGGACATGCCAACCTGGGGAACTGAAGGAGTTAAGACATTGTCCCATCAGTTTACATGGAATTTAGACAGCAGATAGCTGTTCAAACCACAGCAAGTAAGCACACATGGTATTGCTGGTCTATTTCAGCAGGAGAATAACAAGCAATTGAGAAATCACCTCAGCAAAATAACTTTCTGCAAATAGCAGCTTTAGGCACCCTGAGAAATAGGCAGTCACTGAACTATGACATCCTGGAACCTAAATTTTACCTACAACCTAATTTAGGGCCTACAGCCTTCTTTGAATCTTACCCTACATGCCTATGTAATCCCTGTGTTTGGGGTGTGTATAATTAAATACCAGCAGATTGGTGTGGTCTCATCAGATTTCCTGTTAGGTGACCATGTAAGTTAAACTGAATAAGTATAGTGTGTGAAAGTATAGCAGTTACAATCTTGTGTCATTTTCATTAAAAATTATGGGAAAGGAACTATTTCCCTAAATTTGACTTTTAGAATTTTGTGGTAAAGTAGTTCCAGAAAAATAATGTTTCTTAAACCTGCCCCAGTACCAGACCTACAGATCTCTGGCATCTCAGTGACAGCCCTGCGTCTTCAGTTCATCACTTGCTTAAACAGGGCATACTTGGGCCTTGTTTCACTTCTCTGACAGAGTAATTGTTCTGCAGCAGGAAAAGCAGCCCACCATTTTTAAGTGTTCTCACTATAAATATCAGAAGTCTCATAGTGGAGCATCTTATGGTCACTGTAGTTGTGGTCACTCATTCCATAGCGCAACAGCCCCACAGGGTGTATGTGCTTTATTAGATCATTTCTTCAAGCCCTGACTAGAGCTTCCAAAAAGTGCTTGTCATCTGAAAAGTGACAAAAATAACATTGTACGTTCTTATATGTCTTCTCCCAGTGGATTCCAGATCCAATTTTCTCACTTTGTGAGTGAAAAAGATGCTAATTTTGTCTTCTCCCACTTGCAAATACAGCCTGTGATCGGAAAACCAAGTGGGGTTCTTCTTACCTCTTGCCTCATTACCAGTAATAAAGGTTCTGCAAGCAGAGTTTTACCGTTCTAACGATGAGAATACATTCTAATTTGGTTCTTCATTTTTTACTTTATCCCTCTGATTGTATTGAGTCTTTTCCTGTAAACAGGATAAACATAGTAAGGGCCTGTATCTGAATAAGAGGAGAGGTCACTCTTACAAAGTTGTGTTTCATAGCATAATAGCATTTCACAGAGATTTGTTAATGTGTAAAGAGAAAATGGATGTGTGGAAGATATCAAAGTTTGTTTCTGAATTCCTTGGCTTGAAAGATCAATTTGAAATAACATCAGAACCGGACTCTAATAACAGCAGGGAGTCCCAGTACTTGGTAAGATTATAAGGAAAGAAAAATGTGTGTATATTATTATTATTGTTGTTGTTGTTGTTGTTGCTGTTGTTGTAGTTATTACTATTATTATTATAAAGAACATAGGGGAGTACAATGTTTGGCTTTAGACCCTGGACAGCATCACTTTAGTTGAATCAGTCATCATTTCCCCTCCTGTTTTTTTATGAACTACTGTGGAGCTCAAATGTTTCCTTTAGGGCAGTGTGGGGTAGCCAGCCAGGATCACTCTGATGGGATTACAAGTGACATTTCACTGGCCCTCATTCCAGGTAGATGTTTCTGCATCAGCAGGCTCTTTTCAATCCCTCTCTTGTCTCTCAGAAATCCAGGAAACTGTTTCCAACAATTACCTTGACCATATCTGAGCAGGCCAAACTGTAGTCAGTTCACATTACTCTGTCATCTTGAAACTAGAGGTGGGAGAAAATTAGGTTTGAGAGCAATAGAGTACATAAAAATTAATACATCATAGTATTATTAACAATAAAACATCAGCCAAATATAGTGATCATAAAATAGTCACGAACTAAAATCAAGGGGTGTGAAAGAAATCCTTTAATCTTCTTGCTTCACATCACACCATTGTATTTTATGGTAGATTGCGCAAAATGCTTTTTGTACTCCTGCAGTTGCAGGACTTTTTTATTTTTTTAATGTGTATATTGCTGTTAACCTCACTGTCTCTCAAAATCTCATAGTTCATTGCAAAATGTAGTGTAATGCACTTCACCATTCAGATTAGATAAGGGTGATTGTAACACAATAATCGTGTGCATGTGCTATATATCTATACAATCAAGCCATTCTTTTTTAAATATTAAATGGCCTCTTGGGGCAAAAAGTAGGTTAATCAAAATAATACTGTCAAGCAGAGAGTACAGACCTTCTTATAAAAGAAAATTAAGTAGAACTGGTAATTATAACTAGTGTACAACCTTTCAATGTAGTCAATAAGAAAGTCAATTTGCTTAAAATAATGAGGTATTCTGGCATGAACAATCTGTTCATACTTTGTTCCCAAGAGCCTCCAGAGGGAATCAGAGCCCTAGCTGACATTTGATACTTTCCGTCAATTTATCAGCTCTGTGTCAGTCTGAGTTTGTAAGATGGAGGTAGGAGAATGCTTGGGGACTGATACAAAAACTGGGAAAACACAGTTGGTTTCTAGTGCCTGAACTTACCCTTATTAAAAATAAATAAACCCCTCACATTTCCATCCATGCTCCCTCCAAAATTGACTTGCGGTGTTTAGATATGGTATTAAACTAACAAGAATAACTAAGGTAATAATAATAAATGCTAGCAATATTTTGGAGGGGTAAGGAGATCTTAAGCTTTAAGTTTCACTAACGGAGAACTGTGAGCAAACTAATGAGTATGGGAGAAAGCAGATTACCTCCTCTTTGCCATTTCACTCGGAGGTTTTTCCTGTGCCGCCAGGGGAGCTGTCAAGTGCCAGTCTTGGTAAAACAAGATACTGGATGACGTCAATTTGGCGGCCAGTTCGGAACAACATTTTCTGCATCCAGCAAATTATACGGATTGAAGCCCAAACCGTGGAGGCTTGTGTTCCCTTCTGCTGCTTTGCTGCCAAACATCTTTGCTTTAGGAAGCTTTTCTTGGAGAACAGCAACAAACAGCCAAGAAATTGAGGAAGGCAAAAAAAGCTATGATTCTGACAAGTTATCCTTCTGATTTTGATATACTGTTCATACCTAATGTGGAGAGATTTCAACAATCTCACAAATCATTGGTGCTCCATCGGAAAGCAGTATCATTAGGGGAGTGGTCTGGAAAAGAGCATGCATGCCACATAGAGGTCACAGCTAATTAACGGTCTGTGGTTAATGAGAATTCATAATGATTCATGGTAATATTGATGTGTTAAGATCTGCGTTGCCCATTTGACTGGTTCGCAGACTCATCAACGGCTGAATGGAGAAGGTCTTCAGATCAACAAAATCAGTCTTTCAGCTGAGGAGAGGCAACTCCAGCTCTTGCAGAGACCACTAAAACAGCCTTCCAGGTTAATTGACATTACTGCTCAGTGAGCCAGCTATCCAGAGGAAGGGCAGTAACTGGTCCATACTGTCAAATCCTGCTCAATTACAGCCAGGTGAGAATGGTCAATTATCCTGTGCTGAGGGAGCTCACAGTGGAGATGAGACAAGTCATTGCAACCATCATCTTTAAGAAATAAGCCCAGAAGACGTGCCTGCGAGACCAAACAAGTGACACCGCACATCTTCAGTAATGGCAATGTTACAGGAAAAAGGGGGCTTCAGTACTGGTGATCCTTTTGACTTTGAGACAGAGTAGTGAAAAAAGCAGACAGATCTCACCAAGGGCAAAAAGGGACTGAAGGAAGAGATAAGCAGAAAACCATGAAAACTGAGAGGACAGCGAGGTCATCTACTCGTTTCTAAGGCTGTCTTGTTAACTGAGGAATTGAAGTGTCCTTTAGAAAAAGGCTTGTGCACATTTTTAAACAGCTCAGGGAAAAGCCACTGACAACAGATACTCCAGCAGGTACTCGGGAGCAAGCAATGTAGTTTTGGGGTTCCTTGTGCACAGCCTTGGGCAGGCTTCCCAAGCAGGACCTGGGGAACCTGCAAAATTCTTGCCCTCTGTAGTGCTCTGCCATAATGGTAACAAAAAGCTGCTCAGTTTCCTTCAGCCCCTGATAAGCTCCAAGTAGTAGGTTTGTTTACCCTGCAGGGGAGAAGATAAAAGAATTTGCTTTCCCAGGCCTCCCCACAGGCAGAGGGACATGCCAAACATTCCTGGGAATGTGCAGAGCCATGCAAAGCCTCCCTGCTTTTGACCTTCTCTGCATCGATGCAGAAATCCTCTTCATGATGAGACATTTCTTCACGATGAGACATCTCTTCACGAGTTCACTACCTTCCCCAGAGACATTCCTGTGTGTCTTCTGGGCACAAATGCGGATGCAATGTGTTCATCAAAATGGAAGTGCTCTGCAAAGTCACAGCACCCAAAAAACTTCCCTCAGGGAAGCTTTAAAAACTCCCAATTCCTAGTACTGTCTAGCCTCTTTTGAAGGCAAATGTTTGCTCTTCAGAAGGGTTTTTAATGATTCCCAGGGGTGAGTGTCACCCCTAGCAAGGCTAGTAGTGCTGCCTTTGGTTTGGCAAAGAAATAGATAAATTACAATTTCTTTCCAAGAACACTCATCAGCACATTGCAGCGGGTCTAGCGAGTGGCAATGGCTATGGGACAAACAGCTTGCTGTAAAGGAAGGGGGCAAAAAGTCAAAGAATATTTAAAGAACAGAAAAAATTATTACTGTCTAATGTAAAACAGAGACAAGATCTTCCTTACCATGTGGGTTTCCTAAAAAAAAAAACATCTTGACTCCTTTTCCAAATAAAGTAACACTGAGGTAGACTGTGTACTTTTCCAAAAGAAAGCAAAATACACACTTTAAAGTGTTACATTTCATCCTGTCAGCATCCGCACATTTTTTCTGGAGTGCACATTGCTTCCACTGGACTGCAGTAATCCAGATACCTGCCTGTGTCACATTGTCCCATTAACAACAGATGTCTGACCATCTGATGACTGTTCATGCCATCTCCTCTGAAAACATGCTAGCAAGCTAGGGCTAATTATACACCCTTTCCTAATTAATTCCAGGGAGAGGCTGCAGTTTGACAGGAATGGAGGTGATGGTGGGAAATATTTCCTACTTTCACTATCAAGGGAGGATTAAGAGAGAAAAGGTTAAACCTTCTCACCATCCCCACATCAAACACAGTCCTTGAGTCCTTAAAAATGCATAGCAAATGATGGAATTATTTTCTATGAACACTCGTTCAGTTATTTTTAAGATTAAACCAATCTCTTGCTATGAAAGTTCAAATAGAAGTTTTTTTGGTTATGTGAAACTGAAATTACAGAGGAAATTTTCATACAGTATATAGCTGCTGAAAACTAGTGGTAGTTTCAGACTCCAGCAACTCACTTGATGGTGTATTTGTGCCCTTAACTGGGTGTATGAGCAAATCTACAAGGCACTTGAAGAAATCCGGACACTTTTCATCCACACTGTCCAATTGACTGCTGATTTGGGATTCTTTGCTTCTAGAAAACTTCCTGAAAATGTCTTAAATAGGCTTGATTTTCAACAGTCAGCGGGTCTTCACCCATTGATGATTGGGGCTCACTGAAGTATCTCAGGTTGAGTACAGTAAATACTAATTGTAAAGTGCAAGCTGCTCTTGAAAATATTTCCAGGGTTATCTGTAGGACAAAATAAATGCAAAACTTTGTGTGTGTGTGCACGCGTGTACTGCACAAGGTAGAATTCATCTGAGCACACATGGGTCTCTGGATGTACACACACGCATATAAAATATTGGTTTCAGCACTTCACCAAGTAACTACAAACTCCCTTTGTAGAGAACCAGTCAATACATCCAAGAGTCTCATCCTATTTCAGACAGCTATATTTCATTAATAAGACTTCCCCCTAATCTCCACTGACTCTCATGGAGCCTAGATTCTCATAGCTCCAAAGACTGAGCTTAGACATACATTCACCTTTCATCAGATGAATCCCAGTTTGTGTTTCTGACTTTCCAATTTAACTTCTTTTTAAGCTTTAAGATTAAAAAACTATTCTTTTTTTTTCCTCTTGCAGAAGTTTGACTTTTTGCTGCTTCCCCAAGGTTAAGGTTCTGCAGTCCTAAAGAAATACAGGTCAGCCCACCCATCTTACCAGGGAATGAGTTCTTCATGCTACCAGGTGCAGCCCAGTATAGTATACTGGTATACTATATACAGTATACTGGTATAGTATACCAGTAACCATGTGTTTTCAGGTCTTATCTACCCAGTGTGCCTGGGTTTCCTCCACACAGCAAAATTGCCCCTATCCCTCAGTATCAAGTAAGCTGTTTCAGTTTTTGTTCCTCTCCCCACTTTTTCTAGTCCTGATGCACAGATTTATATGTAATTCCCTGTGTTAAATTGTGATGCGAACTTCAAATTCAATGGCTGATCATGCAGGTTTGCTGTTAATAATAGGTTAAGTGATTTCACATGTTCACTTAGTACCAGAAAGCCCACATATCTCCGTTCTCCACCTTGTGCTTGTGACAGCCAGTGAACTCTGCCTCTTCATGGCATGATGAACACAGGCAGTGAACACTAAGAATCATTAACTGCATCCACAAGCCACTCCACAAATGTCTTTCACTCTGCTAGATCTCATTGCTCAATTATAACCTAGTCACTTATATTTTGCTGTTCATCATCAGAGGCTTCTTATCACATGTGGCATTTACTCATTAAGGCTGAGATGTTATTCCCAGGATTCAGGCAAGGGTTAACATCAGTAGGAGTTGCATTCTCATTCTGTAAAAAAGTTGTTCTGAAGCATGACTAAAACGATCATCTCCTGTTAGAAATTTGCTACTTGAAGAAATGAAAGGCATTGTCAAATAAAAATGAAAACTTCCAAAGTTCCCAGTTAAACTAACACACCAGGCATGCATTAAATCAATTAGCTGTAAAGACAAGTAAATCAAACTATCTTGCCTTTTTTTTTTAATAGAACGCAAAGACCCACCTTTGCATTTGCTATGCTGCCTGAATATTTAGTATACACAAAATACTGAAATATCTGGTGACCTATTTCTGAAATTGAAGATAACATGCAAAAAACATGAGCATGTTTTTTGTATGTTGCCTTGAAATATCTTTTATAGATTTGTCAGTCATTGCTGCTTCAGAAACACATTCACATTTAACATATTTCTTGTGGGACTGAACACCGTGCTGCGTGGAGGAACTTTGACTTGTGTTGGACCGCTGTAAAAATCAATATCAAGGCACTGAATGTACTGCAACAGGGAATGCTTATTAATGTGCAGTTGAGGGGAGTAGTGAAAATGACCCATCTTAATGCTGTTGACAGCACATTTGTCTTAGTGTCTTATTGGTTTTAATTTGTCATCTGATAAATGTCCATTTATGTAATGGAGAGTTAAGTGCTCATTAGTTTACATTTAGCTTTGTGTCTAGAGTCCGGTCAGGCTGCTGAAACTGAGGTTACATGAAAGCTATTAATAGTCACAAAAGGTTATTTCAATAAAAACAACTGAGAGGAAATATCATATTTGTAACTGTTCAAATAAATTCATCATTTGGCTGCTTGATGGACTCTAATGTCAGCACAATACTGTTTCTTGGTGGTTTTGGAAGATGTGGAATTTTATACCCCTTAATGTCCAAGAACTTTTGTATAAAATGCTTATCAAATCGATTTTAGTAATATGAAAATAAATATATAACCTTTATTACTGGTGCAAAGCAGGTGCTGTAGAACACATATGTAAAATCATTAATTTATGAGGTGTCATGTGGTCTGTAGGGCAAAGCCACTTGCCTTTTGTCTTTCCCAGGTTTTATTTGTGTTTGCTCAGTCTTTCAGTGGAGCTATCAATGCTACTTATAATGAAGATGTTACAATAGAAATCGTTACTTGTAGGGCTTTCATCCAAGACCTGCTGTATCTGATAAACAGCAAGGAAGGCATAAACAATGGCATAATCCGAATTAATTTTTTAGAGATGAGCAAGGTTTCCCCTCTGAAATCCATGTAACAGGAAATATTTTACCATCTTTCCCAAAATATCTTAATGAAGAACACTCAGCTTTTCTGGTCAGGTGTTGGAATGAGGTGAGAATGTGCGTAAGGTCAAGTTATACACGGAACTGTAGCCTGGACTACAGAGTAGAAGCAGAGTCCAAATCAAGGTGTTCTTAAACCATTCGTGCCAAGTGTGTTTGCTCTATACTCACTTATTAAAGCCACTGAATCTGTTAAGAACCAGTAAAATCTCTTTGCCAGTGTCTCCCTGTAGATTTGGCTTCCTCCAGCTTACAACAAGTTTTGACTTCACTGTACACATGAACTTCTGCAGCTGAAGTTAAGATGTCTTTTGTCTCAAATCCTTTTAAACACAGGAAGATGGGAGAAAGTTTTGCATGTGATGCAGAACGTTACTGACACCTTAAAAAAAAATCCATGTTATGCTTTAAAAGCAATCTTAGGCCAAGCTACACTCTGACTTCGAATCCACTTTGCAGCTGTGTTAGTCATACTGAAAAAGCCAAGATGCTTTTGTACAGCTTTGAAAGGTGAAAAAATGAACAGAGGACAATGAACGGCAGGGAGAATTATTTCTCATGTATTTTTGAAAATCCAAGAAAAGGGTTTCATCCGAATGACCACTTCAGTTAGTACCATACCGTTGAAGTCCTCACCTCAGCCTTCACAACAATTGAACACGGTTGACCTCCTTCATAAACTACCTTAGTTTTCACGGATGAAAAACACAGTGTAATAGCTGCCTGGTGGTGGTTTATATCGCACAGGTCAGTGAGTGCAACTTCTGCCTTGCACAACTAAGCCACACTTAATGAGTATCTGTATTAGCTTTCAAATCTGGCCCTTTGACTTAATTCCTCTACTTGGGAGGCTTCCCAGTCCAGTTCCCAGCAAAGGCAAAACTGCAGATGTGCTTCCAGTGCCTCAAGATACCAAGTTCCCTGAAGTGCCACAAGTACCTTTTCTCAGGTGACTCCTATATTTTCCAGGCAAATATAGTATCTGGGCAGCAGGAATTGAGCAACAGAGAGATGAGAAGCTTGAACTGTCAGAGTCAGAGTCAGAGAAGGTTCTTCCCTGAAAGAGCCCATTTTCTTCCAGAGATGAGAGGAGCACAAGAACACCTGAGATCAGATACAGGATGGCTTTGCAACAATTTTGTGTTGTCAGCCTTGCTTCTTCCAAACAATTCCTGGACACAGTTGGGCCAAAGTAGTTTGAAGTGCAGCCACGATGGAATGTAATAAAGTTCAGCTGTATGGACGCAAGCCATGCAGTGCTATCTTGTTTCAGGCCATCCTGAGTCACCAGTACAGAAGTCATCAGAGAGGTGTTAGGGACAAGGGGAAATATCAGTAATCAATAACCATTCCTAATGTTCCAGTGCTCTGGAGAATTACTGTGATCTGGATTCCAAGGCTGAAATACAGGGTGATGTTTTATCTTTCTCAAAGTATCTCTCACACTTTTCTTTCAGCTCTACTTTCCTATTGACCTTAATGGTCTTACTATATTTCACAAGCTTAATTTTGTTTTTTTAAAATTTTGTTTATCAGTTTTCAAATATTTCAATATACTTTTAATCACTTTTCCAAAAACTGAAAAGGGTGCAATTTAAAACAGTTTTATTTTTTATTACAGCCTTAACCATCAATGTTTAGCCAGTTTCTGCAGCCTATTCATATCTGTTTGAAAAAAGAAATAGTCTTATACTGCTTTCAAGACAGGATTGGAGAAAAAAAAATGTTCACAAATTTTCAGATGTCTGAAGAATTGAGATTTGAAGACAAAACTTCTGGTTATTTTCTAGAGTAATCCTCATCTCCCAGACCTTGAGCTGAATCTCTAAGTACACAATATTCCTCAAATAAGCCATGCCTCCAACCCCGACACCCTTATAAAGTTTCAGTCCTTCAATAATGATCACAATTTCATGAGAAGTCAGGACTTCTTCAGAGGAAGGGGGGGATAAGGTGAGGTTATTTTGTTTGCTGAAATCAAAATGTGAAGCCAAAACTTTCCATGAACTAAATCCCTTTCTACTTCTTTATAGCCAAAGTATTAGGATCAATTCTTTGTTATAACTTTCCCTCTGGTAGGTATAAGTTATAATAGTTTAGCACAGAGGAAGTAAGATTTTTATAAATTTAAGCTTGTGTGGTTTATGATGCAATTCTGTTGTATTTCTTTCTTAGTGTCCTCAATCATTTCAAGTATCCTTACCACCCTGGAAGATTACAAAAATCTCACCTAGGTAATCTTGACCTGCCCATAATCTACAGACAACTAGTAAACAAAAAGTAAACTGTACTATTTGGAAGCATTTTTTTTTTTATTTTATTTTTTTTTAGTTTCAGAGATCTAGCAATTAACAAACCTCACCCATTTGAATAATTGTGTTGGCAAAATAAACTTACCTCTGCTTTTCTAATGCTTCTGACATATCAAAAAGCAATCAAACACTTGTTACACAACATGCAACATCAAATAATGACTCTCAACAGCATAGTTTCCTGTATTATATAACATATGAACTGGGCAATTAGCTGGAAGTACTCATTATCATTTTCCAGGGTAGTATCTCTTAAAACAAAGCATTAAGTATTTTTAAGGAGCAGCATATAACAAAGAAAATGTCTCTAATATGGAAAACGTTCTTATAAAAGAATTGCATAGAGCTAACAACAAAATCCAGATTGTGTATAAAATTTACAGGATTTAATTAAAATAATAAATCAAACACTTGAAAGAAAGTGATATTTAGTATCTATGGAGCAGAAAGTGATAGTAAACTGTGAGGACTGTTAAAGTAACAACACATCAAACACTACAACAAGGAAAATAGTTTTATGTAAAATGGAGAGCTTGTAGCACAAAGGCAAGGCTAGACAAAGAAAGCAATTATGTTCTTATCTACCGACAACTGCAAAAGGAGAAGTCAAGTGTAATATCATGAATTAAGAGGCAAAGTACCAAACATGAGGCCACAGCCATAATTTTTATTTCAGATGTGTAATTACATGAAGTCGTAAGACAACACAAAAAAAGAAACCTTTTTTTTTTTTTTTCCTCCCAGCTCTGTGATTAGTTCTTGTTAAATCACTAGCTTTCTTTGGGTTCAATTCTGAATGGAAATAAAATTTAATCAACAGCTATGTTTTACTTTATATAGTTTTGATGGATTGATTCAGCTTTCTCCTTATCCATGCCATGAATCAAAGAAATATGGAGAGCAATTCAAGTAAGAAAGATTCAGTCAAGCTGAGTGGGATATAAATTGCTTCATTTGGAATAAGATTTCTAGTGATCTTTTGAGTATTTTGGCTAAACAGGTTGCATACCTAGTTATTATTAATTAAATGAAGTCTTGTTATAGATTTTAATGTTTCTTATTCTATTCATCCTGTTGAATAAAAAAGCTCCAACCATTGTAAAATTGTTTGAGGCTTCATTACCTTAGACTGGACTGATATAATGTCAATTCTATCCTTTACTGACTAGCTGCCAACAATTAACATTTTGGAAATTGTGATAGTTATTGGCTTGTATATATTTTGTTAAAAACATCAAGTTTTTACCTTTGTATTAGTAATAGCACTTCAGAGTAAACATTTGAACCAAATCAGCATGGAAGAAACTGAAAGAGAGGGGTTTGTAAGGAGCTGGAACAGGGTGGTGACTGTAAATACTTAATATCACCAAGAAATAACAGGCAAATTGCACCAGTTCAGAAAAAATCAGGAATCAGACTCCCATCTGTGGGTACAAGTAGCACCAGCAAGACGGATGGTTTACTAATGGCACAGGATCATATTCTGAGTCACTGCTGAACATACTGAGAACATCTATTGCCACGGCACAAAAAAGAACGTAACACCAAGGCCATGAATTCTACAAAACAGAAAGGAAGTAATTTTTATTTTGTGTGACTGTATTACACAAAAGGCCAGTGCCAAGGATGGGACCTCATAGTACTAGTCTCAGTACAAACACAGAACAAAGAGACTGCCCGGGCCAGGAGTTTGCAATCTAAATATAGCTCTTGATTTGTAGTGGGCAGGATATAAATTGTCTGTTCAGTCTGGCCAGCACTGGTTTAGCATGTGCATCACATTATTTTTTTCCATTCTGCTTTCCAAGACCAATCAGGAGGGATCAACTAAGAAGCGTAGTTCAGGCAGAATAGACTTACTATTTTCATTTTCTTCTACATAAATAATGCAATGTTATTATGGAAAGGAATAGAAAAAGATTATCCTCTTTTTAGTTCCAGTCCCTGGATGAAGGTTGAAAAATGTATTATTGTAGTTTGCAGTGTTACACTTGCAGAGAGAATTTGAATATCAATAAGCAGAGAGATTTTTAAATGGATATTTACATATAATATCACTGTATGTTTACATTTAATATCATATTGGATTTAATTTTATTATGTTCAAGAAAGCAATTGGGTGAAGAATAAACACTGTGGGATGTTATCTCATTGATATGCAGAATCAATATGATAATCAAGTTGCTGATATAAACTCATAAGAAAAGCTTCTGACATTTCATCTAGGATCCTTAATTTCATATTTACAATGTGGTGTGAAACTACATACTGCAGTCTTACTGTTTAATTAGGAAGATTACTCTTGTATCAATTTTTATTTTTTTTCTAATTACTTTTACCCTCCTTTCAAATGATGGAAGACTAATACTGGCTTCTACCAAAAAGTCATGAAAACTGTTCTTTAAAAAAAAAAATAATTAACAAATATAAGGTGGATATATAAAGTAAAAGATCATCCTAAACCTGTGTTATAATCCTTGTGAGAAGTATGTTTGTCTTTATGAATTAGAGAGGTTAGCATGTATTTCCAATATCCCAAGCAAGTATAAGGATTTTTTTTTTCCTTTTGAAGGAAATTGAACTGGGTATACCTTATACTCTTAGTAAAAATATAGTCAGGCATGATGACTGTTAGGTATATGCTTGATGCTGTATTTTAGGGGAGTCATTTCTCTTCCCTATTTTCACTATCATTTGATTTATTTATTTTACAAATGCAATTATTCTTCTTGCATTTGTGCAAATAAGCCTCCAACTCCAACAAGGGTGGCACGATACATGTTCACTGGCAGGTTGCCTGCAATACATACCTAGCTGCTCCTCAGGAAAAGCAAGCCAAAAAACAATGCACTTTCCTAAAGTTCACAACCAGCCCCCACAGGGTGTATTTATGGCATGACCTCTCTAAGGGTGTAAGTGTCATCCTTGGACATCCAGAGCCAACAGCAGTAGTGCCTGGTACAGGAAACATACCAGAGCTGGGGACTTGCTGTGGTTTTGGGGCAGGACTGGAGAATAGCCTGTTCTGAATGGAGATGGTTTATAATCTTAAAGGTCTGGGCACTGGAAGGACTATGAACCAAATATCCTCATCTATTTAGACCTGCCTTTAAATATAATTAACAAGTAGTTGACTCTCCCCCTGGATCATCCCTTAGGGCACTGTCACACACAGGGCACGTTACCTGTTACCCCTGCAATGGACTAAGCAAAGATGACAGTGACAAACCATCGTTCACACATGTCTCCAGTGATGTGAGAGCACCTCATGAAATACATTTCTCTGTCTGAATTAAATAAGCTTATCCTTTTGCAAACTGTTCTATAAAAAGTTACGAGAGCTGAATGTCTCTAAAACTGATATATCATTAAAGCTTCTACAACATTCCAGGCATTGCACTAGTAATTTTGTGAGTTAGGATTGATTGGGACTCTATTCAAGAATTAAAAATGAGTGGTGTGCCAAGAATGTTGACAAGGAGCGACATGAATCTAGTCTTATCTCAGTGTTATTGCTCTTGCCAGTCACTATCTTACTATTAAGATAAAGCAAGTTATCCCGGCATGTAAGCTACTGATTGAAGGCTGGATAATGATTTCTGGATTTCTCACTGCAGCTGCAATATTGGAGAGAGTCTGTAAGAAGATGGGTTGGCAAATTGCAAATTTATGTTTTAGGATGTGCACATAAAATGCAATGTAATGAATTTATATACCTGTTCATATATGTACTTCTCCCTGTCTTTCATTGGCATAAACAAATGGCATCTACTTTTCATAAATAGGGGTACATAAACATGTCATCTCTGCTTGTTGGTATGGCATTTCAGGTGTTCAGAAATATCCAAGCATAAAAAAGACATTATTTCTATTCTGAATGGTTCCATTAGTGTGAGATATATATATATATATCTCAATATTTGGGAAACATTGGTGTAGCTTACATATTGTATATATATAAGCACCGTATGCATATATGTGAAATTTATATGTGGACAATCGTATCCTGTAAAATATTTCATCCTTTTAAGTGGCTTTTGGATCAGTCCCAGTATATATTTCTTGTCTAGATGCAGCAGAATTTAATACTTTTTTTTTTTCTTCTTCTTCTTCTTGGCTGTCTGATAAGTTATGGTTACAACAAGCAGGAGCTGTGCAGGGGGAATAGAGGTTATGAGATTCCATAAATTTATCTGTTCCAAAAAAGAATTAAACTAAGACTGTTAAGATTTTTGAAACAATAGAGGTAGACCTAGAACAGTCATGGGGCTTTCCAGTAGAATGCAAAGAGCAAATTCCTCCTATACGTAATTCAGATCAGGAATCTGAACCTCAGTTTCCACCTCAGATTCACCCCCTAACCACCAAGTTATTAAAAGTTTTGGAATGACATTTGCTTTTACTTATTTTGTAAGAGCATATTTCTTATCAAAACTGCTATGTGTTTCAAGAATTCTATGTTTTTTCAGGAAAACTTTTTTTATTGGAAGATCCTTGACCAACACTGCAAGACAACTTTCAGTTTCAAAGTTGGATGCCTCCCAGCTTACTCTGGCTTCATCCTCCAAACTATTTGGTGAAGCAAGGATCTGCTCAATGTGTTGTATGTCTTTATAAAACATCTGACAAAACAGAGCATGGGCTGAGTTAGGCTTCAGGTGTTAATATATGTGAAAACTTACAGAGCTTGATGCTGTAGGGCTCCCTCTGTAATCAATGGGCAGCAATAAGCACTTCAACAAAATCATTTGTTTGAACTCTTATATTGAGATGGGGTTAATCTTCTTCTAGAGATACTTTTTTGGGAAGACAGGACCATCAGAGCAGTCTTCCCTAACACTATCCTGGAATTCTTGCAGAATCCTTAACCCATCACCAGCATTTCTCCTGGCCCTTCTCATTGTCCTAATCATTTATATTTGGGTATATTTTTTAGACTTTACCAACAATACAATTATGGTGTATTCACTTGGATAAAAAGCCTACATGTAAACAACTTCAGCATTAAATGTATATGAGTTAAAGAGCTAACAACAAATGTGCGTGATTTATATCTTCATTAGATACTTACATCACACCATGTTCTGTACAACTGACAAGAAAACCAAAAACACAGATGTTTTTTCCTCCTACTGTACTATTTCAGGTAGAAACTGCTGCTCTTGTTTTATGGTAAACAGACTAGTTGCTATGATTGTTTTCTTCATTTTACCGTTTTCATGAGCGCAAAGCCCTGAATTTAATAAAAATTGAGGGGCTGGGGAACTTTTTTATAATGTTGACTCATAGCTATGAAATCAACACTGCTTTACTTTTTAGCCTTGGGCTAGACAGTTGACAAGATTGTCCTCCAGACTTTGTCCAGCCTGCCCGCAACAGGCTTTTAATGCCAGCGTCCACTTCTTGAAACTGATAAGAAGCAAATACACTGTATAGTATGAAATCAGAAATAGTTCATGGATTGCTGCCAACCTTGACCATTATGACAGGTTTTGGATTTATCTTATTAATTGATTGCATTAAAGGATTGTCCGATCTGAGTCTTTTCCAGTTTTAATTAGTGTTTAATGGATTTGAAGAAAACAATATTTTAATCTGCACTGGCACAAATTATACAGTTTGGCATGAAATTCAGAAAAGGAAATTAAGATACTGTCTACTTACCGTGTGTGGGTCTAAGTGTTTCATAGAGTCTTATATAGGTTCTGTTTATGTTACATATATCATACTTATATAAGCTGGCATTCTCTACAGACCACAAAATCCCTTGTAGACTATAAGCAAGCAGTATTATCCCCATTTTTTACACTTGGAAATTTAGGCATAGAGGCTAATCTGAAGTTCTGTTTAGCATAAAAGCTTTTCATCCAGGGTTTTATATTAGCTGCTTCTCTCTAGTGTGTTGGTATTTCTAAGGAATAATACATATATTATACACACAACACTTGCAAGAATGAATTTTTTACTTCAGTCTATACATAGAAGCTGAGGAACAAGAAAGGTGACTTTCCTAAAGCTGGGCAGATGATGTGTGGCAGAATACACATCCAGCATTTTGTAAGTCTCCTTCTCATCTAGTGTGGAATCCTGGATTTATTCTTACCCTCCTGTTTTAACCAAAAGCTTCCTATTTATTTGTTAAAAGCTGACAGATGTCTTCAGATCTGAAGATCACTCTTGCTGTGAGGAGCTTATTGTCTAAGTAGACAGTGTGAATTGGGATGCCTAAATCCCTGTTCCACCTAAATTGGGACTAAGGCTTCAGAAACGTAAATCCCATTCAATGATCCAGACTGCCTCATTTCCAAGGGGGCCTACCAGTAAAGATACCCATATTCATTAGGTATGTCCTTAATCAGTACCTAACTTTATGCTCAGAAATGCTTGCTTTGCAGAATTGGAAAAAATCTTTTGCTGTAGTTTCTGGTTTAGTCAATCACGCACACTGTGCTGATATGCCCAGAGAAGCCCCAAGGCTGGAAAGGAACAGGACCAAAATAGTGTGAGTGCTGCACAGCTTTGCATAATATTAGGACATGAAGCATTTTGGATGAAAATGCCTTCCATTCCTCCATTTATGTTACTGTAAGAACAAAAAAGAAGAACAAAAACTCCCAAGGCAAGGTGGAAATCCCTTGGCTAACCACGTTCAGCTGGCTCTTCTCAGAAACTCTGATTTCTGGCCCATGATTTGCACTTATGGACATAAAGTGCTTCATCTTTTAGGAAAAATTTCTTCACTGAAAGGGTGGTCAAGCACTGGAATAAGCTGCCTAGGGAGCTGGTGGAATCACCATCCCTGGTAGTGTTCAAAAAACGTGTAGATGTGGTGCTCACAGGCATAGTTTAGTGGTGGACTTGGCAGTCCTAGGTAAATGGTTGGACTTGATGATTTTTAAAGGTCTTTTCCAACCTAAATGATTCTATGATCCTCAAGATATTCTCACTCAGAACACTCCTAAACCTCAAAATCAGGCGTTAGAATGTGGATCGAAATGTTCAAGTAAAGAGACAACAATCTCTTCCCATTAACGATACATATTGGGTACAAATTAAGGTGGAATTGTTTTCTCCTATTCTCCATTTCTTTTTTTCCTCTGGTTTCCATTGCTAAAAATTTAGTAAGACAATGCTAATATTTAACATTGAAATTCATCCAGTAAATATCCATCATATGTCTCCCAAATCTCATGTTCTGTCATCTGCTATTTTTTGCTTTTGTCTGCTGACACTTCTTAATTTAATGATTTGGGGTAGCTGGTTTTAAAGATGAGCCTTGGGTAGGAATTTTGAAGGTGAGAATGTGGTCAAACATTCTCAGCCTGAGGGAGTTCAAACCTACACCACAGAATGCCCTAATTATTCAGGTTTGGAGCATTCTAAGGAATGAAGTATCAGAATGGGAAGGGATGAGAAAGCAAGGTCTTTTAGTCAAAGCAACAAAATGCTAACAAGGAAGGACAACAGAGACACAAACAGCTCAAAATTTGAAAGGGAAGAGCCCAAATTTGAAGCTAGGAGAGACTGAAAGGAGGAAGCTCCCTGTTATCCAATCCAGATCTCACTGATGTTTTCTTTTTTGTTGTTGTTGCTGAACTCAGAAGCAGCGTAATATACTGATATTTCACAGTGCTGCTAATTTTCTGCTCAAGATGCAGCCTTCTCTTTACAGATGTGCCATAACTTAATTTGCAAACTACTGATTATGAAACTATGCTAAATAACATGTTAATGCAAAACTTTATCTGTCTGTACCGATTGTTATTAATCTGGCATACACATGTGCCTATGCCAAATTATAAAATATGTCAGTTGTTTCATTGATTTATAGTATGAATTATAGACTGTCACAACTTAAATTACTTCTGGGTGTGCAGCAGTGCTTGGACTCACAGTTTCATCATTCAGGATTAGTCATTAAGATACTGAGATAATGCTAAAATTTCAATCCCCCATATGTGGTAAGCAACTTCTATAGGGCAATGTGTGGTATAAATGAGGTAAAACCAGAGCAGGGGCTGTAAATCTTCAGGAATTTAGTATGCAGTTAACAGCATGTAGATCCATGAATGTGATTAACAGTCTCATGCAAGTAAGGCAGCTCCTCTAGCTGTCAAGATTTTCACAAAGCAAAGCCCAATTACACATAAACAGATCTTGAATTCTCCCTCTGGGCTTGTGTTTCTCTTAGCTATAGATTTTCATTCTTACTTTTTTTTTTTTTCAAATGTAATATTTAATACATCTAAAGGTTGCCATTTTATTGAGGATTTCAGACAGCGTAATCCCCTGGGTGGCTTTCTTTGATCGTATGTGGTACATTTTAAATTGAATATATTGATAGCCTATTATAACATGCTTTGTCTTGTAAATTAATTTTCAGTTAGTTTTTAATGTATGTCAAATATTGATTGTAATCAGTTCTTGTGTTTGTGTTTTAATATCATGAACACTTCTTTCATGAAAGGGCAAAACCCCTCTGTAAATGACTTAGGGCTACTTTCAAGTAAAGCATGTCATTTCATCTCAAAGGGCACAAGTGAAGGTCACCTGGGGCAAGGTTCATGTGCCTTAACTTAAGCATCTATAAGTTGCTTCTCTAAATCTGAACTACACATGTTCCCTGCATAGTCTACAGAAAGAAATGCTTAATTATTAAAGGTTATTAATTTTCTCCAAAGCAGTCAATTTTGCTAGGTCAAATGAATTATCCTCTCCCTTGAGACTCCAGAAAGAGCCTAGACTGTCTACCTCAGACCTCAGCAACACACTTTTTGGATAGATAGTGTAGGATTCAGTTGTTTAAAATAGATGCCCAGGGTCATTTGAGATGAGTTCTGGTATCCAAGTTAGGCACACGATATGGCAGATATGATGCAGGGCTTACAGCAGGCTCAAGATCTTGTACATTAGCAATGAGAGACCAGGCAAAATAATAGGCAACATGAAATGAACACTAAATGTTTATTTGAGGCAGCTGAATTCTATCTCTGATTTTAGATGACATATTTTCCACCCCAAGTGGCTACAGCAAATGAGTTGGGGGGTAAAGGACTACCTTTGCTCTCTAGACTCCTGGTTTAAGGTTAGGCAACTCACATTCAGTAGGTTTGAGATTAAAATGTTGAAATGTAGATGTCAACATACAGTTGTGTATCTGTGAGCTGGGTAGCTGGGCTCCCATGATCGCTGGCTGCCCACAAGCATCTTTTGTGACCTGTGCTGCTGAAGTGTATCTGAGGCATTCACACATATTGGTGGCTATGATCCAGGACGTATGAGGGACCCGCACACATCTGGGCCAGTAGCTGAAGAGCAGATGAGGCAACAGCGGCATCTTCAGTAACCTCAGTGCCAACATGTGGGGAGACGGATCAAGACCCTCTTGATAGAGCCGTTGGAGTCTAGACAATCATAGAGTAAATTGCAGAGGAAATATTTGCACATTACCAGATGCATCACACCTTAGATAATTGATTTTGTTAGTTAGAGCTCCATTAATCGTCATAAAGGGTCTGGCAACTAATGCACATGCAAGTGCCTCAGTCTGGTGGCTGAATTAATCCAATACCCAAAGCTGATTGAACTTTGGTTTGTGTGACACTAGCAACTCCTCAACTCATCTTCCCCAGACAAGGTCCACATTTCTAAATGCATTTCCCTCTTACTCATTATCAGTGTTAAAAGGGGGATAAGACAATACAGGTATTACTTTTTTGGTTGGCTGTGACTGTGGCACTTCTGCTGAAGGCTGTGGGACTAAGCCGACTATCTTCAAAATAATTTGGTAAATGGAGCAACGTCCTACCCCCTAAAACAATATTTTGTCTGCAGCATGCCTCAGAAAAATCACTTGTCTCCACAACGCCAAAGAAACCAGTTAAATACCGGCAGCAACTTTAAAGGGATTCTCTGTTTAGCTGCTCAAATGAACAGATTTAAAAGTAACTTAAATCACAGTCTCTATTTGCACAAGTACTTACACTGAATCTGGAGGGGTCTTTAATCTAGCAGACAGAAACAGGATAAGGTCTAATAATTGCATGATGAAATCAAAAAAGTTCAAACTAGAATTAAACAGAAACTCATTTATTTTTTAACTGTATAATGAGCTAACTTACGGGGGCAAATTACCAAGTGTCATTGTAGTCCTTAAATCAAGATCAGATATGCTTATAAAACATACATCTTAATTTAACAACATATAGCTGGGCTTGAGGCAGAAATCCCTGGATGAAGTATGGCTTGTGTTACGCAGGAGCTCAGACTAGACAGAGGTTGAACCAGTTAATCATGATGGTCCTCTATGACTTTAAAATCTATGAGCCTATTAATTTCAAGCAATAGGCAAGATATGTTCATGTAAAACTTAACTTCCTTCAGGTCCTTAACCGCACATCCTCCTTGTATACTAGTTTCTGCCCCTATCTGGGACTCGAGTCTGCTGTTACTTTGTGAGAGACTTGTAGTACTCCAACATACAAAAAAGAAGGGTTTAACTAACCTCTTAAGTGCCAGGGTTTACATTTAGCTGAAATAGCATAAGTGGAAGAGTAGACACTTCCACATTCGCTTGCCCTAATATTTCATGGCCCAAATCTGAGTTGCCATGTTTAGTGAGACATCTTCTGTTTTAGTCTAGCTGATACAACAGGAACATCTTAGAAAGAAACCCTTTCAGATCATAGATAGGGCCCCACTTCTGGAGGTTTAGGTGACCACATAATGTTTATTTAGACAGTCCTGGAGGTGTATAACACCCCTTCCCTCATCTTACAGAGAACTGTTATATTTGTGGGACAGAAAGAACACCAAAGACTCAAATACCCATAGAAGAATTGCACATAAAATGAGATGCCCTTTAAAATCCAAGTGGCTGGGTGTCTTAGCAGTTCCTGCCTCGCAGGTTGCTTTTCTGTCCGAAACACAGAATTAGCATTTCAACAGGAGCATCCTAGTGCCAGTGATCTAACGGACACCTAGAAAATCATATTAAAAAGCATCTGGAAAACAATGAGCTTTGCTGGTCCTTGAGTTCTGTAGAATTCCACCAGCAACAAACTTCAACATTGACATGACAGAACATCAGTGGCCTGTGATGTATACGATGGAGAAAAATCACATGAAAAGAACAGTAAACCTGGATAGTAATCTGTATGTCTATTCTAATGTGAACTCTACCTTGGGAAAGAGAGAATTATGCAGAAAATACAGAGACCAATTACCAATGTAAAAAGATCTTAGCAATGTAAAAAGCTCTTACCAATATATCAAATGGGATAAGTTGTGCTCAGAAAGACCAAAATCATCAAAAGTTGCTGCTATCAGGCACCCTGTGGTCTGGTCCAATTCTATATGTGTAGCATTTTCTGTCAGTGTCAGTAGATTGCATTTTGGAGGGTGGATGCACTGTGAAATCACTGTGCATTACATCCCTGGGTTTGGATACAGTAGTTTTCAGTTTCGTGACCTATACTGCAGAATACTCAAGAATGACACTTTTCTGTAATGGGAATGGGAAAACAAAAAGAGGTCTTTTTCACTGCATGCCTAGGTCTTAAAGAGACGTATGTGCACAAGCAGGAGAGTGCATTTGCCACTAGAAACACTTCTTATTTTCTGGTGAGAGCTGGGATGCAAAGACAGCGCTTTGTTCCCTGTTAATGTCAGTGGTCATTCTAACCATGCAAGAATGTGACACTTCGCTTTTCATTGTGAGCAGGACTAGACTGGGAAGACAGCAATTCTAATAACTTCATTTTTAATATTTGACTTCTTACAAACCACAAAGCCTCATAAGATAAACCCCTTAACCACCTTATCTTTAATTTTTTTCTGCAATTTCTGTAGTGTTGCATGTGGTTGCTGTGACCCAAGTGCATGACAAGTTCCAAGTTCCATGGAAATCCTAGTGGGAGCTACCTGCCTTAATGTCTCATGCATTTGCGCTGCAGGAAAGTAAAGCTTTCAGCTTGTTGGGTTCTCATTGGCACTTACAAACTTTATTTTTGTCCTTATAGCTGGGCAAATGGTTAAATTCTTTGTCCTAGGTCAGCATTTTTCCTATACATTGCTTTTAATTGCTTTTGAATTGTTCCCTGCCAGTTATCACAATCCTAATTCAAATACAGGTTGAAAAATATTTACAAAGAACTCCATCCATCATCAGTAAGACAGTTGCTAAAGGTAAGTCCACATGGTTTGCTGCGATACAAACCTAATAACTGGCTTTTCAACCTGCAATAAATATTCTTTTCCCTGTGCTCTTCTGATTGCTCCGTAATTAACACCAGGGAGACACAGATTTAACTATCTGACAGATATTTATTTAAAATACCTTCTGCTGCATATATTAACATTTCTATATCTACTTTTTTAAAGCAGCTTTGAGTTCTGCAATAAAATCAGATCCAGAGTTTGGTTATGTTAATAGCCTCGCATGGCAGTGGTATAGATCAATTTGGAAAAAGCGATGAATCAGTTGTCTGCAATATAATTGTATGTGTTTATACTGTAGAAATGGTTTTGGCATAAAAACACAATAGAAACATATGACTCACATCAATATCACTTAAGCTGGATAAACTGTGAAAAGAAGTTTGGTGGAAAGGAGGATTTAATGCTTTCTACATACATGTACTGATGGCATACATTTATGCATTAACTAAGTCTTTCTCCTGAGCCTCTGCAAAAAGGTGGAACTGCAAATAACTGCTTGGTTAGTGAATACGATCATGCCACTCAAAAAGAAGGCTTAAGTGCCCATGCATGAGATTAGTTTTATTGCTAGCTCTGGCTAATTCATCTGTCTTCTAAAAACCTAGAAACCAGAAGACAGACTAGGATTGCCAGTCTCCTTTTGCTTTGCCTTGCCTTGTTTGCCTTGCCTTGCCTTGCCTTGCCTTCTCTTCCTTTCCCTTCCCTTTCCTGATTGTAAGGTGATTCCTGCACCTTACAGCTGTCTAATGTTGAGGATACCTGGCAAAGGTACTTGATGCAAATAGAGCATGAACTTCATCACTGAGCTCCTGGAAGCCAGCTAGGGACACCATCACAATACTACTATTAGTGTCAACATTTTTGCAGTAATGTTCCCCAGGCAGTTCTGACCACTTCATACTGTGGCTGGCTGAGCAATCTGGGGTGCAGAAACCCTGCTGGGACAGCTACTGAGGCTGGCACTCATTGCATGCTCAGAGCTCAGGAAATAAAGGAAATACGTAAATATTTGCACTGTTAGTGCATGCTGAGGGGTGTGATGCTGACAGGCCCAAGGTGACGTAAACCCAGCCTATGTGAGGCTATGTGAATCACTACAGGTTAATGCTGCCCAAAATTTTTGCTCCTGAGCAGTGACTGGTGTGAGGACAATGTCCCTATTCTTTATTTCATATCTGCTACATGGTGAATCTGTTAGCATAGCTGTAGGAGCCAAAATCACTTTGGAACACAGATGAAACAGATAGAGATAATCCAGATTACTGATGTATCAGGATGCACAAAACCAAATCTGTTGCCTTCACAGGCACGCGGTGACCTGGTTCAGGAACGGCACGGCAGCCAACCCCTGGCCGCGCGGTCCATCAGCTCACAGACACCAATGTGGTGGATGGCAAATGGCGCTTATTGCTGAGCGGCGCGACACTATATAGCCTAGGTTTACAGTGTCACTTCTGTCTGCTTACATCATAAGCTAAAAGCTGTTGGCTACCTGGAGGGGGGCCCTATGTTTCCGTACAGCGCGACTTCTTCCGGCCGCCAGGCCCTACCTAGCAACACAAATCCCACTTATCCCAGTCATTTTGCTACTATCTGTAATGTAGTTCACCAGAAATTTAGTAATGGGTTTTATCTGTCCTTCATGACAAAATCTTTCTGTGCAAATGAGCGATAAAGATGTAATGGGTTAAATATTTCTTTTGCCAGATAAATCTGTGTGTTTACTCTTCGGGCACATATACATGAAGATGCGTCTAGAATAGAAGATTCTGTTATAGACATGTTCTAATGCTATTGCCATCACAACAATATCTGAGTGCTTTCATATCAAGCCTTAAGGTCTGCGATTAAGATCTGCAGTTTGTAACTCAGCCTCTCTCAGGGAAGAATCAAGTGTGAAACACAGTGCATTGTTTTGAGAGGGTTTTGTTTTGTTTGGGGTTCATTTCCAACATATATGCTGAGGTCTGACAAGATGAACATTGTTTTCGAAAATAGCAAAGTCGCAGATGGAGGAAATGATTTGTTTATGGTATTCCCTTTCAAAGAAGTGTCACAGATAGATGGGGTTTACTCAAATATTAGAGTTTGCAACCAGTTCTCTGATATAGCTGGGTAATAAGTGTATAGTCAGGCAGCAAGACAGCTTGCTGTTGGCTACATATATCATACTCAAAAGTACAGAGGAATCCCAACAAAGCCACTTGTAATTTGCACTAACTAAATTGGATACAGATCCACCTTTTTTTCCAACAGTAGTTTAGAATAACAAAGGTTTTGGGAAAAATGCCTGGGTTTGGTTGAACATTTCTTCTCGTTGGCTATCTGCCACCACAAACACAGAGGGGATATAATAACAGTCATTTGGAGTTCTGTAAACCTTGTCATCTGAGGACCTCAGAATGCTTTCCAAGTGTTAATTAAATCCTCACAACATCCATGTACCCATGCATAGCAGATTTCAGGTTGTTAGGCTCTCCCTGTGACCACAGCAGTTCACTAACTCTATTGTTCTTGGGAGACTTCAGCCCTTTCACACCACAGACAAGGGCCGTATCTCAGCCGCTGCCCTGCCAACCCAAACACAAGCACTGCGGTTTCTACCTAACTCTTTCAAAACACATTTAGGTGAATTTTTACAGAGAAACTGAACCCCAAGACTTCATTTACAGTTGAGCTTTAAAAGATGTTAGCTTGTTTTGGGGGGATAATGCTTTATTAACAGCTTCAGAGACAGCAGTTTAAAAAAACACTCAGGTCGGTGCAGAGAGAAATCATTCTTTAGTTCTGAAAAAGCACATAATACCTCCCCATGTTGCTGACTCCAAGCAATAAAAAATCATGAGTTCACTCAAAAAATTTATTTTAATAGTCTTTTTGTCTGCATGCTTTTTGATCCCTGCCCAGTTCTTGAGACATTAGAAGATTTTGAGGTGGGAAAAGATTTTTCCCACAACCATAAAGAACTGAAAACAGATATTCTTTTCAAGTCACATAAGTCATTAAGCTAGGAAAAAATTAGCTATTGCAAGACCTGTTACAAAACCATGAGAGTTAGCAGTGTCATTTGTTTACCTCTTTAACATGGCATTATTTTCTCTTAATAGTCATTCTGAAAAGACACTCAATCTCAAACTCTGTGCAGAAAGAGATCTGTCTCTTTTTTTTTGCACTGTAATAGGCCTCTTGCAATATGTCTCTGAATATATCTGGCATGATGATCTCAAACAAGCTTCCATCTGAATGCTGGGTTGTTTTTTTTTCCCCTCCCATGCATATTTGTTTAATCTACTAAGTGTGTGTCAATAAATCCTGCACTAAGCTCTATAAAGAGGCAAGTGTGAGGATGTGCTACAGCACACATGGAGCTTTGCTTTGTTACGTCCTATTGCTGCAGCCTGCATTCTCAGTTCTGATCATCCTAAATTCAAATCCCACTAAGTCACCTATGGAGACAAATATCGCATGTAGATAATGGTAAATATTCTCCAGGCAGCCTTCTAGAAGCGGTTCTTTACCTCAAAATATCAATGGAAGGCTAACTGCTGTTTACCTTGTGATCACAGAGAAAACTGCACAATGCTCTCAGCATCTACCGTATAGCATAGATACACCAGAGGTAGCTTTAAAATGGATTGTTTGGATGCCATAACAGCCCTGCTGCAGTAGCCTGGAGCTCCTTTGCCCTGTCAAGAGACCTCTTCAGACCATATTGCACATGGAAATCTTAATATTTCTTCTGTGCAAACTAAAGGCAGTCTGAAATGGTTCGCTAGTCCACTTTATAACTCAAGACATAGCACAGAACAAACTAGATTTCCAGAAATTGCTTCATCTGACATTGTTGTGGGGTACTTCAACAGTGCTACATATAGCACCTTTCTGATTTTATAATTAGTCATAAGCCACTAGAAAATGTATTGACTAGAAGTAGATATTTCTTTGTGTTGTGTCTTGGTGATTGGCATGAAAGTTATGAGTCATCACTGGGTAACAAAATATAATACTTAAATGTCTTGATTTGTTTTTCATTCAAGACATGTTGTATTTTTAGTTATGGCAAGGCTTTCCAAACTGTCTTTGGTAAAGTTGCAAAAATTTTCAGTTGTGAATTTTTTCCCAGGGAAGTTTTATTTGGAAATGAGGTGTAAACAGGACTCCTGTTCCATACACCTGTTACACCTCATCTAGCACTATATCTGAGAGCCTTCCAGCCCCATACACAGTAATATTACTAACTTTTTCTATAGTATTTTTGTGTTCAGGCCCCCCTCTGAATTAAAAGTAAATGCAGCAGAATGCTTTGTTGTGTGCATGTACAGAAAATATGATTTATGTGATGTATTTGTTAGAGGAGGCAAGTTCAAAGAAACACACACTACACATGGAATGGTTCTTTCTTCTGTGGGATTGTGATTCAGATATCAGACAGCAGCTGAAGCTCCATCTATTTCACACAGCCACCAGCTCTAGCTTTTCAGACTTACTACATTATGGGTAATCACAGTCTTTCTTTTAGCACATTCTTTGTTGGTCACTATCTTTCAAATAATGTTGTTCAGAAAAAACTAAGCAACTCCTAATTTCTACCTCTAAAGGATCTCCAGATGTGCTTTCTGTCACCCTTTTCCCTACCCAGCTTATGGTAAACCCCAAATGGTAAATCCCATTTTCCTTGTCACTCTGCAGTGCTCTGACCTCACCCTCCCTATTTCTGTTTCTCCTCCTGAACAGTCTTAAAAGCACCAGGACCCAGCTGCTGAAGACAACACCTACAATATTTCACACATCATTATTCTCTAGGAACTATTTAATGCAAACACACTCATCTAGGTACTTACAAATGTCAGCATAAATTCACTAAGCAGAAATTGTGTCAAAACAATGTAGATGCCACCCACTGGAATGGGGAGGTTTGGGGACAGAGGGGAAGTGGTTGAAAGTAGAGCATTTGACTTTTGAGTAGAGTTTTTGACATTGCCTTATGTGATGCTCTCACAAGAAATATTAGGAGGGCGAAGGTGCAAAGCCATTTGAGTAATTCATCGACAGTGGCTCGTTATCAAATTAGAGGGAGATGTCAAGCAGAGTTTCCAGGGAGTGCAGCTCTGCTCTGTACTGTATTGAGAGTCTCCATTAAAACCTCAACAAGGGAGTAAAGACTTTTCACTAAAACTGCAGATGACACAAATCCCAGAGGGACAGAAACCACTGTGAAGGACAATATAATACCCATAAAAAAATGTCAATTGCAGTTCTTTGGCTGGTTTTAGATCTTCTTGGAAGATCCCAAAGGATAGTGATGATAATGTCTAAATTTATTAGGGTTTATTTAACCTAAAGCCAAGAATTCTAAAGAGGATAGGATAAGTGTTAAAGATATGAAAGGCTATTAGAAGTAGAAGCTGATGCAAAGGACAGAACAAAGTATTGCAGGCTTACACTATGACAAAAAAAAAATCAGTTTAGACATTAGAAGCAGTTTTTAACAATAAAGACAGTAAAACTCTGGAGCAAATTGAGAAGGAAGCGGGTAGATTCCCCACCAGATTAGACAAGAATCTACCAGAAATGATGTAAAGTGAAGGTGGTCCCAACTCAGAGAAAAGATGTTTCTCACCACTTTTACATTTAATTGTCTCCAGTACCACAGAATCTGAGTGCCTACAAAACCACTACTGCGTTTGTCCTCACAGCAAGCTCATTAGGTAGAGAAATAAATATTATTAATAATTATTTTTTTTTTTTACCTTAAATAAATGAAAAGAAACGGAATGTGCCTCTAGCAAAGGCACAAAGAAGCTGCTAAGGCACAGATCCAGAAAGTACTCAGGAATCTCACGTCCACTGATATGCTGGTGATCCCCTGCAAGTCTAGATCGGTGCTAGGAAGATACGTAAGTCTCTTCTGTTCATTATAGCATCTGAACTGCATCATTGTTCTTTGTTCCATTTCATATCCCAAGAGAAAAAAAGAGACAATTCCTCTCCTCCTAACCAATCACACAAGTGCGCAGTCTAGAAACACAGTGTATGAAATAATGGATCTAGTAAGTACAGTCTATAAACCAATATATAGGTCTCTTGCCAACTTTACAGCACATTTCAACTTTGATCATAATTTAAAAGGTGGCACTCATCTGTATCGTGACTGCTCGCCTTTCAAAGTTTTGTTTCTCATGAAAAGTAAGATAAGATGCCTTTGAAGCTAACAGCCATGAGGATATTGCATTAATGCTATATTGACTCAGCCCTTCATCCTTCCAAGGTGTATAAAATGAATTGCATGCAGGCAGATATGTGATGAGACCTTTCAAAGGAGATATCTGTGTGCTCATTATCATCGCTATTACTCCATGTGTCTCAGAAAAGCATCATTGTGGGACGTAGTAAGTAAAGCACAGAAATGTGGGACTTGGGAGATCAGACTGATGTTCCTGTCATGACCTTGGACATGTAATTTCCCCTCTGTGTGCCTCAGTTTCTGCTTTTATAAATTCAAATAATTATACTTTGCAGACCACGTTAATATCTGCAGATGAAAAACATTGCCTGAGAGACAGCTATTGCTATTATCTTTATCAGTGTTGTATTTGGGCAAAATATTTTCCACCCCTAACTGTCAAGAGCTTGCAGCTTAAAACAGGAAACAGAAAGTTTTATTCTCATTCGAGAGAAACAGAGATGCACAAATTAAGTGTGTTTCCTTTGGTTACAATGGAAATTTGTAGCTAAATCAGGATCCAATTTGCAAGTCGGTGCTTTAAGCATAGGCTTTTTCAGATGTTCTCTCTAGACATTAAAGATTTAGTGGGAATTTTCATGAGACAGTGGATTTGTGCCAATATCCATGGCTAGAACTTTTCCCTTCCTCTCGGGTTATGTGGATAACTGTTTGCTGGTAGTTTGCTGGCCTGCCAGACACCCCAGAGGTGACCATATAGAGTAAAGCTGCACAGATTGTAAATTATACAGATCCTTTCATCCTATGGAAGAGCAATCAAAATCTTATCTTACACAGTTTTTCCAGCCATTTATTTGAATGGATGGTGCAGCAGAAGAAAACTCAGTACTTGCTGCAGGGTGCCATGGGTCTGGAAAAGTCCCAGGGACAAAGGATGCCCATTCAGAGAAGGATGAATCAAATTTTGAAACCGGGTCAATGGACTGGGGCATAAATCTTCCCTGTTCTGCACAGCAGCTTCCTTTCATTGTCACTCTGCACAGAGACCAAGGGGGAAATCTGGCATAATGTAGTAATTGTACATTTAACTGCTGTTAGCACATTAACACCAGGCAATTCTTTTCCTCTTGGTTACTCTTTCTTCGCACCATCGCTTTCTCTCTACCTCCACTGTTTCTCAATTTCTTTTCCTCAATGTTTCATACCCTGGTGCTACTCTTCCTTTGCAAATTAGTGGTTTTCATGATTAGTACCAAGCCCCATTCCATTCGCTGAAATGATCACTGACTAAATAAAATCATTGGTACCAATGTGCCAATATAGCTCTTTCACTTCCACAGACTAAGCAAGGATGGTGGTGCTCAGACTTCTGTTTCAGGCTCTTGTTATATCAGTAGTGCAGGTGGCTAAATACCACATACTCGCTTTGCAGGGAAGGCTGCCTTTTTCTTTGAATGCCTAGGTCTGAGAGGCCATAAAAACATAATACACCACTGGATCTAGGTCAGAAACTTCAGGTGGAATCACCTATGCTCACCATTTTATGCAAGTTCTTACTAGAAGAATTAAATTTTGAATAGCATTTCCTGTGCACCTAATGCACCTAATCCATCACAGGTTTTCTGTCCCAGCTTCCACAGTAGTCAAAGTTTAGATATTCAGCTTAATCTGTTTCTAGCATCCAAGAATCAATGTCAAGAAGTGACACCAGTGGCTTCCTGGGCTGCATCAGGCACTGCCCAGCTGTGGGCTCCCCAATACAAGACAGAAGTGGACATACTGGAGTGAATCCAACGATGAGCTGTGAAGATGATTAAGGGACTGGAACATCTCTCATATGGGAAGGGG
This sequence comes from Falco rusticolus, assembly GCF_015220075.1. Classification (NCBI taxonomy): domain Eukaryota; kingdom Metazoa; phylum Chordata; class Aves; order Falconiformes; family Falconidae; genus Falco; species Falco rusticolus. The sequence goes on along the minus strand of NC_051191.1, from coordinate 26,480,069 downwards.
TTGAGAGAGCTGGGACTGTTCAGCCTGGAGAAGAGAAGGCTGAAGGACATCTTGATAGTGTGTATAAACACCTGCTGGTGGGGAGTAAAGGGGTCCAGATTCTTTTCAGTGGTGCCCAGTGACAGGACAAGAGGCAATAGGCACAATCTGAAATACAGTAAATTCTGTTTGAACATAACAAAAAAACCTTTTTTTACTGTGAGAATGTCTGAGTACTGGAATGGGCTGCCCAGAAGAGTTTTGGTGTCTCCACCCTTGGAGATATTCAAAACCCAACTGAACGTGGTCCTGGGCAACCAACCTGCTATAGGTGACCCTGCTTCGAACAGGAAAGTTTGACTAGACAGACTCCAGAGGTCCTTTCTAACCTTAGCCACCCTTTGATCCTCTGTTTCTGTGAAACAACATGTTTCAGTGTAGGGAAAAATAAAATTTCATTTAATTGTCTCCCCTGGGAACCACTGTACATTACCATATCATACAGGAGTAAAAGGGAAATAAAGGCTCCCAAGTTTTGAACACCATAGGAAATTAATACCATGGGAACAGTGGCCTGAAGGGCACATCCAGAGCAACTCAGTTCAGTCCCCTGCTTTTGCAAGTCATCGTAACAGATAATCCCTATTCTAAACTTTATTTTAAATTAGATCCAGGCATACTTGGGAAGACCAGATATTTCCAAACTCAAAAAGGGAACCCAACGGGGATACTTGCATAGAGAGATACACCACACTCCCCACACTCCAGAATATCCCTGAAGGAAGGTGACCTGCTGATTACAGTTGATTGGAACGTGGGGGAAAAGTGAAAGTCATGTCAGTGGTTGAGACTTTGTATTTTGTGTAAAATAAAGGAAGCTGGAGAGCTGAGAAAAGGAGGTCTAGGTGCAATACTCTTCTCAGGGTGAGTGGGACTAGTTTTCAGGCTAGAGGGAAGAAACATGTAGTGTCAATACTATGTGGACATCCAATATAAATATAAACAACATCCTTTAGGTCCATTAAAAAAAAAAAAAAACAAACCCAAGCCACAACCAAGACACAAAACAACAGAAAAAACAAAACAAAACAAAACACTACCAAACTCAGACAAACAAAAAGTCCCACCAAACCCCCAAAAAAACTTGGTTTTGTAGTTACAAAAAGAGCAGGAAGGAATAAAGAGTGTTTACCAGCTGTTAATAACACAATGTTGCAATTTAGGCTTCTTTTACAAAATAGTGCCCAGTATCTACTATCTCATGATAAATAGAAGCTGTATCGCATGACACTTGTGAACAATGGGTAAATGGATATTAGAAAAATCTCATTTATCTTCTGCTTTATTTCTTGATAGAGGCCCTTGTCACCATGGCTATTATGTGACTAGCCCTAGAAAGGCCACCTCATTAGTTTTCTTTATCAAGATAGCAAGGTCTCCTTTAAAGGGACAGCACTCAGATTTTAGATTCAAATAGAAAACAGACTTCATTGTGTGAATGTGTTTCTACCTCTGTTTTCACTGCTTAAATATGTAGGTTATTTCCATAGCTGTCAAACAGATTAAATTAATACTCTTGTGATGAGGAAGGTGTCCCTGAAACAGAAATATAAAAATGGACTTTTATGAGCAGATTGCTTGTTTTTGCCTTATGCATTTCTTTAATGCATGTGGCATTTCTTTAACAAAAAACCACACACCAAAGTGAAAAAAAAAAAAAGAAAGCAACTTTCTGTAAATTCTGCAAATCTATTTTCCCCTTTGTCTCTTCCACTCACAGATATATCTTCCTCTTGTCTGACAACCACTTTGAAAAATTTCCTCTATTGCCACCAAAGCAACCATGTGAATGTCAACAAATCAGTAATGATTTAGAATATGTCAAAGGAAATTCAACATTTTTGTCTCTTTTCAAAAATCTTAATGACAGGTAGATAAAGTTGGACACCACCACCTCTATCGGCTTTCTCTGAGTTTTGATGGGTATTCTTCATAGAACGAAAGAGCTTGTTTCATTTCTGCAGCAGGTAAGGCAGAGGAAGAGTAGCTTCAAAATCTGATAGTGCCAAATAAATGTATCAGCCTGTTCTAACTTCCTGCATAATTAAGAATGTTTTGGACTTGGTGATCTAGAAGGTCAATTATTACAAAACAATATTGGCTTTTTCTTTGTTCTGAATTATGGTATAATAGTAATTAACTCTCAGAATGCACTGCTAGCTTTAAATAGGTGATTAAAAGTACCCTCTCAATTGATACCTCACTAGGGAAGAGCCTTAGAGGTAAGAGGACACTGAATGGATCTGACAATACTATTAGCTTACTGTATAAATCACAGGCTCTTATTTCACTGCATTTAAAATTAAGATAAAATATTAAAATGCAAAACCAAAATTGCATTAATACAACATTAAGGTTAGGAATTTTAAGACACAAGATCAGGAAAAGAAAAAGCTAAGGCTCTTTTAGTAATAATACATGTTATATGTTTTCAATGAGTAAACTGAGTGATAAATGTTGTATCTGAATGCATTGAAAATTTCCTAAAAATAACGAGTCAACTACATTTGCTAGGAATAGATTACCTTAGGAGTTGGAAATTACTATTTGTCTTGTTTCAAATATGAAAGAATAGAAAGAACAATGTGTTATCTCCATGGAGTTGTTGCATGCTCTACTGCAAACCTTCTAGAACTACTTTCCCCATGCGTCACGTCCACTAAAGAAACAGCAGTCACATTCCAGAAGCTGACTATGAAAGTGCCATCAAGAAAGTTTAGGAACAGCTTGAACTTCAAAGGCTTTTCAAGTGCAGTGTTAGAGTTAACAGATGAAGAAAAGATGCAGGAAAGAAGGTAAAATATATCACTGTGGTGGATGGTGGATGGATAGTCATTGACACTATGAGTCTGTCCTGCTTCAAATGAAACATCCCTTGGGCAAGGTAGCTGCAGATTCATTGATTAAACCACCAGTGCAGAGTTCCTCTGTTGAGTTGCTGATGTCTGAAGTGAACTTGTTCTCCTTTAAGGCCAGATTTGTTACTCCTCTCCTATTGGTGATTTTCTTTTTGGAATTTCCTCAGTGCCCAGGAAATAAAGGAGACTGAGATAGGAATGGAAAAAGATGACTCCCTAGCACTTCCCCTCTCAGTTTATTCCTACCTTTCTAATCATGCAAATGTTTTCTCTAGGAGCTTCTTTTATTTTAGGGTCCTTGAAAGTCACATTCCTATTCCACCGAAGTGCTATCATTCCAGAATAAGTTTTGTGCCTGAAAATACTGTCACATCACTAATACACATCACATTGGTTACTACATTGTATAGGTCAGCATGTCATTAGTAATGGATGCATATGAGCTAAAGAAACTAAAGAAGCACTGAACTTACAGTCATTATTTCTTCCTAATGGAAATGGCCTGTCAGGGCTCTGAACACTAGCACTCCAGCCAAAGCCACAGCAGCAGAAAGAGATGAGAGCTAGCGCAAGCCTGTAGGAGCTTAGTCTAAATAGGCAAAGCAAAGTGGGGAGAAAAGCTGGGGAAATGGAATATAGATGTAGAAAGACAGAGGGAATAGCCTAAAAAACACAGAGCGCAGCTAGATGATGACAAAGCTGGGAAAAGAATTAGCTCCATAAACTCCCAGTTCAGGGCATAATCTAGCAGGTTTGGTGGGTGTCCATACTGGGAACGTATCCATTTTGTTAGTCTTTCACAAGCTAGTCTAGAAAGAAAAGAAGAAAAAAAAACCTGGGTATAAAAGACACTTGTTTGAAATAATAATGTTCTTGGAGGGGGGGAGGATATTTTAAATGTCATTGCTACCCACTATTGCATACATTGATGAACCCCCTGGTCGGGACGACCACCACACAGAGAGAGTCCAGCCAGTATAAATACCATAGGCATTTGTTACGTAACAAACCTTTACCTATTTACCTTGCAGAACATGAGATCAATCTGCTCTGAACTTTGGTCTTTTCACAGTCATAAATATTATTGTTTCCGATTCATAGTAACTGCAGAAATAGCAGGGATACTGCTGATGGGAAGATGGTGACCTTCCTTATTACACCATCTGTGCACTCTTGAGAACCCTATAATTGAAACATTACATGTTGACTCACCTTTTTCTTATGATGTATTGTAACTTCTCAAGGCTAGAGTTTTCAATCATGGTTTTTCAGAGTTATATCTGAGAGACAGATTTTAAATCTATTCCACTCTAAGAGAAGCTGGTCCTCCTCAAGAAACTCTCTTTTCTAGTTATTTTATTTCATTAAAACAAATGTTCTAAACAATTCCTTTTACTTTTACAGTCCAGTCTATTCTTGAATAATGTTTTACTATAAGGTGTGCTATTAACCAGGGAGGATTCAAAAGTATACATGGGCCATTCAGGACTCCAGCGTGTCAACACCACACAACCTATTTCCCCCTCAAAGACCCCTATACCTTTCTTACACCAGATATAGGGATAAAAATATCCTCCCACTACTACTGTATCTTGCAGGTGTTATCCCCTCTGTTCCACTTGTCTCCTGCAAAACCTGTCATGTAGGTGCTACCTTCAGCTCCTCTCTGCTTTTATGTCCCAAAACAAGGAACCAAGAATGTGTCTAAAATGTGCTTATCTGCCAGTGGACATACTACACTTGTAGAGGCAGCCTGTGTCATTTGTCTTCCTGGGAGACAGTTCCTGATGGGAAGCAGTCAGATCATCTGCATATCATCCTCCAGGACATTCACCTGATGATTTATTATCCATGGTACATTAGCCCAATATGGAGAGCAAATATGTTTCCAGCTTGACTAATATGTTTGCCTAAGTATCTTTTGAGGTTTGGCCCTTGTTCTGTCAGATGGTCGAAGGATGCCGATATCCAGAAGATATTTCTCCCAATGAACTCTATGAATGTTGCTCATCTACCAGGGCTGGCTGTAGCCTCACCCACACAGCTGAGGGATGAAAGAGCACAAGGTATGGCTCATTATCTATGACAGCTTTCCACCCCCATGGCGAAACCAGCTCTCTTTCCTGGCTGAAAGCTCAGTGATTCATGCATTTTAGCCCGTTGTCCCTATGACACCAGCCAAAACATAGGAGGGACTTTTAAGGACAACTGTTTCCCTAGCTGTGGAAATTGTATTCCCTCTAAACTGATACATAAAATAATCCTAATGATAACCAAGCAATGCTTTGGAGTTTCTTATCACCCTGGCTATATTTTTTTTCATATTTCACCATTTTATGCTAGCCAATTGCTAGTTAAAAACCCTGCTGAAAAGCATGTCACCTGCTGTAGCAATAGCTGAGGAGAATATGTTACAAGAAGTTATAGAGGAAGATACTTACAAGTGAGAAAACACATCTGAAATATTCTCAGATTTTGGAAAGCTTGCTCACCAGATAACCAGAGATCTAATTACAAAAGAAAATGGAATCATTGATACTTGACTGTCTGGAAGCACTGAGGTTTCTAGGCAGATACTATGTCCTGTCCACCCTTACGCACAATCCCCCCATTGCACCTAGTAGTACCTTCTGGATATTTTAGGGTTCAGTGTTGTGGGAGGTTTCCAGAGACTTTCCAAAGGCTTTTCAAGAGGACACTAGTTTATATAAAGTCCTGTGGAAGAACTGAACCCAATTCTTGGCTCTGACAATTGCCTGACAGGTAAAGGGCACAAAGGCAAGTTCTACTTCCTCAAATATAGCTTGAGTTTTCCACAGTGAGTTAGATGCCTGAATAAAGTCAAAGATTCTGATTTAGATCTCCTTATGACAGATGGGATACTGTTAAGGATCTCAAACACTATGAAATTTACTAAGGTAGTAGTAAGGAATTATTATTGGGAACAGTTTTGAGTGAAAATATTTAATTCCCTTAATTCTTTGGAAAAAAAAATCTCTTACCTTTGAGAAAGGGCATGTTATTTCTCACCTAAAATTCCTGGCATCATTTCCAACTTCTTTCCTCTTAATAGAAAGATGTTCCAGAACACTGCTTCCACATTTTGCATATTTTAAATAATGAATGTCTTCTGAAAGAATGTATGAAAATTATGCTTGGCTTTGGTTACTAGCGAAGTTAACATAAGCTACTTAGATTACTGTTATAAAAATGTTATTCAAATGTTTTTACCAATGTAAGTCTATATTGAGAGCTTGATCATGAATGGCTTTTGTTCTTCAAGTTCTTCTTGACCTGCATAATCCTTTGGTTTAAATTCTTGGGGGAAAATAAAAGCGCATTAAAGAAATCATGCTCTGTATACAAATAATTTTTCATTATTCACATAACGAAGGAGTAGTCTTCCTATTATGCATTGCTTTCTTCTTTCACTGAAATATTTCTTCACATCCAAAAAAAATATATAGCTTTGAATCACAAAGGTCTAAAGTTTGACAATGTGTTAAAATACTTTCACTGAAGTAATTTAAAATAGGCTGTAGAAATTGCTACTTTTTCTGTCAACCAGAATACTACAAAAGATTTGCAAAGGGAAAAATATACACCCTGTCTTTTTTGCTGGCCTATGTACAATTTCCTAACAGCTTTCTACATTAAAAAAAAAAAAGAAAGAAAGAAGTAAAAAAAAAGAACAAACAACAGAGTAAAACTAAGGGAAGTTTCAGAAGGTATCAGAGAAATCCATGTTGTACTGAAGAGACAAAGAATTTCAACTTCTGAAGAATACTTCTACCAAAGTAGCAAAACTAGACTGAGGAAAGGGAAGGACATTCAGCATGTTCATACTGCCATGAAAACGCACCCTGTCGTGGTGTGGCTTCTTTCCTCCTCTGGACTTCAACCCACATAGTGGTGTTGGTGAATGCACTGTTGTTACTGGTGAAGTTAATGGTTTTGGTATTACTAGTTAATCGGTAGAGATTCCCATTTTCAGGTGTCCTGGTATTCATTCTCATAGATGATTATCCTCAGGAGTATTATAATTTTTTGCAGTCATCAGCTGATGGCAGTTATGGAAGAAAAATATTACATACGATGGGGATGAAGTGGATTGAGCAAGGTCACTGAAGTGATTTGGGGGTTACTTTACCTGTTCAATCCCCATCTTGCACCCAAAACATTCATCTGCATGGTGTGTTCTTCCCTTGAAAACCTAAGTCACAGATATTACAGTACATCTTTTCCTTTTCTGTGGGAGTGTGGTAGCATACTGCCACCCTCTGCTGGAATATACATGGACCAAGCAAGTTCTCCACCTCCCAATGCCTATTTAGAAAGAAAAGTATGAGTTGCACTATATTTTCTTGTCCAATAAAGCAAAAAAATAAGGAATGTGGAAGGTTCATTTGACATCATACTTTAAAAAAACAGGGAAATGAGAGGTTTTGAATGTTTTTGTAATTAATTTTATTACAAGGCAAATGTGCACTAAGTACATAAAATGCTGTTCCTACGACTCTTCCCAAGGAAGTAATGGCAAGGAGAATTTTGATGGAGTTTGGTCGGGGAGCTTTGGTGTTACTGGTTGCAGACTTGTAGACCTCTGGGGATTCCTTGGTTGCCTCAAACTTTACAAGCATGCTGAAAGGACTTAGACAAGCTTCCACTTAAGGACTTTTTGCAGTACTTCTAAACTCTGCTAGTGAACAGCTGAAAGCAGATTGACACACAAGTCCAGCTACTGTTGCTTCTTTATATGAACCAACGTCTACTTGGTATTACTCGGGTTATAAGCCAGAACTTCCTGATTTGTTACAGCGAAATCAATGTATTTTGAGTTAAAAAAGCAAATAAAGGGTGTGATGAGATGGTCAGGCATAAATTATTTAAACAAGATCAAAAGATCAACAACTTTGCCTGTATGATTGTTCTAAAGAGGTACAATAGGGCCCATGTTTTTGAATGTGAGTGATGAAACCTGGCACCTTCCTTTCTGCTTGTCCAGTTTGGGGCTTTAAAAGCAGGTAAATGATGCTCGGTCCTCTCTGAGTATCAGACTTCTCCAAAATATTTAAACCCAATACCAACAGGCTGAAAACCACTAATCACCTCTGAAAGCTTAGGTTTATTTTTCCATCACCACTAATGCACAGGATGAGTTCAGTTTCTAAAAAAAATTAAAAAAAAAAAATTGAGCTACTGAGATCAAATTCTGACCATATGGGAGTTACAAGAAGGTCTCAGCACAGGAATATTCCATCATGTTAATTGATTACTGCAATATGTTGCACACAAAGAGAAGGAAGGAAAAAGAATGTTACGAAGATGTTTCAGCAGGTCCCGTCTTTGAGTAATGCAGATCACTGAGAATTTATTGCCCAAGAATTTACTGCTTTTATTCACATTTGGCTCTGATTTAAGGATCTGATCCAGATTCTTGAAACAAATGGTAGACAAAACCTTGACTGTACTTGAGCTAGGTTCTTTACAAAATGAAGTTAACTATTAAAAACTATACACAGCTTATCCAGGACAATCAGATCTTTGCAGCTAGCAGTCCAGAGCTGTTGCACAACACTGACTTAAATGGTAGTTTGACAAGCTTTATGATAGTTTCATGATCATACTCTATGTATGATCACCTAAGATTTTTTCACTGATAATATCTGATAACTTGGATTTATATTAGGTAAGCAAGAACAGAAGGCATTATTTTGGGTAATCACCTACTCATAAAGTGTTGTTCACATTTATTTCTTATCCATGCTGCATTCATTATTTCTGTACAAAAATGCCTTCATTCTCTGTGTTAGAACCTCAGCTATATGTAACAAAAAAAAAAAAAAAATGGAGGCAGCTATAGTGTAAGCACAAGAAAAACCATGATAGTTTGGGAGGGAAAGTGTAGCAGAAGGGAAAAGTTGGGTTAACATTAAAGCTCAGTGTTTCATCACCTTCACTAATAATTTGGAATTTAAAATCAATTCAAATTGCTAACACATGAGAGCTTTCAATAAAATCATGGTGACTGGACTTGTGAGCCATCTCTGCCATATATGCAGCTTAACTGCATTACCGTGGTCAAAGCACTGAATTAAAGGGAGTCAGGAGGAGGACAAGGGAGGAGAGACAAGAGCTCCTAAAACCTCTATAAATCCAACCTCCCTCCTTCCTACTGTCATTAGATTTCTATTCTGCCACTGAATAGTCTCAGGTAGGGCTTTAGCATTTGACAAATGAGGGCAATTTGAGGATTTTGTACTTGTGGATACATTGTAGGACTTCCTGTGTGACTTAAAAGCATTTTTCTTGTAAATCAAATATTACCTTGGAAAATAACAATACTGGCAAATGAAACCAGTGAGGTGCCACTCAAGACTACAGTCCTGCTTTAATCATGTTGCTCTTTGAGAATTTAAAGCTTTTAATCATGCCAGGCTGCCTTGTTTTGGGTTAAAATTCATGGGAATTTACTGATATTATTTTGGCCACGGGAGATCTCACTTACTAATATAACAGGGACTTTAGTGAAGTCATGGCAAGTTTTTGCATTATTATTTTTTGAATGCATTGCAATGACTGCAAAGTTCAAACCTACATAAGTTCATGTGACAAAGTTAATGAAAAATAGGCTTAATTTCCAATGATTTTGCCTCTTTTCCTCTGTATTTTGTCTGCAGGCTATGCATTAGCAACTGGTTCAGTCTAAAACCAGCACATTTTGATTACTTCATATCTTCATAGCAATAGCCTGTGTTGACTTTTGCATTAGTGCTATAACTTTAAATTAAAAAATATGTAAATGTTTTTGCATCTTATGTATAGTTTTACATCTATGCTGGTTTTAGCATGCAGTCAAGGCCAGTGTGGTCTTATGACTGGCTACAGGCCAACAATTAACTGTGTCACTCAATAAAGAAATTCTTTATCTTTCAGATGAATTACCAAATAAGCACCTACAAGATACCAGCCCAAATTATAAAACCAAAGCCATTAGAAGATAGTGTTGGGGTTTTTTTCCTCCTAGGTTTAAGGAGAAACCTAAGGGCTGGCAGCAAGTATCAAGGGTAATTTCTATTTCCTTCCCCTACTCTGCATGTATGCATCTACACAGCACTGAGAAGGTCTAGAAACCAATAGGGGCAGATAATGTATATAGCATACCATTATAAATACATAACCAAACAAAATTAGAAAATGGTACCAACTAGTTGTTATTGCAAATAAACACTGGAAAGATATTTTTTAGCTTTATGAGCATGTAAGTCTGATTTTACAGAAGGCGCTACATGAAGGTCTAAGCCTTTTGAATGTTCCTTCAGCAGTAATATTCCTTCTGTTGACAAATCTTTTAAATACCTTATGCAAGCATCACTTCATGCAAATCAGATTTTCAGAGGTGCCATATGAGAACACATGCATTAGATCTAAATCCACCAGAATGCCAGGGATAAACACATGTTGCTGAATCATGGGAAGATCAGAAAAAATTTTAAAAAGCAGTCTTTCTAGAATGTAGATTAATTTCTTCATAACCCCATTTTCCAGACAGATTTATTTCTGAGTATCAAGTTTTGAGTTCATCTTAGTTTGTGTTTCTGAACCCAACTGTCAGCCAGGTATTTGAAAAGCCATCTATTTCTCAGACATTTAAACTAACCTATTCATGGATATGCATGGCTTGTAAACCTACTTCCATATACCAATCTTAATGAGATTTTGCTCCTCAGCCTTCTAGTTATGGGCAAAACAATCTGGTTTTGTGACTCCAGAGTGTATGCTTTGAATGTGAAATAGACTTGCACGTTTCTGTCTCTCACTTTTGTATCTGGGTGACAATTTATGTTATGCACAGAGAAACACAGTTCTAAATCAGTAATAAAAACACTTTAATCTTACTTAATTTTCTGGATTTCACCTATGCTCAGTGGTGTGTAAGCACAGAAAATTTACTGAAGTGTCAGTCTAGAAAACAGAGGTCTCAAAAAAACCCTATATAATTGTTAATAGCAATTGTGTCCAAAATATACCTCATTTAATATGGAATAAAGGATGTATAAGCCATTCCCAGTGCAAGCACAATGCCAAACAGCTCAATAGATTTTGTATTTCTCTCAAGAAGTTGAAATTGTTAATTAACCAAATTCAGTTAGTGAAGTATAAAGGACTGTAGCACCACAATTCTAGCCATTTAACCTTTAACAGCTATGAATTATTAGCATTATGAAGTTGCTTGTGTATAGATTGAGAACTTGTCTTCAGTCTCCCTAGGTGCTTGCTATGGACATGCTTACGTGACTGCCAGTGCCTGAGCAACTGCACTCAGCTGACATACTTCTTGCCAGTTGATCCACGTTATCTAACCTTCTGCAAGCTCCACTCTTATCCCAATTGTAAAACATGGCAAATAGTCTTAAATCACCATCGGGACAGTATAATACATTTAATTTGCATTTACAAGAGGAGACAAATGCACTTAGACTCAAAAAAGCAGAAGTTTATCAAGGCACCTTCATTTACAGTGTGCAAAAGCACATGAGCACTGGGTCAGATGACTTCCAGAGGTCCCTTCCACCCTAACTTTTTTCCTGGGATTCTATTACTAATGTAATTTAGTGACTAAATTGCACCAAAGATTTGCAAACACTGAACTCTGATAGCCAAGGAATGTAACCAGAACATCTCAGTTGGAGGAATCATCACTATGCTGACATTACGCTGCATCTTACCTGAAGGAACTCTTATTTGAAAGGAAAGGGATTTCAATTACTAATGAATAAGGTGCCGACACAAAAGGGTTATATTGAAATATCTGCAGCCCAGACCAGCCAACCAGTTATGTCTCTGAAGGGCATGTAGCCTTTAGTGCTGGCAAAGAATCTCTTAAAGCTTAGCTGGATCAAGAATAAGTTGTTAAGGAGACGTGAGAATGGGAGTAGTACCAAACTCACTGGTGAGGTAGAGGCTACAGGGAGATAGGTTATAGCCCCAAGCTTTATAGGTTGAAAGCTCCTGATTTGTTATTGGACAATACATATTTTATAATAACATGGAGCTTGTCCTTCATAGTCTACTGGTCTCATCCACTTCTGAGCAAAAGCCTGACACTATCTGTCTGAATTATGAAGGCTGATCCAAAACAAGTAATGTTCCCATCAATACAGAATGGGAAACCCAAAACAGACAAACTGGAAAGGCAGATGACTCAAAGGACTTATTGCTGGACCTGTAACACTTCCTTATCTCACATTCACTGAGAATTACACATGCTCTACAAAGTTAAGCGAAATGGTTTTATTATTGATTTAAAAGATTCAAGAACTTCAGAGTCACGTGCAGAATGATACCACTGTAAGTCACAAAATCAATTCATTCTTTTAAAAGAAAAATCTCCATTTAGGAACAGAAAAACAGCTTTTTGAATGTACTAGGCAGGCAGTTCAATTTGTAGTAGAGCTGTTGTTCACGGAAATTTCAAAGCACCATATTTTCCATGATTTAAATATTTTAAAAAAAGAAATAAAAATTTTAGATAATGTAAATTATGCTGTCATCTGATGTATGATGTGAGCCTGCCAAATACTTGGACTGCACCAAAGGAATAATTTCACAGTTATGTGCATTTTTATTTAGCTCGGCTTCATTTTCACAACTCCATTGTGCTGGTATTGAAGAGCCCATTTGACAGTCCCGTTCTGTGTGGGCAAGCAGTGAAGAGGATGGATCTTGCTTTAGGTGACAGGACACAGCAGGCAGAGAAGAAGCAAATGGGAAGGTCAGAAGTGACCAACGTAAAGTGAAGAGCCAATATGATAGGAAAAAGGACATTTTTGGTTCACGGCTTGCTTAAGTAATAAAGGAGGAAACAACGCAAAGGCATCACACTGGAAGTAGCTTACGATCTCATTCCTTAGTAGCCTATGTGGGATGAGTAGGAATTGCCATTCCTAACACAGACTTATCTTCTACCTAAATACCTACTGTGATGGGTGGGTGTACTGTACACAAGTGGTCTCTGGACCAAACAAGAATGCAGCTTGAGCAGTAAGGATAGAAAATGAAACGCTGGTAGAAATTTTTTTAGGGTTTTTATTAATTAATTAAAAGGATTAAGTTGTTACAAGTTTATGATCCTAGATACAAATAAAACTATTAAAATCAAAGGGAATAAATTGCGTGAGAATTTTAATGTACACATACTTGATTTCATTTTTTTGAGCCTTTCAAGCCACACAGCAATGCATACCCAGACACAAAATAACCCCAAAACCACTAGTCTAGAAAACATTATACTCCAATAATTTTGAGGTTAAGATTACCTATTCAGTAATAAAATCCTTTTCAGGCTGGATCACTTTAACACAAACAGCAAAACTCCAAACATTTGTTAAGATCGGTCATGGTTTATCTTATCTGTTTCTTGGGGCTTCCTATCATGAACACTTACCTGAAGATTTTCACAGACTGCATATTTGAGTAGTATTATGCTCTCCCAAGTGTCTTGAATCAGAGATCTAGAGCTTGTGACTGCGGCAGCCTGACAGACTCCTCATCACTGTCAACCTTCTTTCTCATATGACATAAAGCTGGAGGGTGGGTGCAACACCACTTTGTATTTAGCTTAACAAAAGGAAACAATCTGTTTAAAATATTCTGTACTGACTGGACAACAGTGATTTTCTTTGTTGCTCCAGCCCAAATACTATTCATTCCCTACATTCTGGACGTAATAATCCTCCTAAGTAGCCATTGGCTCAGGTTTAATCACAACTTCATTTTTCAGGTGGGATAATATCATTTTCCATGCAGCTTGGGTGGGCGAGTCCTGCTTAGTGCCTGGTTTATAGCTATGGTCCTCAGTGGCTACACACACACTAGTGACTGAAAGAAATAAAATTTAGTCTGGTCATTTTATAATGCCATTTAGAGTCTCGTGGTATTGGTAGCATGTTAAACTTTTGCTTTCTGAATTTAGAGTAGACACTTTGAATGAGTATTAAGAAACTGCCTAATGTTTTTATCTTGTTCATGTATAAGACTGAATTTGAGCATGCAAATAGACCTTTTGAAGTTACAGAGAATTTGCATGGGATATTATACATACGCTTTAGCAATGTGCTTCATGTAACTGTTGATGATTTTTGTCCTGACCATTTTAATGTCCATTCTAGTATCTGTCATGCATGAAATTCCTCTTACTGACACACTTATATGGATAATCTGGCGTTTAACTCCTATCTTTACTGAGTCAGGTTCCTTTTGCTTTCATCTTTACTCTAAGCCAATACAGTGTTCGGTGATTACCTTTATCAATCTCCCTGCACTAAGTTCGAGTATAGTCACTAAATAAACTGCACTATAAACAACCTGTTTGGTACGTAGATAAGAACTGGATCCTCTTAATCCCAAATTGTTATTACTTCAGGCCCCATATGTGTAATTTAAGGATCAAAGCCTGAATTGCTATCATAAATGCAATTCAATAACAAGGAAAACCTGAAAGATTTTCAGATAAATAAAATCAGAAGAAATCAATGTAAACCCCTAACCATTTCTCTCACATCATTTAATGTATTTAATTTCATTCTGCTTTTTCTTTGTCAGGTCAACAAATAGAAAGAACTCAAGGTGTTAATCAGCTGAACAGGTAAGAGTCAAGTTTTCCCTAGGACTTCAGAATTTCATACTAATTCTATTTTTCTACTCTATAATATAAGGTTATAACGAATTTATAAGATTATAATTTAGTTATCAGATCTTGTTTCCAATTCCTATGATCTTATTTACACTAATTTTTCACATTCTTTTCTGTGCTTTATTTTCTTTTAGGGAACTTTCATAAATCCTTTCAGTTATTTATCATATGATTAATAGTTTTTTCTCCTTATTTTAGTTAAAAATATCTTAGGATTATCAATAAAATATTAGTTAATTGGTAATAAGGGGGGAAATGTCTACAGTTTGATGTGAATTGAAATATTGGAAAGCACTTCAATATATGGGATAGATCAGCTGTGTAAACATCCAAAGTATATTGCCCAGAGTTTTAAACATAAATTCTGCATTCTCTCTCCTTCACTTATATATACGCAGATGCATGCAACAAGATAATGCATGCAACTTCAGTATATTCTACCTGAGATCATTCAAACTTTATCAATAGAATTTAATCAATAACTGAAAAGTAATCGTGGGCTCCCAACCTGTAGTTAAATTATACTTCTTCTTTCTATAATAAAGGTTTAATTACTGTTTACAAGGGCTGAAAACCTAGAAGAAAAATGACAGCTAATGTAAATATTTACTTGAACATCATAGAGTAAATACATGTATCTTTCCTTCTTTCCTTAGATATTCAGTTCTTTTCAAAAGAATAGCAAGGAGTAGGTAAGTTGCAATGATAAATCACTCTTTCCAGTTTCATATTCTATTTATAGCCTTTTCATTCCTTAGTGGTTTTAATTTTTGGGGAATTTATAAGTTTTCACACTCCCATGCATTTTTTAAGAAATAATTTATTACAATTCATATTTCTTTCTTTTCAAACTTATAATCCAATTATTTTCCCAGTAAACAAGAATTCCTCCTTTTTATATGAAATGAACTACCAGCAAAAGTGGTTTCTGATTAGACAAGCTAATTTTGAAAGGACAGGTAGAAACAAGCAATGAAATAGACAAAAATAATAGAGCATACCTTGATAGAAAACAAATGGAACAGACTTTGGAGACAATTAACACAGGAGATACATAATGCTGAGATATGTTATACAAGCTTTGTCTTATTTATTTACTGCTATAAATCACAGTCAATTTCCTTAAATAATGTACTGTGAACACCTAGCTAACATCACATTTTTTTAAACAAATGCCACTGTAATTCTGTGTATTCTTTCTTACTTTGCACAGAAAGACCAGCACCCTTTGGAGGAGGGTGTGTGTATACGTATGTATGTGTGTATGGATTGATGGATGGATGGATGGATGGATGGATAGACATAGAATAGATAGATAGATAGATAGATAGATAGATAGATAGATAGATAGATAGATAGATAGATAGATAGATAGGTAGATAGGTAGATAGGTAGATAAGTAGATAGGTAGATAGGTAGATAGATTGATCAATCCAATCAGGGAAAGTGTTCTAAAAACATTCAGGATGAATCCAATGGATATACAGGATTTCTTTTGCATTGGATTTCCAAATGACTAAATTGCAGACTGCAGGACATTTCTTGCTGGGCTTTATTCTGTTTTAAGCGGCACTTTTCATTGGGCTGTTGGGAAAATTGTCAGTCAGGTGGTCTGAGGGATATTTTTCCTATATTGCCTGTTCACTGAATGTAGTGAGGTTCTGTTTCTAAGAAGGAGCATAAACAAGGAAATTTTTTGAGTGGCAAACTGGCTTGGTAGGCTTTTGAGGAAAAAAAAAAAAAAAAAGCCTGTTACTCTTATCCTTTTATGTTCTGGAAATGAGCATATGTTTACATAGTTGGAAAGAAAGAATCAAGCTAGTATTTAAAAGATCCCTGGCCCATTGTGATGACTTGCCACCTCCAATGGAAACAATCTTGCAAGGCCAAACTTTGTCAAACTCCAGAAGTTAAGGGTAAACAATACCAGTTTTAGGACTTTTAAAATGTGTACAGAATAATCAAAGTGAAATCCCAAGTTCTTTAGTACAGATGTATGATCCTGACTGTGTCTGTTGAGCTTTTTATTCAGCAGTTAAGCAATTGGCAATTTAGTTCAGAAAGCTAACATGCAGTTGCATATCCCTGTTCTGTGTAGCTGATGGGTTTTTTTTGTTTATCTGAAGCTAGAGAAATTTTATATAAGACCTGTTTGTCTCACCTGTAAGAAATAGAAATGCATTCTCTTTCCTTAGCAGTAATACTTCCTCGGCAATTTTCAAGACTGCTTTCAAACAGTAGAGAAACATTATGTGCAACTATTAAGACATCAGAGTTTGACATAATTCTCTAACTGTATATTGTATGATTGCATTTTACATCAAACAGTAAAATTTACTGCTGTGAGAGATTCAGTTATAACAGTATTTCTTCATCAACTGCCTTCAACTAGAAGGTTGCTGAAGCAAGCAGTTGATACACAGTGGTTTAAAAAGGAACTGGACAATGTTATAGGGAGTCGAGATGCATTTCCTCAGCAACCCGCAGCTATGAAGGGTGTAGGAAATGCTTCATTTTCTCTGGGGACATGAGAATCTGAGTGGTGAACTTTCTCATGTGATTTTGAGAAAAAATGACACCAAGGAGTCAATGCAAGACTTCAACAGCAGACTCAGGCACCATGAATGGTTAAGGATACTGTCCTCCAAATCTACCTATGGACCCAATCCAATGTTCACTGTCAAATTGCTCCATCTTCCTCTTTCTGTGGCTTTACCCCATTAGCAGGAATTGTGCTGCTTCCTATTTGTCTTGTGATCTCTGAATGTCTCGGTGTCACATGGAAAAACAACACTATAAAAAACTTCCAACAATTTCACAGGGAGAATTTGGTCCTCTTGGCACCTTTACCTCCTTGAAACCAGGAAAAATAGAAACAGAGTCCTCCTTCATAAAGCTAGTCTTGGATTTGGGTAGCCAGATTCTTCCTTACAATGAGAGACCTCTGCAGGAGAGTTGGTTTGGATAGAGATGTGTCAGGCACTATGCCTCAGTGTCCCCCACTTAAATAAATCCTACCATCTTGAGTCTGAGGAGCAGCTCTTTACAGTCCAGCCAAAATAGCATAAGGATGCGATCACTTATAAGTATGACTAAGTGTGTTCCCCCACTAGCATAGACTCAAACCTAAGAAAGAGCCATCAAAAAGACTTCATTTTAAATGTCTGATGATTTTTAAAGTCATCAGTAGAAATGTAGCAAATACAACCAGTACCATAAACAGCCAACCTCTAGTCTTGAAGAAGGGAAGGGAATCATGAGTCTTTATCTCTTTCTGCAGTCCCTGGGTGGGACCCACATGCTGTGGCAGTGGGCAGAATAAACTGTTCTCTTGTGCTTTCACACCTTGTTTGAAACCAGTCCTTCTGCTTCTGTTTGTACTGCAAACTTCAGTTTCACCTAATGCATTAGTAGGAAAAACTTCAATGGCATTTCTGGAGAAATGAAAATAATTCCCCTAAATGCATAGAAGGCTCTTATTACAAAAAATATTAACTCATTCCATCTCTGTTTCCTACTTTATACTTTTATTTTTCAGCACTCAGGCAACTAATCAAATGTATGGGTTTGCTTTTTGTTTTGGTTTTTTTTTGTGGTCAATGGCAACCTATTTCTAAGTACTACTTATACTAAAACTTTTTTATTTACTTCCAGACACTTCCCCTTATTAACTTCCTCTTGAAGATTACACTGCCAAATCCCTCTTATCTCTTGTGTCTGTACCTGGAAACCATCCTGAACTGCCTTCTCTCCCTTACTCGGCCAAATTCCACCTTAATACAGATCCAGTGAAACAACTTCATAGTTTCAACATCTAAAATCTCTGTCTGTGTCTGTCTCCCTGTCACTAAATCCAGTGTTTTCAGGTGTTTGCTACTGATGCCATGCTGCATGTCTAGAGTTAGAGTCACACACAATTTTCTACTTATTCCTTCCTCTACTACATCAGTTCCCTTTTTGTCACCACTTTCTGGATGTACACTGCCAGAGGAGCACAAGATACACAAAATTGTACTGGGATGTAGAGCCAAGACCAGAATATGAACCTCTAGTACCTCAGCACAGGGCATGAGGTTGGATTTGTAGTATGCATGGTGTCAAGATTTTTGGGTAATTTTGAATTCACCACCATTCCTTGCTTCTGAACCTTTGCCTAATTTTGTATCATTTCTCACCTCTATTCTCAGTTTACCAAAGGGACCTTGTGATTTCCTCTTGAAAGCTCCTACCTTAAACATTCTTTCCAAGATTATTACCTTTCTGGCCTCGTGATTTCTCTTAGAGTACCCATTCATTTCCTGTGACTATGCTCCTTACTAATGGAGCTTATTTTTGTACGGATTAGAGTCCTTCTACATTTCAGAAGCCCTTAAATATCAGAGAACCACTCTGTCAGAGAACCACTGCACAAATGCATTTACAATTGAGTACCCCATGTGTTAGTAAATATGACTGAATCCCGACTTGCCTACCTGTTCCTGTTCACTCTAATTATATATGTATTCAGTAAAGAACAAAAGTGAAAGATTAAATAGCCATCTAGGTTTGTGGAAAGCTAAGTTTCAGTCAAGATAGTCATTGCATAATTCTGCATGGGTTTTTTGTAAGTCATATTTTCATTTCTCATGGGAGATGTTGCTAGGAAAGACTTTTGCTTTCTCAGGCAGCTCATACTAGAATCAAATGTGACACAAATTAGTAGTTGCTGTAATATCAGTTTTCATTTGATTTCTTTTTGTTTGGTTGGTTTGTTTTGGCCTAAGTTTATGTGTAGGCCAGGGTTTCATGCTGCCACAGACCAAAAGATTTAACACATAGGCAGATTGTCCTTTAAGTCACAGTTGTCTTAGGACACATGCAGGAAAGTGTACAGGAAGGCACAGAGACAAGCCTAGGAGCTCGGATTGGATCCCTCCCATGGAAACAGAAAGGGTGATGTGTTGCTGTTTTAGCCTGAATGGGTATGAGATACAAGG
This sequence comes from Falco rusticolus, assembly GCF_015220075.1. Lineage (NCBI taxonomy): Eukaryota > Metazoa > Chordata > Aves > Falconiformes > Falconidae > Falco > Falco rusticolus. Next base: position 26,460,501 of record NC_051191.1, on the reverse strand, counting down.
GTGGAAAGACATCTGAGTGCAGGAAACATAGTGATGGGAGAGTGAGAACCATCCTGAGGAAGAGAACAAAGTGCCAGAAGTAGGTTGTAGCAGGAACCAGCTGTGATTTCAAACATGTTGAGACAAAACTCCTCCAGCATAGCCCTGTGATGGAGATTGAGGACCAGGGAGGTCTCTGAGGGATGGTGGTGAATGGCCTAGCCAGGAGACAATGAAGATTTCAAGGCTTGCCTTTATTTCATTAGAAAGTTGAGCAAAATCACCATATTTCCGGGGAAATAGTTCTGTACTGATGAACCAGCATTTTGTGTAAGACAAATATTCTGTTGACAGTTTTGACCACCTCTATTTTCAACATCAGGAGATCTTGTGCTACTTCTTTCTGTCATATCCACGCTGATCCCTGATGCCAGAATTGTCATCTTTAGTTATATTTCCACATTGCCTGCAACACTGACTGGAGGCCATAGACTACAGCATGAATAGTCATAGAAATCAAGACCTAAGGTGTTTTCATCTCCATGTCTATTTAATTGATAGCCACTCTAACTAATGCTGCCAGAAATTGATACTGTCACATCACAGATCAGGCCTGAACAAGTGAACCATATGCAACATTCCAGATATTTCTGGTATTGCTGGCACATAAATATACTACAGCAAAACCTCAAGTTGTAAAATATGGATAGTTTGTACCCAAGCAGAGTATAATCACAAGTGGTGACACTGCCCTCCTTTCTTTTGGCTGATTTACATTTAAGTTTAGTTCACTTTTTAAATTTATTTCTCCTTTTAATTTTCCCTTTTCATATAAGGGAAATTATGATCTTATGAAGCTGACACTAAATGATCAAACAATATTGAACAACCTAATGAAAATCTTAAGCAAAAGTCATTGTGAATTAGGTATTTGCTAAACTGACAACAGAAGCCTTTGTAAACCTGATATTGTTCTTATGTAAACTCATGAATGGAGACTTTCTCAAATAAATTACTTAATAACATCAGAGAGTCATTGGCTGTGTAAATATATCCCAGGGGCACATACTAAGATTCCTGAATTTAAATGTTCAATAGAACTTCATATTTGTCACCTTTACTAACGAGTTTTTTCTTATGAAATCATTATTAGCATGAAAAAGTTAAATTTTGTATCTAATTTATTGAATTAATGCTGTTTGAAGACCCTAAGGGTTTGAAAGTTCTTTCACTGGAATTCATCATTTACATAATTTTCATAGCCCCAACCCTTTGCTCTCATCTATGAATGCACATTGTGATTTTTTTATGCATTAAGGCAGCAACTTCTATTTTTCTCTACACAAAACAATTAACAGAAGAGTAAAAGGTAATAAACATTTTTAATCTTTAATGTTGCATTCACAGTGAAGTGCCATATTTCATGCTTTCACAACACCACTGCTTGCTGAATGATGCCCTTCTGGTTCCTCACTATGAAGATATTTGGTTGGAAAAGGAAAAACAATTGAGTTATTTGCGATCACTGGAGCTTTCCATCATTTCCTGCTTGAGACACTTGTGAGTGCACAGCAGCATGGCCAGATTTTTAAGCAGACTAGGCAGTATTCTCTCAACTCTGCATTATCATAGTTCCACCATTATCTATGAATGAGATGTTTACTTGTTATATTTCTTTTTGTTGTTAATATAGCTTATTAGATAGGAATTTTGTTCTTATCATAAGCCCAGACTTTGGACACCAATGCAACATGGCTTTTGACTGAAATACCTCTTCATGTTAACCTCTCCTCTGCCTACTGTTACTACTAATAAATTTTATTGCTACAGGTCCTTGTGAGCTCAGGATCCTGGACATAATGTAGGCAAAAGACAAAGACATAGGACAGACCCAAATCTGAAAACCACTATCAAATTAGTGGCAAAGACAGGCCAAATATCTGGATGCTTTAGGTTTATCGTAACAACTACAATGGAAACATGACAGTTCAGACAGTATTTTGAACAGAAATAATGAACTTAGCTCTGTGTCTGGGCAAAACTTCTTTGACACCAGCTGCTTCCATCCAGTGGTTTGCTGCAGACTACAAATTAGTTTTATATGGTAGACACATCTCCCCTTCCCCAGTTTAATAATGTGCACGATAATATTTTAATCATTATTATTATTCCTGTCTGTGTACAGTGAAAAGACTAAGGTAAATGATACAACCTATTTTGCTGGAAATTTTTTATTAGGATTCAATGTGAGATTAAGATTCTGTTTTCAGGTATACACTTTTTATCCACCTACAAGTATTTAAAAAGCTATTGCACCCACATAAAATGCACTGACTATTGACTGTCTTTCACCTAGCTGTGATGGGAACTTACACACCTACTGGAATTACATCTCTATGGTTTTGACATTTAAAGTCTAAATCTGGAGCTAAATGTGACCCTTTGATTCATTTGCCCATACATTCATGCCCAGTGCTATTTGAGAAGCCTAGTGTCATGTTCTCTTATATTAAAGAGAGAGAAGTTCTCTACACCACCTTCTCATACCAGTCTCTGGAATTAGTTTATCCTATCCCAAATCAATATGGAGAAGCAGCTTCTCAGAGTCTAAACTGAACACAGTTTAGCTTGCATTGCTAAATGCAATGCAGTACAGTGAATATTGATGATATTCTTTAAGCCGGTCTGTTGTGCCTCAGATTACCCCCAGTATTTTCCAAAGTTCTGTAAACACACACTCTTCTTTTTCTTTAGGAAGAATACCACATATCTGTGTGTTTTCTCTCCAGTCACAAAATGTCTAGAATTAGTTTCTAGGTGCATTATCTAGATTCTTCTTGTTTTCCAACAGAAGTTTCAAGTGTCATGTTGCATGTTAATGTTAGTGATCTTCCTACCCAGGGACAGTACTAAAGAGTCTCAGGGATGAAAAAAGGATGAACAACCTTGAAAATATTGTTAACAGTTAAACCCAGATATTACAATTTTTGGTGATCTGTGCTTGATGTGGAAAAGGGCTGAAATCAAATACTAAAACAGAATGAACCCATGAAGCCCTGTAAGTCTATCTTCTGACCACCAGAACCTTCCTTGCAAACCTTGACCCATGTTTTCTTTCTAGACAAATCATTCAGCTTGACATAATGGAGGAAGTCCAGTGTGTGTGATCAACTGTGTATAGTTTTAAATTTCCTACAAATCATGTTAGTTGCCTGAAAATACATGAAACTGTAGGAATCAGCTGTACTGAAGTTATTCATTTCGGACTCCAAACAAACAACCCCCGAACAGCTTGTTGGAAGGCCTGGCACTTAGTTACAATCAAATTCGATGATGGCTTGTAATGTGCATGTCAAAACAAGGTCAGGCATTTGAGGCTGCTTGATACTAACCTTCCCTCTTCACGAGCCAAATCACTGCCCAGATGCTCATAGAAGCTTGTTATTACCATAATGCCAACATGTTATTCAGGTTAAAATGTGCTTTTGCTATTGATCCAAACATACACTAAGCCACTGGAAAACTTTACTAAGGAATTCTATGCTGCTTGTGAATGCCAAAATTTGACTGGCTGACAGTTTTGAAGGATTTTGAACCATTTGCTATGTCCTAACACTCACTATGTTGTAAATTCTGGTTTATAAGATATGAGACATTAATTGAAACCAAATGATTGGGTTTGATTTTTTTCTCTTGCTTTTGCATGGCAATTTCCAATAGCCAAACTGCTAAATCAGCACTTACCAAAGATTCCCACTGATTTCCGTGAGTTCTGGATACAGCCATTGGAAAACCTACACCTGACATCCATCACCCTGCTGAGATTCCAGGTGATGTTCTCACCTTGTGCTGATGTACTCTTCAAATAAAATTGCCTCTGATTTGCAGTATCTCTTAGTAACCCAGGCACTCTTGATTCATTCCAGTGACCATAGGCACAAATTGAAAAAAAAACCACTTATAAAACCCAAACTAAAGCATGTACCTCAAATCTTCATGCTACGGCAAAGTTTGACTGGTTATAAATAAAAACTATTTGGACTGATATTAGAATTTTAATTAAATACATTTTTGCCCTGTAAACCAAAGCTATGACAAACATGACTAATGGTACCAGGACAACAGTAGCTTACATATTCCCATCTATTTATGTGATCTTGCTTGAATAACTCAGGGATACATTATATTCCACTATTGTTAGATCACTAATTTTCAATTTGCAGACCTAAGCTTCTTCTATCTATCCATCAGAAGACGTTGAAGACACACCAAACTTGTGTTTCACTGAATCATTCCTCTACTTTCTGCCTTTTTTTTTATGTGCATATTAGACATCAGATTGGAAACAAAAATCTATTTCATTAAAATTTCTCTCAATGTTGTTATTTTCCTTTTTGCACATCAGTATCTTGTGATTTTCCTTCCAAGAAATATAAAGTTCTCAGGGATACTTTACTCATTGATGTAGAATTGCGTCCTAACTTTGAAGGGAATATTCATGAACAGAAAGTAATTTTCTTTCTTCTGTGTTGTCTGACTGTAACTGTGGCTTTCCTTTCCTTAATTTCTGTATACAGTAAACTTTTCCATGTCATTTATTGTCACCACGGCGATTTCTGTTGTATGACATACATTTTCCTTTCTTCTGTTCAGGAAAGAGAAGATGGACTGTCAGGAAAGACTCCTTTTATTCTTTTCGTGTTTTATTTTGATAATATGCAAGTTCATAATGTTGCAGGTTTGGGGGTTTTGGGTTGGGTTTTTTTGGGGTTTTTTGGTGTTTTTTTTTAATGGTTTTACCTGGTGCTTAGCACATAGACTGAGCTTGTACATTAATTAAAGACAGAGAATCTGTGCTGGTTTCAACTGGGATAGAGTTGGTTTTCTTCCTAGTGGCTGGGGCAGTGATGTGTTTGAGATTTAATATGAGAATAATGTTGATAACACACTGATAGTTTTAGTTGTTGCTAAGTCTTGTTTATACTAACTCAAGGAGTTCTCAGTTTCTCAGCCAGCAAGAAGGGTGGAGGGGCACAAGAAGCTGGGAGGGAGCAGAGCTAGGACAGCTGATTCAAACTAACCAAAGGGATACTCCATACCTTAGAACATCACACCCGGTATATAAACTGGGGGGAGTTGGCTGGGGTCCACCAATCGCTCCTCGGGGCCTGGCTGGGCACCAGTCAGTGGGTGGGGAGCAATTGTGTTGTGCATCACTTGTTTTTTTCCCTTTTGGATTATTCCTCTCTTTTCTTCTCATTACAATTGTTATTGTTGTTGTTGCTATTATTATAATTTATTTAAATTCTTAAATTGTTCTCATCTCAACCCATGAGTTTTAACTTGTTCCTGAATCTCCTCCCCAGAAGAGTGATCGAGTGGCTGCGTGGTACTTGGTTGCCTGCTGGGGTTAAACCACAACAGAATCTCAAGCTATTTAACTTCATAAAGAGAAGTTAACTGACTTGTTCAGAGTCTAATACTTGCAGAAGGAAGCATATCTGATAATCATTGACTCTTTAATTAGCAGAAAAATATATAACAAGATTCAAGCATTGGAAGAGGAAGCTTGACAAATTTAGAGGTAGAAATAAGATACTCAGAGTGTAATTGGCCATCACAGCTTCCCTACAGATGTGTTAGATTCTCTGCTGCTTGCAGTTTTGAAGTCTTAAAAATCTTCTGACAAGATAGCAATATTCAAATAGAATTTACTGCCTGGTTGCGATGCTAGCCTGAAATTCCTCGTGTATTTTGTAGAAGAGCAAACAAGTAATTTCACAACAAACCTTGTTGAACTTCACCTACATTTATAGCAGAATACTGTCAACCCACTCAGTTGTCTCCACCACAGCTTCCATAACCAGGGCTGCACTCTTCTGCTTTGTGTGCAGGGCCTCCACTGAAGGTCTGGTTTGAAAATGGCACAGAACCAATAATATATAATAGGATGAATAGCCTAGAATGTGCAGGCAACTGTAGCAGTATGCAATACAGAGAGACACAGATAACTTCTAGACAGCCTGACTTTGACAAAGCATGATCCATACTCCAAGATTTATTTTTCTTTTTTTAATTAGGCTATGAATGTGTATTTGATTCCTAGATGGAAAGACCCTACTGATAACAGCCTCTACTCATGGCAAAACTGGTGAAGTGTTTGCAACATACACTTTAGGAGTGGGATTCAGGTGAGCAGACTAGACACGTAGTTCAAACCAGTTCAAGTTATGCCAAAATATTCTTGATATAGTCAACACAGAAAGGCTTCCAAAGAGAGATCCTGCCTATCTAAGTTTAGGGTTTATATCAAAGTGCTGGGCCCAAACCAACTTCTGAAACAGCCTGTTTCCTCTTCTTTAACTGTATAATGATTCTATGAGATTAAACCCCTAATTTGGGTAACTACTTAGGTTTCAGGAAAACACTTTATAGTAGACCTCTGATGACCTTCAAATATTACATCTTCCTTTTTTTTATTTTGCTCCCTAAAAATTTGTCAGTGCTGTCTAGCTGTAGCACCTGACAGATCTTCTCTTTCCCTCTTTAAACCCACATTCTTCTTAGATAAGCTAATTCTTTTTTAAAACTTTGGAAGGATTTCTCAGACTAATTGTAAGCTGCCTCTTGGAACAATCATCCTCAATTCTCTTTCTAGCCAAAAAAAAAAAAAAAAAAAAGGAAAAAAAAAGAATAGCTGTTTGTAAGACATGATCCATCTACTGTAATGCACTGCTACATATGAACTGCATTCTAATGATGCTTATTTTTCCCTATAACCACAAAGTCGGCCAAAGGAAATTAGTTATTTTAAATTCTGACACTGTAGATGTCCCAAGTTAGATCCAATGGACCTTCCAAAGGTTGTCATGCCAAGCTTCTTCATGTGATCAAATTAAAAAGGGTTGAAGAGAAATAGATGTAACTCAACATTTCAGAAGACATCTCAGAATAGCAGTAAATGAGGTTTTTATTGTATTACATGCATCATTCATTTACTATTTTAATACAGGAGAAAAAGCTTGTATTACACAATAGCAAAAAATGGAAATAAATTTTGAACACACTGTACAGAACATTTCTCCTGAATAAACCTTTAATAAGAAAATAAAACATCATATGTGAGGTACCATCAGCATTTCTCATGCTCAGAACAAGGACAGGCTGGTTATGATTTGGAGGGCACACATGGCATTTGGCTACTTAGTTGGTATTTTAAGTAATTGAATGTTAGGAAACTACATCCCATCCCTCTTGCTGAAAATGTGATTCCAGAGCTCATATCCTGGAAAAGTCCTGGGTCATAGGTATAACAACCATATAGATGAGGAGAAAGGGAAAAGATGTTATCCATAAGGTCATACAGCTCCTTCTCATTGTGAGAGAACAGTTTTTTAAAGTCAGCAAAGGCTTTGGAAGAGAATGTCAGAAATTTTCAAGGCGGAGATTTCTTTTTCAATAGGGAGCTCGAGTTGGAGAAAGTGGAGGTATTAGAGCCACAGGCATTGTGACTATCCTGATACAACCAAGAGAAAGAGAAGGATGCTAGAAAATGAAACGGATACATAAACAAGTCTTACGACAAACATTATTACTCCTTCTTTTTTACCATGAAAGACATTAGACTGAATGACAATCATCTCAAATACCTCCAACCTCTAATCAAAAGAAAAATGAAAGCTTATACCCATTCTTTTTTTAAATTACAGTTCTGTTCTTTCTCCAGACTGACATCAAACACTTCCCTCTATGTTCCACCTTGTTCCACAAGTCAACTTAAAGGGTACAGGTGAGAGAGGTGTCACATGTATGAAGAACACTGAGGTCTATACCTCAGCAGGAGCTGTAAAGTGCTCTTTTCCATTGTGAACCTATTAGGCAAGTAGGTGCAATTACATGAAAGTATGACTGGCTTATAACAACTTTAAGATCTTTCACTATTTATGTCTTTAAAGAAAGTGAATTTAGATCAACTCTGTGATTCTGAATGGGTTATCAGGAGTAAGTGGCTTTGAGTTTTAGTCTTTATACAGTTGCAGAGCAAAAACTTCCTCAGGGTTGGCTCTAGTAAGTAAACAACATGAAATCCAGCTGTGAGTTTCTCTGTAGGTTTGGCTGTTTGTTGGAAATATCCTTTGAAGTTCTCAGATTCATACCTTATCACACTAAAAAACACCACCAGGTAGCATCTCCTAGCAATATTCATGTACTTGCTAATAAGGACTCCTGGAAACTGTTAAATTGCTAGATATAATTCTCAAATGGTGCAGCTCTGTAAAGTAATTATTTGCATTTTATTTCCACCAACCTTAGACAAAACTTCACATTGTTCAGATAACACTGCATTTGTATCCAATAAGATTGCATTTTTACCCAAACAGAAACAAAAAAAGACCATTTCTTATTTTGAATCTTGTCAAAACAATTTGCAGTTGGCCCATTTCTAGGTTTTATTTTCTTAGAATGCATCAGAGCTACCAGTCTGGGACATATGAAAATGTAATTGAGCTTGAAATGTCATCTTGATAGCAAGTGATACAGTTAATTCTGTTGGTAAATGTTGTGCAGTGCTAATTGCTAAGCCTAAATTTAACAATTAGTTTAGAAAATTTGAAGTGTAATTTATAATGGGACATAAGCTGCAGGCTTCGGCTTGAACTGACTTTTTTATTATTATTACTTATACCAGTTTAGCAGGATGCAGCTGAAGAATTTTAACCAAGAATCAAGATGCATGCCTAATTTAACTTCAACCAAATTTGACTATACGTCTAGTAAATTTGCTATGGCTGCAAAACATGCTTTAACAAATTAAACTTGTATCTAGTCTTTTGCTTTCTACAGTTTGTAATTATACATAAACTGATATTGTCATCCTAAACTTCATTAGCTTCTTTAAAATTTCTATTTATGCTATCAGAGACGTTAGTTGGTACTGGTCTGTGTGGTTTTTATCCTTTTAAAGAGGAATGTTGCTATATTTCAGCATCTGGGATTTTGGAACCCCAAACTAGTCACACAAGTTTTACATTGAACATTCTGCAATACAAAAATCTTTGAGATAATAAAACTTAAGCAAGAAGGAGGTAAACTGGAAATGATAACATTAAATCTTATTTTCCTCACACTACAATCTTTTGTATCACAGAATTACTGGATAGTTGAAGTTGGAATAGAGCTCGGGAGATCATCGAGTTCAAATCACCCCTACTCAACGCAGAGTCAACAAGTGCAGGTTGCCCAAGATTATCCAGACACGTTTTGACTTTCTCCAAGGATGGAGACTCCACCACCTCTCTGGGCAACCTGTTCCAATGTTTGATGACCTTCACAGTAAAAGAGTTTAAATGGAATTTTTTCTGTATTTCATTGTAGGCGCATAGCCTCTTGTTCTGTTGCTGGGCTCCACTGAGAAGAGTCTGGCTCCTCCCCATTGGTTTTTTATACACACTGAGGACATCCTCTAAGCCTTCTACTCTCCAGGCTAAGAAATCCTAGGTCTCTCAGCCTCTCCCCATTTAACAGGTGCTCCAATCCCTTAAGCATCTTTATGTCCCTTTGCTGGACTTTCTCCAGTATGTCCATGCCTGTCTTGTACTGGGAAACATGGAGCTGCGTGCTACGCTCCAAAGCAGAGGGGAAGGGTCACCTCCTTTGACCTGCTGGACACCCTCTGCCTCATGAGGCTGAGGATACCATTGGCCTTGTTTTCCACAAGGGTGCACCACTGGCTAGTGATCAACTTGGAGTCCCACAGGACTCCCATGTCCTTCTTTTCCAATCTGCTTTCTAACCATTTGGACCCCAGCATGTACTGGTATGTGGAATTGTTCCTCCCCATGTGCAGGATTTCACATTTCCCTTCCTTACCTTCATGAGGTCCATGTTGGCACATTTCTCCAGCCTGCTAAGGTTCTTCTGAATAGTAGCACAACTATCTGGCATATCCATCACTCCTCCCAGTTCTGTATCACCTGAAAATTTGTTGAGGGTTCACTCTGTCCCACTAGCTGGCTCATTAATTAATTTGCTACACATTACTGGCCCCATTATTAACCGCTGGGCTACTCCACAACTGACTGGCCTCCAGCTGAACTTTTTATTTCTGATCATAACCCTTTGAGTCTGACAGGTGCAGTCCACCTCACTGTCCACTTATCTAGCCTGTGTTTCATCAGCTTGTTTATGAGGACGTTATGGAAGACACTATCAAAAGCCTTACTGAAGCTGAGATAAGCAGCATCCACTGCTCTCTCCTTACCCACTGAGCTAAAGGTTTTCTGATTAGTTAAGTATGATTTCCCTTTTATAATTCCCTACTGACTGCTCTCAAACACCTTTCATGTGTTTCAAAAAGGTCTCCAAAATTATTTACCCCATTGTCTTCCAAGGGACTAAGGTGAGGCTAACCAGCCTGTATTTCCTTGTCCATCTTGAAGGTAGGAGTTGCATTTGTTTCCTTTTTTCCTCAGGAGCCTTTCCTAGTCATCATGACCTCTCAAGCATAAAAGAGATTGTCCTTGTAATGACATTGGCCAGTTCCCTCAGCACTCACAAGTGCATCCCATGAGGTTCCCCATGTCACAATACTCTCAAAATTAGCCAGCTGCAACAAGGTCTTTTACCATCTCATACCGGCACACTCTTCATACCAGTCCCTCTGCTGCCTTCTCCTCATCTCATCCAGGGCATGTGTTCTCTCTCTGCTTCTTCCTCGGCTGCTCTCTCTTCATTGGCTTTCAACCACTTAACTAGCCACAGCTGCACCTTATCTACATCGGCCAACCCACCACCCCTGAAGCCAACCCACAGCTGTGTATTATGAATGCTAATTAGCCCAACTTCATTCCTCTACATTCCCAGACTTGCACGTGTCTAGTTTGTTTCAATATTCCCTAACCTGACCCTCTCCTACCAAGGGTAAGCCTTCCTTGCTCCAGACCTTTTTCTCTGTGGTCTCAAGGACCTAGGATTCCTGAAGGCTGGTCTTACCAGTAAAGAGCAAAGCAGAGAAGGCATTGAGTATCTTGGCCTTTTCTGTCTCCCTTGTCATCAGACACCGTGCCACATCCATAGTTTTCTGCCCGCATTTTCCCTAGTCTTCCTTTTGCTGGTGATGTCCTTCTAGAATACCTGTGTGAGGTTCCATGACAGCTTTCCTTCAAGGTTCCAAAGCATTTCTGTAGGCTGGGATTGCTGCTTGGGTTACAACATGGAGTCACGGTAGCCAGGAGCTTCCACTTCCAAAAATGTTTCATTAATCAGGTTAGAAAAAACTCTAACTCCTCTTCAGCAAACACACAGTTCAGACCTTAAAATTCAGTTATACCAGTGTTCTTATATATTTGTTTTGACAGGGTTTTTTTAGTAAACTCACTGTTTTCCAAAAATCTTTCCTCCTTTGTCTGTTTCAAATCTAGCACTGAAAATTCTAAGTGATTGTTGAATCCATTCACCTTAATAATTTACCCAATTTTTTGTATACCTATGCAGGGAAAAAAGCTTTCCACCAACTGACATTATTATATTCAAGATTCAACTATGCCTTTAGAGCACTATTAATTTGCGAAAACCATGAAAATTATGAAAGTTGTTGCTACTTAAATACAACAATAGGCAAGGTGTCCTTAATCTTGATTTTTGGTGGGTTTTTTTTCTTTTCCACTTAGCTTAATTTCTTCTAATTTCTGTCTCATTCAAGTATGCAAATCTGCCATTAGTCACCCTTTGCTGTTCAGATCTTTAGATACAGTAGTGTAGAGATACTTGAGATTTTTCATTGGCAATAAACGCAACTGGATTTACTAAATTACATAACCCTGAAAAGATTCACTTTTGAGAAACACAAGAACCACAGCTAGTATAAACTGTTATATTTCATTGAGGTGTGTCATGCCAGACTTGCATTGGCTCAATATTTGGCTCCAAAAGCTCTTTTTGAAGTTAATAACCTTCTTATTGTCATCCCTGTGGAATGTGGAGCATTATACCTGTGCCATAATCTTTTAGGTAGAACCAAGACAAGGATTTTCCTTGCCAAGAGGGTGTTATAGAAGAGAGAAAACATGGTAAATGCTTTTTAAGCTATAAAATGTTGTTAAAGAACAGTCATTGCTCTAGCATGATGGAAAATAATGACTGAAAGAATGGTCACACAGTAAGTATCAGCCCACTGAAAGAGCATGCTTGCTCTCCCCCAAAAGTCCAAAGATAATACAAAAATTTGAGACTAGTAATGATAAGTTGATTTTCCTCTGCACTGCCCCAGCTTAAAAAGTGTAATTTTCTTGTCAGATAAAAATATCTGAATGACAACAGGGCAATACTGTAGTTCAGCACCCTGCATAGTATTGACCTTAGGTATGAATTGCCAGTTCACTGCTATGAGGAGACAGTTACGTTTCTTCTCTTCCACTTAACCTTTCTTTACATGAAACAATTCATGTTCCTGTGCCTTCCACCAGTCCTCCTAAGCACAGTATCCAAAGCATCACAAAAACTCAAGTGACATTAATGACCATTACCCTGTGCGCTCAAGTAACGGGGAAGGGATGTGACAAACTGAAATGTGCACCACACAACCACAATGGCAATAGCAGGAAGAGGGGAGGGATTTCACCTTCTTTTTAGCTATAGGATGTGCTTAATGAATTGAACACTTTTTAAACCCACACATGTAGTGACTTGTCTATGCCTGTGTAGTTCTCTTTCTTTCAGTAGCAGGCTTGCAAGCTGACATTCTGCTTTCTGAATTAAATGAAAATAGGTTAAATGGAGTCAAAATGTTACATTGCTAAAGATGCAGAGACTTGCATACATTACAGTACCTGTTTCATAGCAATCTTGTGAATGATTGCTGGGGCACTCACATTACCAAACTGAAAGTAGCACGCATCTTTTATGATTTTGTTGTAGAAGTAGTGACACATTGCCAGACCTCTTTATTGAAAACCAGGTGAAATAAATGACCCTAAAAGCAATAAACTATATACTTTACCCTATAATCACTGAAATTAACAAGATTATATTTCCAGCCATTTTCAGAGATTAAGGTTAGCTCAAAGCATTAAGTGTGACTTTTAGTGTTCTCTTCATACAGTACCAAAGGCACAATAAATTAAGTAAGTTACTACGGTTCATAAAATCATTGTAAATGTAATACATCTCAGTTGATATAAATGAACTTAGTTAGGATTGTATATAACAAAGATGAGCCTTTAAATGATGAGTAATATTTCTGCCTTTTATTAGTTGAACTAAAAAAGGTTTTTATCTTGCATTTCTGAAGAGACAGTTAAGACATAACTTTAGGGATCTCATCTAACAGGTATAGAAGCTTTCACATTAAAAAAGCAAGAGACACAGTTGGTCACAGAGTTCATCAGGTGAACTTTGTAAGGATTATAAAGAGGTAGCTTGGTGTTAGTAAAGTTTTACTATTGGGCATTAAAAACATCAACATTTCATCTACATTAAACGCCCAGCAAGAATCCTGATAGCTGGCTTTTAGAAGCAGGGTGTCCTGGTTTTGGCTGCAGTAGAGTTAATTTTCTTCTTAGTAGCTAGTACAGTGCTGTATTTTGGATTTAGTTTGAGAATAATATTGATAATGCACTGATGGTTTCAGTTGTTGCTAAGTAGCATTTATACTAAGTCAAGGGCTTTTCCACTTCCCAGGCTTTGCCAGCAAGAGGGCTGGAGGGTCACCACAAGCTGGGAGGGGACACAGCCAGGACAGCTGACCCAAACTGGCCAAAAGGGTTTTCTGTGCTGTCCTGCTCGATATATAAACAGGGGGGAGTGGCCAGGACCCATTGATCATTGCTTGGGGCCTGGCTGAGCATGGGTCAGTGGGTGGTGAGCAACTCTATTGTGCATTGCTTGCTGTTTCTTTTTTTTTTTAATTCCCTCTTGACTTTTATTTCTCTTTCTCTTTTTGTTATCTCCCTTTTCATTACAATCAGTAGTAGTAGTAGTATACTTTATTTATTTCAGTTATTAAATTGTTTTTATGTCAACCCACAGGTTTTCTGTTTTTCTGATTCTTCTCCCCATCCCACCAGGGGTGTGAGGGTTTGGAGTGACCAAGTGGCTGTGTGGTACTTAGCTGCTGACTGGTATTTACCCACAACAATGGTATACAAAAATGTTGATGATATTAAATAAAAACCAGGTAGAAGGCAAGGAGTTAAGGTGAATACAACATCCAGCCTCTGAGCAGTTCTCCTGTAAAAGAAAATACTAAAAATATTTTTCACATTTTATCCTTCAAAACCAATGCAATATTAAAAAGATATGTTCAATAAACCAGAGAGAATTCACAACTAATAATGTGCAGTTTGTCCAAGCCCTGGTATGAATCCTGTCACTGCTAGTTGCAAAGCTCTTATGCTTCCATGTATTCTTATTGCTTTTTAAAGCAATCTGGACTTGAAAGCAATCCAAAGCTACACTGGTACATTGTAAATTGATGTACATCAGCGTTAAGCCAGTCATTAGTGTAAAGGGAACCAGGAGAAGGCAGGGAAGACATAAATTATTCAGCATAGAGGGAGACCATTTTTCCATACGCTTCCATTTTTAATATAAAAACTAAATGTGCACACACATACAGGCACCCACACATACAGATACTTTCTATGAATCTGTCAATTCTGAGCATCTTTGAAAGCAATATCAGACAGATATAATCCAAATGCTTAGTCCAATTCTCTGCACAATGGCACTATCGTTAATAGACTATCTTTTATATTTGGTGAGTAGAAGGACAGAAAACTATACTAAGGCTGGCTGTGACTAATAGGAACCCATGGTGAGGTTTTCAAAACTCTCAGGTTTTGAGATGTTGGTTTTATTAAGAACAAAATTTGTCTAAAATTAAGTTTTAGATATCATATATTGTACTAAGAGCAGCAGGCCCCATTTGTGTTCATGGTTTTTTGTGGTTTTCAATAATTATCTGAACAAATATTCAACAACATTACAGAGAAATTAGTTCTGGGGCTGGTAACTAGTTTTAATATATCCTGGCATAGCACTGGAAAATAGAAAAACTATACCCTTTGAAAAGGATGTCTTATAATCCAAGGCTGTACCAGAAGTGGGGGAAGGGGGGAAGCACCTTGTATATTAAAGACATAGAAATCATAATTTTTTTTAAATACTATTTTCTTTTACAATTTTATCTGTATTTTATGCACAAGCTGCACTGAGTGAAAATTCAAGTTGAACCAGGCAATGTCATTTTCCAATTTATAATCGATAATAGAAAATATTAGCATGAATTTCCGGTGCTGCAAAGGAACATTTATGAAGCTGTATCTGTCCACTCCCATTTGCATGAAATATATGTGGTCCTACCATGCATCCCAAACCTTAGAACTTAAATTTGGAACACATGCTTCCTAATAGCCTCTCTTTAATAATGTATTTCTGTTCCTAATCAATGTGAGTGAAATGTTTTCATAATTTAATAATAAAGTGGGTACATTCAGAATTTTGAACAGGTGAGGATAAATCATGTTTGCCTGTGAATAACAGCTTTTATCTTTTACTCAGTGGGATCATAATGTATTCTTTCAATCTACACCAAAGGTAATAGCAGGAAGCTATTTTATAGATTTCTTGGTAATCTGAGCTGATGTTATACCTATTACAGGACACTTCCAATAAAATAGAAACACAGCAGGATGAAAAAAGATACAAATTGTGGTTTTATACCAGTCAATAAAAGCGTGACTCTGTAGTAATAGAAAATTTGTTCATGAATTGTGAAGTACCAGTGGCTCAGTCGGTAAGGTATTAAAATAATTTGTGTCCTGCCATTGTAACTTTTTCTTACTATTGTACCTTTAATTTGCTGTCTCATTTTCATTGTCAATGAGAAAAAGTAAGTCAAATGCGTTTATGGACCATATCATCAAAGTAGTTTATTGAAATGAGTTTTATTTTGTAGAACATTCCTGGTAAGAGGGAAGTCTAGCACATATGTACATATGAACTTATTTTTAATGACTCAAGTTCATGTTTTAGATGTTATATTTGAATGATGGAAAACATATTTTGTTCGAGATTCCAGGCCTATTTAGCCCATGTCACAGAATCACTTCCAGAAATGTTCAGTCTAGGCTGCTACCTGCAGGCTAATGCCTGTCAGCAATCACTTTTCTCCTCTTTGCTGAAACTCTGCAGATTTCAGGGGCACTCCCAACAAGCGTACAGGGTGCCAGTTGCGCTCAGTTTGCAGGAGAGTCAGTAATTTGGAAAAAGGTGTTACAGATATGGAAGTTAATTGGGTGCGACGGATTCTGACCCCAGTCAAACTACTTAAATTGGGAGTCATCCCAGAATGAGCAGAAATTATTCTGCTTTATGGTTATGGTCCATAAGCTGTGATTCTCATCAGTGTGGGTCTTGCACTTCTTTAAAACCAGGAAATGAAAATTAAATACATTGAAGAGAAATAGGAGTGGCCATACTGCATCTGAAATGTAATTTCTTTCACTGGCTGGAGATGATTTTTATAACTGTTATTCTCTGTTTCAGTAAATAGCTGTTTTGACACATTTAGGTGTCCAGTCTCCATTCTTTTAACCATGTATTTTGCATGGTATTTTAATGTCTACAGGGACATTGCTCTACTGCTTTTGTTTCACCACATGTGCATTTGTTAATTTTTTCCTGGACAGGAAATTCTGATTTTTATAAACATGTTGTACTTTTAAAGCACACTAGGTCTGTAAAGGAATGTTCTTTCTACCTTCCATGGGAAAAAAGAAGTCATGAGTGGTATAAATTTTGCATCTTAGATCTAATTTCCTCTTTTGAATATAAATCTTGTGCAAAGGAAATAGGATCTCCATTATCTCTTCAAGATGAAACAGCTTCTAATATGGATAGTCTGCATTCCCTCTGTCATGATCCTGGGGGATAGGTTAATAAATAATGAACTAAATGTCATATTTTGAAGTCTCTTAGTTCATAGTGATGCAGCTTTCTTACATGTTTATTAAGTTTCAATCTTCATTGGACAAGGTTAGTGGAGAAATTAGGTCCCTCTTGTATTGATTTAGTAATGCAGAGTTATAAAATAAACAAAAAGCAAAGAGATTTTTGCTTTTTTTTATCATCTGTGGGTCTTTCCTTGATCCTGACTGTGCCAGGCACGCTGTCTATGACTGAACCAGCTGAAACATTTGCCAAAATTATTTTGACACCATCCATTTTAGAGGTTAAAAAGGGAAAAGAAGATTTGAGATCGTGAACAGTGACCAGCCTGAACAATTGCTAAACAGATCTGGCAAAACTCTTTTTAAAAGTTCTTACTTAACGCATATTACCCAGGACCTTGACATACTGTTGTATCCTAGATATAGGGAAGTGTGCAGACACTGGCCTTGTCACCATCTCTCTTCATGTCTACACTCAACTGTGTCATTTGGGTCATCTTTTTTAACTTTTCTTCAGTATCTTGGGGCTAACCTAAGTTCAGGCGAAAGAATTCATACTAACTTAATGTTTGCTTCTTACCTTTCCCAGAAGTAGTTTAAAAATCTAACATAAACATAAAAGAAGCGTTTTGGGGATTCAGAAGTGATTTATTGACTAGTAAATCCCACCCACTGGACATCCTGCTGGTTGGTGGGTTTGAGTTGAAATGGCTCAAACAGGCTGAGCAGAGCTTGGCTTTGTAGGCATCATCTCCAAATGCAATGCCAAAAACTTTGCGGTCCAGCTCTCTGGGCACTGACACCAATGCCTGTGATGGTCTTACATATTCTTTACTCTCCAAGAGTTTAAGCAAAGCCTTACCTTATGATCCTGTCTGTTGAGAGCTCCCATTTGCAGTTCATCTCCCCAGGTTTATAAAAGAGATGATGGTCATAACACACTGAGGGGGCAGAAGAAAAGAAAAAAGAGAAAAAGATGTATAACTTCATAGATTCCTAGAATAATCCTGGGCAGGGACCTCAGAGGTTCTCTAGTCTACCATCCCACTCCAAGTAGGTTTAACTGTAAAATCAGACCAGGTTGCTCAGACCTTCATCCAGCCAGGTCTTGAGGACAAATGCAGGGGCAAAGAAAAGCTGACTGGTGGAAATAATGATCTGGAAATTAGTAGCTGCAGCTAAAAAAGTGAGAAACAAATCCCCAGCTGAGGTGCCATTTGGTTATAGTTACCCACACGCAACTCTAATAGCAGCAACATGTACCATTGTGCATGAGAAACTTGCTAAACCGGGTAAGTACCATATAAATAGAAACTAGCTACAATTGATCCTGTAATTAAGAAATGGACCTTGGAAAACTATAAATTTGAAATTACATAGTACTTTGCAACCTATTTTGTAGAAAATAATAATTTCTGAAGGAAAAGGAAAAGAAAATATACTATACAAATACAACATTATAAGTGGCAAGATAACTGTCCAGTTAAGTAAAATTTGGAATTTGCTAAAATATTTCATCTGGTAATATATGGAAAATAAATTATCTTGTTGGAAAAAGGGGGAATTAATACAGAAACTGTAAGAAAGGTCTGTTAAAAAAGAGACAGAATGGGTAATACAGTAAAAGAACAACAGGATTGGAAAGAGGTTATAGATGGATCACAGGATTGTTGGAGTGGCTGGATACCACTGTGAAAAAGGATGTGAGCAGAAATCTTTCCATTATTCTTGCCACTTGCCATAATGTTAAGACCTCACTAGGAAAACAAAATGCAGCACTGATCACTTCTACATGAGGAACATGCTTTCAAACATGAACAGACACAGGCAGAGGCGGCTAGGACAGGCACAGAAGCAGAGTGCTTCCCTTGCAGAAGGACACAAAGAGAGTTTGGCTTGTTTAGCCTTGCAAAACAGAGATGAAGACAGGATGTGATTGCTCTCTATAAACTTATCAGGTGGATAAACACCAGGGAGAAGAACTGCTTAAAGAACAATATTGGTCCAAGAACAAATAGGTGTAAATTGCCCATGAATAAATTTAGGCTGGAAATTAGATAAAGTTTTCTTATCTTCTGGTGAGTAACTTTCTGAAACAGTCTTCCAGTAAGAATTATAAAGGAAATGGGGAATCTAGTTGGTTTTAAGAAGGAGCATTATATATTATTTGAAAGGGATTAGATGGTGTGGGTACCTGTGATGAGCAGATTGAATTCAGTGGCCCGGTGGACTGTTTCCCATTTTATAAATAGATATTCTGGTCAGACAGATTCCACTGTATTATATCTAACTCTTTACTCATGGGTGTCCTGTTTGAGTGGATAGTGATACAAATGTAGGAGTCCTCCCTGACAGCCCTAAAACAGAATTAATAATTTACTTTTCTGGTGTATTTATGTGAATGTGAAGGTAAAAGGTGTCAGAAAATGAAAACAAATAGAACGTTCAAAGGAGGTTGCTTGCTATACAAAGCAAATCACAAAGAGAACAAAGGCAGCACTTTATGTCTCCAAGAAAATGTGCAATTTAAAAATAAAAATAGTCAACGGCTAGATAGTAAAATGCTGAATACCTGTGTTAGCACATGACAAGGTTTTTTCTAAATATGTTACAGGAGACTTTTGAGGACAAAAATGAGGTAGTTGTATTTATGTGAATTTGCAGTGAAAGTGGAAGGGCAGAAGAGGGTGCATACATGTGAGCAGTGAAGTTGAAGGTGTATTCATTACTTAACCAGAAACAAGAATCCACCGCATGAGAGAGAGAGAGATGATAGACAGGCAAGGCTGCAGGTGGTGAAGAGCCATGAAAGTAAATGGAATGTTTCCCTTTTGTTGCATGGGAATGCAACAACCAAAGAGAAAAAATTAGTGTCAAAAAGGCAAAACCAGAAAGTGATGTTTTGCAGTGGCATTCCAAGTGGACATAGGCAAGTTAAAGTTGCATGTATGAAAAAAAAAAAAAAAAAAGTAAACCCTACATGTTATAAATGCTATGCAAAATCAACCTATAAAACTTGAGTGAAAGTGAAACTTGAGCCTGAAAATGAGACTCTAGCATGAAGATGATGTACATATGGGAAATTCAGGAAGTCAGACCGGATCTCTAAATTGTCTAAAGATGGACATCCTAGATGACTACAGATGCTCAAGTACCTTTGACTCCCAGTAAGACAGCAGCTTTTCAAGGACTCATGTTGATGCTCTTAAACCCAGGTCTAAAAATTTTCTTTAATGGAAGATAGGACATTTCATGGGTAAATAAGTTTGGTTTTCTTTCTTCTTCCTTGTGATGGAAATAGATTCATGTTGTTGAATCTAGTTGGACCTAGCATTTAATTTTTCACTTTAAGTCTTTGTATCCATTTATAAAGTTTCAGAACTATTTATTTTAATATATATGTTCTGATTCTTGAGTATGGGCTTCATGTAGTCAATCTACTTCTTTTTTCTCCCAAGTGATATTTAACAATTATTGTCATTTAATTCCTGGATGAAAAATTACAGGGCTTTGCTCTGCTCTGTAATTATCAATGACCTTTCAGTGCAGCTGATCAGATGCAATGGGACTGCCACAGGCGGCCTAAGTATTTGGACAGATATCTTTGGAAGAATGCTGTCCCTCCTCTGGATCTGTGTTGTTGAAGGCCAGTGGAGATGTATGATAGAGCTTTGAACAAACTTTTTTTATTGCTACCTGTCATTTTAGCATTAGTTATGCTAAAATACAAACTAAGAATGAATCTATCTGGAAAATGACACAATATTCATTTATTTCATTGCCTCAAACAACAGTCGTTTATTAAGTCAATAAACACAATACTAACATTGGTAGTACAGCAAACCTGGAGGTACACGTGCTATCAGGTAGTATACTGACACATGATAATTCATTCTTTCCATAGAGAATTTACGGCATAGCTAAGAAAAGCCAGTAGTAGTGAACAGGAGTACTTAAATTAACCTCATTTTAGAAAGAGAAATACAAAGATGAGAGTCTGATTCAGCAAGTCACTGACTTCAGACATGCTGGGTAGTGTGTTTCACATCCATGACTGGTAGACCTCCCCCAGTGTCTTCCTGCTTCACAGCCTAGAGTAGTCTGTCCCAGATTACATGGGGAGACCATGCTGATGAGAGAGGTATAGGGATCTTGTAATTTGCTCTGGAGAAAAAAAAAATACCCCAAAAAAATCATTGTCATAAGCACAGCTCTTCTGGCTTCTCTGCCTGAGGCAGTGTCAGGAGGTAACAGGCAGTTAAGTAGCAGCCATCTATGAAAAAGCCTAGAAAAGAACCTAGCAAAGCAAAATCACTAAGGGCCCTGACAGAAGCTTCCCTCTCTGCTGTTTCTTCAGGTGACCCCACATGGATCCATCTCTGCTGATCCATGTTTGGTGTAATAACTAGACACAGCAAAAAAGAAATATCTTCTATGGATCTCACTGATTGTTGCAACACAGGGAATCACCCTTCCTGGGGCAAGTCTTGCCCTCTGTTCATAAAGTAAGCATCACAGTACTTTCCTGAGCTTTGAAACAGGAACAAAGTGAGCTGGCCCATGCGCTTTTACAAGTTACTATTCCTCGATTTATTCATTCAAATTTCTATGTAAAGCACTTTCTGCTTATCTCTATGACTGTTCCTGTATTCTAAGTGATTTATCTGGTAAGAAAGTCTTAGTACTCAACATATTCCTTTTATTACTTTTGCTTTTTGTCTAATCTGATTGGAACTAAGCTTAAAAATTGTTCACTTTTTTGTTTACTTTCGACAAGGTTTTGCTCAGGCCACACTTACACTAACACACATAGGTTTGCAAGAGCCCACCACTGCTATAGTGAGTGAAAGCCATTTCTTTGATGGTCTGCAATTGCTACATACTCATTGGTTACTTAGATCTTAACAGCTGTTCTTTCTGAATCCTTTGCCCTACTAAGTATTGCACTCACAGAAATATATGTCACCATTATTAATGGACACTGCATTGCAGACCCACAGTACGAAAGCCTCAGCTATAGTTATCTGCATGCCTGTTTATATGTAGGTAGATCCAGGGACATATGCAGGTAAGATTGTCATACCTATATGACACTGTGATAACCAATGGTGCTTTAAAACTAGATAGAATCAAGAAACCGTGAGGTATCCTCACAAAGCCATGTGTCAGAAAGGTTTACATATTTAAGGAATCTTTTTCATCCGCTGATCCAGAGTAAACTGTGGGATCTGCTCAAACCACACCATTTAGGACGGGAAATGAAGACAACTTCTATATCAGTAGTAGGAATCTAATTATCCTTTTGGAAATCAGCCAAGATCCTGAATCAAATATAGATGTAGTATTCCATACTAAATGATACAGATTTTTAAGAACGACACATGGCCAACTTTCTGTTCCAGTTCCTTATTAAAGACATTTTCCACAGCCTCTTGTCTTCTAACAACATATGCATTACCTCAGGCTTGACACAGCAAAACAGACTGTCTGCTAAATTCAGCCATTCTGGTGCTTCGCCTAAGAGAGAAGACTGCCATCCACATATTCACCAAGCTATATACCCTATATATCCTGCTAAGCCTGTAAGATCTGAGAAGATAACTCCTGAGGTTGCGTGGCCACAGGGGGTAGGATACTGTTGAGCGTAAATGAGAGGAGAAGTTCGAGCATCAGAATCTTAACTGTGAATCATCACCACATCCAACTAGCAAAATATATTAATTCATAATTAAATGTTGATTTTTTCCCTAAGGATATTTTGGCTTCTATACTAGCACAGTTCATTAGTTACTCACTGTGTTTGATCCAGTTATTGTCATGCCTTTGATCACTTTCCATCTAACTGAGCATGTTAGAGTGGATACCAAAAACCTTTGTGCTTCTTCGTTATTGCAAGCAGAACATTTCCTTCCTATGCAAGGAAGAGCATTTTCTCAGCCTCAGCCATTGCTTCTCATGACAGTTCTCTTATTTCATTGAAGCTGCTGAAACTTTCTCAAAATCTGTTTTGTATCATGATGTTTCCTTTTCCTGACGTCATCTACATCAGCGAGATAACCACTCTTATTTTCCTGGAACTGTCTAGTGATTCTTAAAATAAGTAATTCTTGCTAGAAGAGATGAAAAACTGGTTAAAAAGCAAAAAAAAATCTAGTTAAGATAACATCTATGCTATTCATACTCTAGGTCTAAAAGTACTACAAATAATTATATTTCTTTGCTTAAATATAGTGCACAGTAAAATTCCTGTGCTGAATCAGCCCTCAAAGGGTAATAGCATTTCTGTCTGTCAGAAGGTGAAAATATAGAAAACATGAAATTTATAACAAGCTTGACTGAATTTAAGTATCCTACTTCCAGCACAATTCCCTTTACTTTAGTTACCAACTGATTGAGCTTTCCTACTCAAAACAGCAGGGGGGTTGATTCTTTACAAGGTATTTTCCTACCTAATTTTTTATAGTAAAAAAGAAAAAATAGTGCAAAAACCAAATACAGAGCTCAAAATACTGTTTAATAACATTGTCAACACTGATGACTTGCAGATGATATCAGCTTGTTAAATGCAGCATCAACTTTATAAAACAGCAATTTCTTTCTTACATTTCTCACAGCTTTTGCTGTGCATAATACTTAAGACTTCTGTAACTGAAGGTTTAATGTATTTTTTAAACCCGCCTCTTTAATGTTTCAGTATTTCTTTGAGCATTTGTCAGAACTTTGCGCTTACACACCTTCATTAACTCCCCTGTATAGTCACTCAGTTAGGATTCGTTTAATGTAACGTCAACCATCTAGAAGTTAGTGTGTGGAGTAAAAGAGCGATCTAAGCTTTCTGCAGGGACAGCTGATCCCTTGCTAGGATATACGTCTAATATAGATGGAATTATTTTCTTCTGAAGTTGTTTATCTCTCTCCACTGACTACAGGGGAAGCCTAGGCAATTACCTCAAAAGAAACACCAAATATTTCAACAGCAAAAATGATGAGATAAATTTCTTAGCCTTCTCTTTTGTTTATGTGGCTGAGCTACAGGAGAGGAAAGGACTGCTTCCAACTTTTAACAGAATATCATAATTGTGAATCTAACAGTGGAGGCAAAATTGAAACCTATGCTATGACTTACATTTTGAAATTAACAGTAGTGGAAATTGGGTCCCTCCCCAACTCATGGATGTCACTGGGAAGTGTGTCCATGACTGTATTTTCTGTATCTTAGCTACAACTACTGTGTTACGGAGCTAAGAGGCAATCAAGGTATTTGTCCATTGCTAACTTTTGGCATGATTTGATATAATAACTAAGCTGGGACTCTCACCAAAAGGGACTATTCCTCTTTCCCTACGCCTAGTCCTTAACATGCATTCCCTCTCTCTTCCTTCACTAAAGCTTGTACGGAGAGGTGATTCAATGCAAAACTCTCAAGGTTAGTTTTGTTTAAAATTCGCCCACTGATCTTGATGACCCAAAGCTAGGTCAGCAGTGGGAACACACGAGTTATGTAGGCCATGGGGGTAAGACATGGACTGCCCCCATTTGCAGCCTTCAGCATTTCTAGATAAGTGGTAAATCACACTCTAAACACTGCTGTTCTCACGGCATGCATGATTTTAAACTTGTGTGCAAGATGTATATAGAAATGTAAGCACAAATATAAGATGCAGATATAAATATTATTTGCCTAACATCATAAGAGTGATGAAATAGTTCGTATTTACTTATTCTTATCCTAAAATATTCAAAAGTGTACACTGATCAACCTTCACACCCCTGAAAAGAAATTTTCCCTGGTGTGGACTGTGTAACTGACTGTTGCAAATACTGTAACATGCTGCTGTCCCACTCTGGGTGTTGCAACTTTGCAAAGTTTGAGGAATAAAAAACCTACTCTTTCTTTAAATGTGCTAGTTGGACATAAGAAGAGAGATACATAATCAAATTATGGTCAGGAAATTTATCAGAACCACATCACTCCCAAAACCTGTAGACAAACTTTCAAAACCTTGCCTTTCAAAACATGTTTGTGCAGTGCTTTGAAGCGGTTTTTTGCTACTTATACAGGATTTTATATCATTAATGATCTGTCTTGTTCCTATATTACTTTTATGGCTTCCATTCATTTCACATTGATTTTTTTCTGACTTATTAAGGTCCCAGTGTCAGACCCTAGACATTCCGCAAATGTAAATTGCTGTACAGAAAATAAAAATGCCAAAATCAGGCTGTGCCTGCCAAGTCATAACTCAATAATATCTACAATCTATGAAAATAAAATCCATAAATAATTCTTAATATCTACATTAGCCTCATAGAGAGTAATCTGTAAATGCTATAACTACTCCCTCCTCCGATGCAAGAAGTGAGAAAGGATGAGGAAAAGGCTGAGATGCTTAATGCCTTCTTTGCCTCAGTCTTTAACAGTAAGACCAGTTCTCTGGGTACCCAGCTCCCTGAGCTGGAGGACAGGGGCAGGGAGCAGAATGAAGCTCCCATAATCCACACAGAAATGGCCATCGACCTGCCACACCACTTAGACACGCACAACTCTATGGGGCTGGATGGGATCCACCCAAGGGTGCTGAGGGAGATGGTGGAAGAGCTCACCAAGCCACTTTCCATCTCTTAACAGCAGCACTGGTTAACTGGGGAGCTCCCAGCAGACTGGGGGTCTGCCAGCATGGCGCCCATCTAAAGGAAGGGCAGGAAGGAGCATCCAGGGAACTACAGGCCTGTCAGCCAGGGAAGGTGATGGAGCAGGTCAGCCTGAGTGCCATCATGCAGCACGTGCAGGACAGCTGGGGGATCAGGCCCAGCCAGTGTGGGGTTATGAAAGGCAGCCCTATTTGATTAACCCGATCTTCTTCTATAACAAGGTGACCAGCTTAGTGGGTGAGGAAAAGGCTGTGGATGGTGTCTGCCTGGACCTTAGCAAAGCTATTAGCACTGTTTCTCACACCATTCTCCAGCAGAAACTGGCTGCTCATGGCTTGGATGTATGTATTTTTCACTGGGTTAAAAACTGGCTGGATGGCAGGGCCCAAAGCATGGTGGTGAATGGAGTCAAATCCAGTTGGAGCCGGTCACAGGTGGTGTTCCCCAGGGCTCAGTACTGGAGCTGGTTCTGTTTAATATCTCTATCAACAATATTGACAAGGGAATCAAATGCAGCCTCAGTAAGTTTGCAGATGGCACCAAGTTGGGCAGCCGGGGGGCAGGGGGCTCTGCAGGGGCTCTGGGCAGGCGGGCCGAGGGGCCGAGGCCAGTGGTGTGAGGGGCAGCGGGGCTCAGTGCCGGGCCCTGCCCGTGGGGCACAGCAGCCCCCGGCAGCTGCGGGCTGGGGGCAGGGGGCTGGGAACTGCCCGGGGGAAAGGGCCGGGGGGGCTGGGCACAGCCGCTGGGCAGGAGCCCCCAGCGTGCCCAGGTGGCCAAGGGGGCCAGCAGCGCCCTGGCCGCTGTCAGAAGCGCTGTGGCCGGCAGGGCCGGGGCAGTGCCCGTCCCCCTGTGCTGGGCACCGGTGCGGCCGCCCCTCGGGGCCTGGGCTCAGGGTCGGGCCCCTCAGGGCAGGGGGGACGCAGAGGGGCTGGAGCGTGTCCAGAGCCGGGCAGGGGCTGGGGCAGGGGCTGGGGCAGGGGCTGGGGGGGGGCGGCGGGGGGAGCTGGGGGGGTCAGCCTGCAGAGGGGGGGCTCAGGGGCACCTGGTGGCTCCCTACAGCTGCCTGGCAGGGGCTGTAGGCAGGGGGGGTCGGTCCATGCTCCCAGGGAACAAGCACCAGGACACGGGGAACCGGCTTCACGTTGTGCTGGAGGAGGTTTGGATGTGATATTAGGGAAAATTTCTTCACTGCGAGGGTGGTCAAGCATTAGACCAGGCTGCCCAGGCAGGTAGTGGGATCACCATCCCTGGAAGTGTTTAAAAAATGCATAGATGTGGCGCTTAGGGACCTGGTTTAGTGGTGGGCTTGGCAGTGCTGGGTTAACGGCTGGACTTGATGATCTTAAGGGTCTTTTCCAACCTAAATGATTCTATGATTCTATAAGTTACTTAATCCAGATGCTGGATGTATTTCTTTTCCAAAGTGGTGATCAAAGTGAATCTTCAAAGCTTCCACATGTCTAAGTATTCGCACGATCCTGAGCGACCTGTATATAGTCTTGCCACTGTGTTTCAGACTGTTTACGTGCTAAACTTCATATTGAATGTATAAGCATTACTGGATTGCACCAAGCACACTGTGCAAACATTGCAGTGTGGAGAGTGCTTTGCCTCCTGGGCTACATGATACCGGGAAAATGCTGGGAAGCTTTTCATAAAAGCAGCAGGAATTATTAGAGGACTGACTGATAGATTTAGGAAGATGGAAGAGAGTAAGAACGAATCTGACTACTTTGACTAAATAGTGTCTCAGACTTATGAATAAAGTGGTCTGGCAAATCACTTTTAAGTCTTTTTACCCTATCAGCAAGCCCATAACCAATTTTCATTATGGGTTGTAGGGCACCCACAGATAAAATTCATGCCATAGTGTCTTTTTACCTTATGGATATGCAGGTAAATTTATCATTTATAATGTGCTGCCTCTTATTCATTTGGAGGACAGTGGAATATTTCACAGCATATTCCACTGGGATACGTAGAAAACATTGATATCCTGGTATGCAGTACCTCACATTGGTTTGAGAGTTTAGTTTGCACAGTAAATATGAAGTATAATGTACATGAATTATAATGCAAAATGACTGTTTAATTCAAGAGACATCCAAGGATTTAGATAACTGCAGATATATACAATATGTATGAGGAATATAAGTAAATCCATATTTTGAGCAGGAGAACCTGACATCTACAGGGATTTCTGTATTGCAAGGTATGACACTAGGTTTCTTTAGCATCTTCTAGAAGTATAAAACCATCTTGGTGTTCAAGAAATCTTTGCAGTTTACTCTAAAATTAAGGAAGTCAATTAGTTTAATAAATGAGTACCTTCATCTGTAGAAAAAAAAATCACTGTGTGTTTCAATGGATATTGAACAGGAGAAAAACAAGTTGAAAAAGCATAGGGTAGCATTTAAGCAAAAGCTGACAGGAGCAGGGCACTCATCTCGCATCCACCATGTCCTCAGCCCTTCTTCAGCTCTTCCATGTAGATTCAGCCTAGGAGGGAATTGGGTGGCTCAGGGACAGCATGGCCCTTTCAGGAGATACTCTATGCACAGAAAGATCCTCTCTCAAATTTGACAGCAATCTTCATGATAATTGAAGGCTACATATAATATTAACTTCCAGGGGAATGGCTTTGCAGCCATATCAGGGGGAGCCCATATGCAATGGGTATATATTGGGAACCCATATGCAGTTTCCTCCCTTCGCAGTGGGACCTTCTGCTTCCTCATGGCCCACTGTTCCCTGAGGAAAATTGCAGCTGGAAAGAGAGGAATACCAGAAGGTTTTTCTCTGCACACTGTAAATGTGGATATATGTTGTGGTTTCTGCTCACATTCTGCTGCATGCATCATGGTCTGCGCTGCCCATTAGCAAACTGCACATAGCCTGAAAGAGGTATGTCAAAATGCTGACACGGCCACTTTCTTTTCATCTGAGTTTTGATTTCTGCAGTTCCTTTGACTGTGGTTCAGCTGCTGACAAAGTTTCCCTCCCACAAGAACCAGCAGACTCATCGCTATTTCTTTGCTAGCTAGGAAAATAAAGCTGTCATTACTGCAGAGCCGTGCTCCACCCAGAGCGGGGCTGAAGCTGAAATTACAGAGAACATCACACTTTAATGCACAGAGCCACAGCTCCAGGGTGAAAAAACCTTTCACTGCATGAGAAAGAGGCATGCAAAGGTGCTGTGTGTGTCCTGGCTGTGAAAGGTATTGAGGCATTTAATCTAAAAGGACTGTTTTTCAAGAGACTGGATATAGGTGCACATAATGCACCAATTAACGCAAGACAAACAAATGAACTGAGCTACTCATTGTTGGAGATGGGACAGTTCAATAGCTAGAACATTAATCTATTAAGGACACCCATGTTGGAACTCAGTTCTAAGTGTTTTGTAATCTTAGAGGACAGAAAGGAAAAATCTGGGGGGAAAAAAACGCCAAACAATTTGAAAAATTACACAACTCCCTTGGAAATGCTGTAAAATAAAGCTTCTATTCAGAAGGACTTAAGGCAGGCCCAGGCCAGTCTCAAATGTTCACAACAATTAAAATATTAATTATGTGTTTGCTTATAGTTAATATAATTTACCTGTGTTAATTTACATCAAAATAACTTGGAAGTTAAAAGTAGTCTATACACAAGCATCAAATATTCAGTAATTGTTTAGGGAAAAAAATATATGTGTGTATATATATTTAAAAATACACATGAACTTTTATACATATACACATAAATATATCTCAGAGATGCTGTTTGCAGGCTTTGACAAAAGTTTTTGTGTCAAAGTTTTGAAATTAAATCAGTACCCTGCAACAATTTTTCTTCTCTTTTTAAGCACACATATTAGACAACTTCTCAATGTCTTTCATGGTTTTTTGATGGCCAAGAAGGGAATTGTCCTACCTTAGGAGGATGAAATGCTACATGGAAATCAGATGTGCAGGCAAATTAGTGGAAGTCTGCTGCTACCATGAGATTCCTACAGCAGCCAGGCACAGGTCAGAGCAGCAGAGAAACTGCTCCAATTAATACCAGAGAATGAAGAGGCCAAAGGACTTCACAACTGAAAAACTATTTGTGCATCTTTCTTTGGAGCTATGCACTGCTGGAAAGCAAGCAGATGCTTTACATCAAATGATCCTTATGGATATTTAAATAAAAGCTACTTTGTAAGACCTTGCAATTTTATACATGCCCCTAACCACAGGCAGGACCAGGCATTCATTCCAGTCCTGATGCTGAAATGTCCCGATGTTGAAATTCCATTTGTAGCTTCAAGTGACCTGTGGAAAAAATACCACACACAAATATAAGACATAGTCCTGCAAAAGGAGTCAGACATCCTCACCCCATATTGTACATCTTCATACCAGCCAGGAGTGGGTAAAGGATAAAAGTAACGATATCAACTACTCAAATATCTACACCTTTTTCCAATTACTTCATTTTTTCTTAGTATTCTCTTATCTAAATGTGAGCTGGTTTCAAATTAATTCAGCTGGAAAAACTTGGTAAATCAAAGTTCAAGTTAATCCGACTGCAAGTTTTCAGTTAAAAGTATTCAGATTAGATGTTTGGAGCTAACCATTACACAAGAATTTGGCTAAAATGTCAAGGAAAAAGTTCTGTTTGTTTAGTATCCTTTTTCAAGAAAAACATGCTTTGTCTGAAATATTTCACGGATGCTGAGTCTTTTTAAAAAATTCCAACCAATACACATTTTGCTGACAGTGCAATTTATATACCAGAAGACCTTTGGATGAAAGTTATCTATACAAATATTAGCCTTTAATACAACATATGAAAAAGGCCAAGTTCTTGGAACGGGAAGAATCTTTGGACTAGAATTATAGTTCTATCACAGAAAAATTTCAAACGGTGAAAGGTGGTGCAGATTTATTCCTAGTGTCCTGCCAATGTTTTTAAAGGGCTTCTACACAAATGCACACACACATACAAAGAATAACCCATAACTGAGATGACAGACCTATAATACAAATACACCACTTGCCAAGCAGATGAAATCCATGCACTTCAACTATGACTATTTTGCCTGTCAGTAAAACATGTTGCTTAATTCACTTATGCACTTTGAAAACAAGGTAGAAAGTGTGGTGTAGTTACTGCAAAGGCAAAAAAATTAAAAAAAAAAAAATTGCTCTTCAGAAGTATTTTTCAGACCCCAAGGATAAGTCTTCTCTGGTAAAGTGTTAGCTGTAGACCAAGAGGGGGTGGACTCCATCAGAGACAGAGAAAATCACACCTACTCTTGAGGTGGAGGAGGATTTCTTAATCTGGGGCTCCCGAGAGCCCCCTCTAGCACTCCATCACATGAATGCTTTGAAGATCTGTGATGGAGACTTGGAGCCATACTCTTCAAAGGGTAATGAATAGATATTCTGTTTAGACAACTCCAGCAAATAAACAGCAAGCCCATCAAATATTTTTTCTATGTACTGTGAGCAGCTTAAAACAAAGGGTTCCACTGACTGGCAATGGCATTTGTGACTTTGAAATCTACACCTGAAGAAGAGGCAGTGGTACTGTTTCCTGCAGATAAGAGAATCAATGGCCATAATATTCTGGAAAAAGTTGAGTGTTCAGTAACATTTACATCCAGTGAAAAAAAGGACTGCAACACAGGAAGCCTTCAGCTGCTTTATTTAAATGTAAACATTTAAGCTGCCCTTATGCTTGACAAAATATAAATCTACGAGAAGATTCAGTATGTTTAGAAATGTAAGATTACTATGGAGAATTGTTAAAGCCCAAGGTGAGCAGAAATATATCAGCTGACGAAAACAAAGACTGCCTCTCCCCACATTCCTTGACTCACTTATGTTTTCAGATCATCGTGACTGCAAAAAGTTACTGATATTTCACAGAAGTGCCCACACACTTCCACACCTGGATGCTGGACTTTTTTCTCCAAGCCAGAACTAACAGATCGCATCTTTGCATAAAAAAACAACTCAGTCTCTAGATCTGTTTGCTTTCCTACTTAGGTTGCAAACTGTGATATTTTTGAAATGGGAAAAAGTGCTACAACTCATATTGAGGGCATTCAACTTGTTTTACACAGAACTCATGGGCAGGTTTCAGGTAGAAATGCCTCCTGTTCATTATCAAGCCCAGTTTTTAATCGGTTGTCTGAGGGTAAAAGGCTTTGCTACAGCAAATGTTAATCTGTCTCCCACTGCAGTGTTTGGTCTGCTGTACAAATCAGGGATTTTCCAAGAGAGTTTCGTGCACCACAGATGGATTACAGTGCTTGACACAATGCCTTCAAAAAATGACATGCTTTCATGCTCTTAAAATAACATGCTTTCACAGATTTGTTGCTCTTCTGGCTGAAACAAGGAGAAAGGACTTTTCACTTGTCCTATATAAGCAATAGGATCCAGCTTGTGAGATTAGGTGGGAGACTTGCTAGAGCTCCAGTTAAATAGGGTCCTGCAGAAGAATGCCCACAAATCCCAAAGCACTGTTAAATAGTACCCTATATAATTCAAAATTAAGAAATTGAGGCAATTTGCCCACTGTGGTCCTGTAGGACTGTTTTTTTGCATCGCTGTAGAGTGCTGTCCGTTAAATCAGTGTCATCAGCCTGTTATGTCCATCATCATATTTGATAACGAATAAAAATTCATCTTCCTCATGCTTACCTTTGATCCTTCTGATATATCTGAATAATTAAATCATCAGTTTTTAACCAAGTAGAAAGTTATATTTTAGCACTTTGTTAATAAAGCGTTATTGGTTCTATGCTAATGGGACAGTATGTATGCCAATGCCAATATAAAGATGCCAATATGAGTTCAACCTCTTGTAGAGTAGGGTTTGAGAAAAATAAGAGCAATGCCACTGAAAAGTCAGAAGTGTTACCTATGTGAACATGTTGCTAATACAGCAGCATATCATGCCTCAGGGAAAGACTTAACCCTGCTTATTGGAGGCTAATATTTAAAACATATAGGAATGCAGATAGACAGAAACAGTTTTCTCTTTAAAATAAGTAATTTCATTCTTCTTTTCTGAATTAAGTAAACAGAGAGAAAAATGTTCTGCTTTCAAAGATCTCATTTTCTCTAAGGAAAAAGAGAGATTCTTTATCCAAATCTGCTAACGTGATAACTAATTTGAGATGAATTTATGAAAAGAAAGGCTGTTCATCCATCTCCATGCAAGTTAGCAGACTGACATGTTTGGTGTGAAAATCACTGACCACCTTGTGTCCTTTCAGATTTTCACTTTGTTTTAACTAACATAAATTAAACCCATTCTTTCTCCCCTAATATTAACATAATGAAAGTCAC